>NC_092003.1:0-300000 GCF_044704955.1 Pristiophorus japonicus
TAACCCTACACTTAATAGACCCTACACTTATTAACCCTACACTTATTTAACCCTACACTTATTAACCCTACACTTATTAACCCTACACTTATTAACCCTACACTTATTAACCCTACACTTATTAACCCTACACTTATTAACCCTACACTTATTAACCCTACACTTATTAACCCTACACTTATTAACCCTACACTTATTAACCCTACACTTATTAACCCTACACTTATTAACCCTACACTTATTAACCCTACACTTATTAACCCTACACTTATTAACCCTACACTTATTAACCCTACACTTATTAACCCTACACTTATTAACCCTACACTTATTAACCCTACACTTATTAACCCTACACTTATTAACCCTACACTTATTAACCCTACACTTATTAACCCTACACTTATTAACCCTACACTTATTAACCCTACACTTATTAACCCTACACTTATTAACCCTACACTTATTAACCCTACACTTATTAACCCTACACTTATTAACCCTACACTTATTAACCCTACACTTATTAACCCTACACTTATTAACCCTACACTTATTAACCCTACACTTATTAACCCTACACTTATTAACCCTACACTTATTAACCCTACACTTATTAACCCTACACTTATTAACCCTACACTTATTAACCCTACACTTATTAACCCTACACTTATTAACCCTACACTTATTAACCCTACACTTATTAACCCTACACTTATTAACCCTACACTTATTAACCCTACACTTATTAACCCTACACTTATTAACCCTACACTTATTAACCCTACACTTATTAACCCTACACTTATTAACCCTACACTTATTAACCCTACACTTATTACCCCTACACTTATTAACCCTACACTTATTAACCCTACACTTATTAACCCTACACTTATTAACCCTACACTTATTAACCCTACACTTATTAACCCTACACTTATTAACACCTACACTTATTAACCCTACACTTATTAACCCTACACTTATTAACCCTACACTTATTAACCCTACACTTATTAACCCTACACTTATTAACCCTACACTTATTAACCCTACACTTATTAACCCTACACTTATTAACCCTACACTTATTAACCCTACACTTATTAACCCTACACTTATTAACCCTACACTTATTAACCCTACACTTATTAACCTACACTTTTAACCCTACACTTATTAACCCTACACTTATTAACCCTACACTTATTAACCCTACACTTATTAACCCTACACTTATTAACCCTACACTTATTAACCCTACACTTATTAACCCTACACTTATTAACCCTACACTTATTAACCCTACACTTATTAACCCTACACTTATTAACCCTACACTTATTAACCCTACATAACCCTACACTACACTTATTAACCCTACACTTATTAACCCTACACTTATTAACCCTACACTTATTAACCCTACACTTATTAACCCTACACTTATTAACCCTACACTTATCCTACACTTATTAACCCTACACTTATTAACCCTACACTTATTAACCCTACACTTATTAACCCTACACTTATTAACCCTACACTTATTAACCCTACACTTATTAACCCTACACTTATTAACCTACACTTATTAACCCTACACTTATTAACCCTACACTTATTAACCCTACACTTATTAACCCTACACTTATTAACCCTACACTTATTAACCCTACACTTATTAACCCTACACTTATTAACCCTACACTTATTAACCCTACACTTATTAACCCTACACTTATTAACCCTACACTTATTAACCCTACACTTATTAACCCTACACTTATTAACCCTACACTTATTAACCCTACACTTATTAACCCTACACTTATTAACCCTACACTTATTAACCCTACACTTATTAACCCTACACTTATTAACCCTACACTTATTAACCCTACACTTATTAACCCTACACTTATTAACCCTACACTTATTAACCCTACACTTATTAACCCTACACTTATTAACCCTACACTTATTAACCCTACACTTATTAACCCTACACTTATTAACCCTACACTTATTAACCCTACACTTATTAACCCTACACTTATTAACCCTACACTTATTAACCCTACACTTATTAACCCTACACTTATTAACCCTACACTTATTAACCCTACACTTATTAACCCTACACTTATTAACCCTACACTTATTAACCCTACACTTATTAACCCTACACTTATTAACCCTACACTTATTAACCCTACACTTATTAACCCTACACTTATTAACCCTACACTTATTAACCCTACACTTATTAACCCTACACTTATTAACCCTACACTTATTAACCCTACACTTATTAACCCTACACTTATTAACCCTACACTTATTAACCCTACACTTATTAACCCTACACTTATTAACCCTACACTTATTAACCCTACACTTATTAACCCTACACTTATTAACCCTACACTTATTAACCCTACACTTATTAACCCTACACTTATTAACCCTACACTTATTAACCCTACACTTATTAACCCTACACTTATTAACCCTACACTTATTAACCCTACACTTATTAACCCTACACTTATTAACCCTACACTTATTAACCCTACACTTATTAACCCTACACTTATTAACCCTACACTTATTAACCCTACACTTATTAACCCTACACTTATTAACCCTACACTTATTAACCCTACACTTATTAACCCTACACTTATTAACCCTACACTTATTAACCCTACACTTATTAACCCTACACTTATTAACCCTACACTTATTAACCCTACACTTATTAACCCTACACTTATTAACCCTACACTTATTAACCCTACACTTATTAACCCTACACTTATTAACCCTACACTTATTAACCCTACACTTATTAACCCTACACTTATTAACCCTACACTTATTAACCCTACACTTATTAACCCTACACTTATTAACCCTACACTTATTAACCCTACACTTATTAACCCTACACTTATTAACCCTACACTTATTAACCCTACACTTATTAACCCTACACTTATTAACCCTACACTTATTAACCCTACACTTATTAACCCTACACTTATTAACCCTACACTTATTAACCCTACACTTATTAACCCTACACTTATTAACCCTACACTTATTAACCCTACACTTATTAACCCTACACTTATTAACCCTACACTTATTAACCCTACACTTATTAACCCTACACTTATTAACCCTACACTTATTAACCCTACACTTATTAACCCTACACTTATTAACCCTACACTTATTAACCCTACACTTATTAACCCTACACTTATTAACCCTACACTTATTAACCCTACACTTATTAACCCTACACTTATTAACCCTACACTTATTAACCCTACACTTATTAACCCTACACTTATTAACCCTACACTTATTAACCCTACACTTATTAACCCTACACTTATTAACCCTACACTTATTAACCCTACACTTATTAACCCTACACTTATTAACCCTACACTTATTAACCCTACACTTATTAACCCTACACTTATTAACCCTACACTTATTAACCCTACACTTATTAACCCTACACTTATTAACCCTACACTTATTAACCCTACACTTATTAACCCTACACTTATTAACCCTACACTTATTAACCCTACACTTATTAACCCTACACTTATTAACCCTACACTTATTAACCCTACACTTATTAACCCTACACTTATTAACCCTACACTTATTAACCCTACACTTATTAACCCTACACTTATTAACCCTACACTTATTAACCCTACACTTATTAACCCTACACTTATTAACCCTACACTTATTAACCCTACACTTATTAACCCTACACTTATTAACCCTACACTTATTAACCCTACACTTATTAACCCTACACTTATTAACCCTACACTTATTAACCCTACACTTATTAACCCTACACTTATTAACCCTACACTTATTAACCCTACACTTATTAACCCTACACTTATTAACCCTACACTTATTAACCCTACACTTATTAACCCTACACTTATTAACCCTACACTTATTAACCCTACACTTATTAACCCTACACTTATTAACCCTACACTTATTAACCCTACACTTATTAACCCTACACTTATTAACCCTACACTTATTAACCCTACACTTATTAACCCTACACTTATTAACCCTACAGCCAGTTTCCATTCTCAGGTCATGTTATGGTTCGGTTTTTGTTCTCGGGCCTGCCTACATGCATTAAAGTTAAAGTTAGTTTTAGGTTCTGTTCTATGATCTTACTGCATATGTTTCAGTTGGGGTTAGGATTTAGGGCAAGTTTGTTTTGGGTATGTCCATTTAGCTTTCAGCTAGGGCCAGCATTTGTTCTCGTGTCTGTCTACTTAGGTTTAAGTTTGGTTTGTGTTTTAGTGTCATGGCCTGCATTTGCTTTAAGTTAAGATTAGGTTTTAGGGCCAGGTTCTCTAGGTTTCAATTTAGAAAAACGTTTTGCTCCTAGAGTCTATTTAGCTTTTGCACAGCTTTTCGACCAACTTAAGCAGAGTGGCAATCGATTGTGTTTTCAGAGTCCAAGGGGTTATTTTGTCGAAGCATAATATTCCTTCTGCCACATGATCCAAATATTCACTTAATTTAAAGGAATTTAACAGTGTCCAATATTTTTTTAAATGTAATTCTACGATTAAAGAGCATTAAAACATTAATTGCAGAAAGAATACTTGCCAGTGGAAAGGATTAATTATTTAGATTTAAAAGGCAGAGCAAAACATTATTAAGTAGTCACACATTTAAAAATGTTTCCAAACAATCAAACAGCAATTTTCCTAGAAAAAACATAAGGGAGTTTTCCTTTTCTCCTCAATGTGCAAGTCTCATGTCTGGAACCAGAGACATTGTGTCCATAATGAAAGTTGCGTTTTCATATGCATGAATAACTCCATTTTAATTTTAAAGGGATACCACACACAGTCAGACTTTCCTTTCCACAACCAAATTATTATGGTTCGATTTTTCTAATTAAGTTCATAGCATCTAACTTCAAGGGTAAAGCGTCCCTTCTGCACAATTTGTTACTCCATAAATCATAATCAAAACAATGCACTCAAGTTTAACTCAATGTCATTCAATAATAGCTACACAATCAGGAAACTGCCTACTTCCAGTACAAGAAAGGGTTTAAAAAACATCTGAAAAGGTGGTCACAACTGAAGCAGAGACATTTATTTTAAATACAGGCTTTTAGACAAGATTCTTGAACTCCCCAAACAAACTGACAATTGCCACACAAAAAATAGTTTAAAACATCCTTTAAGGTGAATATTTGTGCTTGGCGCAGTCTCTTCATGCCTGGGTTTCCTTACGATTCCACCCATGCACGGTATGAACCTTTCCTGGAGATGCCTCATCTGCGTGGCTACATATCAAAGCAATTCCTTGCAAGTAGGTTGAAATGCTTTTCACGGTGGAACCTCAGTCTTCCCTTTTAGGCTTCACAGTTCTGGAGGTGCCCTGCTCTCTAGTTAAAATAATCCCGCAGAGGGGGTCACACAGGCCGATGAGGGGCACATCTCCCTGGTGCAGAGTTTGGCGATTACAGAGCAAGGCAAAAGGCATCGTGCTTTTGTGGTCGCCTACTTCACGGGGATTGAAGGTAACTGCTACGTTGATAACTGATGAATATCCTGCTTAAACAATGTGAAGGACTAATACTGTAAAAGTCTTGATTTAAAAGTACAATTCTCCACAACAAATAAGATTGTATTTCATTGTTTAGAACTGTTAATGTTGCAATTGACTGACTCACCAACAATAGATTGTATCAGTTCTTTAAATAACTCTTTGAAGTCAGTGTACCAATAACAAACCACATCTCAAGCACACTTTTGGTGAAGGTACATTACGAGAGCCCGGTCCCTTACAATATCAAAGATAATTGCAATCAGGTTAAACTTTATTAAAAAAAGTGATCGGGAGGATCGTAACATTCTCGGGTTGTTCCTTTTGGGAGCGATAGTCCAGACTTAGACCCAGTTAGCATCTTTAGAATTCACCTATCACCAACCGGGATAAACTCAAATGGGCCAAGGTTGCAACAATTGTCACCAGGGGAGGGTGCCTCACACACTTGGGGGAAGGGAGAGAGTTATGGATTTGTTGATCACTGCGCACCAGGTCCACGACCCCACAGACGTGATAAAGTCTGTTCTTTATCCCTCGCCCAGACAAACCGTTCTCCGGGCCATTTGGATCCGGATACTTGTAGCAACATGACATCATACCGGAATTTCATGTCATTAGACAGGATAAAGACTGCAGATTACAGCCATCACCCTGGATGGAGAAACCATCCAGGTCAATCACAACCAAACATTATACTGGAATTCCGTGACACCAGACCAGAAGACTACAAAAAAAAATAACCTACACAGCAAACCCTTATCCAGACCATTTGGACCCAGACATCTGTTGCAATGCGATGGACAGCGGGGTAACCCACCCCCGGGATTTTCCAGAATCCATAACTGCCACTTTTGATCGGCACACGATGCCCAAAGTTTACTACTCAGACTTTCAATTGCCTTAGCCAACCTTTTATCTCTGAGCCCTAACTCACATCACCTTTAACTTAACTCACACCCTTCACCACAGGCAGGCACAGAACAGACCAGACCAACGTCGAAAGGGCTGCAAGCCAAGACCACGCAAGGTCCATGAACAGTGGCATCTGAAAGAAGGAACCAAGTGCCCCAGGCCCGTCCCTGTCGCATGTCGACCAAACCGTCCTCTGTCTGTCTACCTTCTCACAAACTTTAGATTTGTTTTTTAAATGCTAAAAATAGCACTATCTGAAGTAACCCACTGCATTTAGGGTTCGGGATTGATTTAGGAAAGGAATAGGCCCGGTGTGTTTCGCCCCTTCTTGGGCTCATCAGAGACCAAAAAAGGGTTTCTGGAAGGATGAGGTTTAGGAACGATTAGGTTTTAGTAAGAATGGAAAAAGTCCCAACAGCAAAAAATGCAGCACTCCGACCCAACTCACTGTTTTACCGCTGCTCCCCTTCTGCCTCCGGAAGTCATCTGAGCAAACAAATCCCAGAGCTCGATATTTAAGCTCAATAAGCTCCTCCCATATGGTCAGGTGACCTGACCGCCCATTATAAAATTAACCCTATGCACTACACTTAGTACCTAAAAAAGGTTAACTTTGAATAACGTTTATTGTTTTTTTCACCCGTGGAGACACTAATTTTCAAAGGACACCGTGCAAATACATAAACATTTCCTTTCTGCAACCACATTGAAAAACAGTACTTTGTTCGTTTCGACTTTTCTAATTGAATTCAACCCAACTATTTACAATCTATTTTAATTACTTGAATGAATGGGCCAAGTGTAGTGTAGCCAAGTTTTCTGAAGATAAGGATGGGAGGAAAAGCAATGTGTGAGGTAACAAAACCTGCAAAAGGACATACAGGCTAAGTGATTGGGCAAAAATTTGGCAGATGGAGTATAATGTTGGAAAATGTAAGGTTATGCACTTTGGCAGAAAACATCGAAGAGCAAGTTATTATTTAAATGGAGAAAAATTGTAAAGTGCTGCAGTACAGCAAGACCTGGGGTCCTGGTGCATGAAACACCAAAGATTAGTATGCAGGTACAGCAAGTAATCAGGAAGGCCAATGGTATCTTGGCCTTTATTGCAAAGGGGATGGAGTATTAAAGCAGGGAAGTCTTACTACAGTTATACAGGGTATTGATGAGGCCACACATGGAATACTGCATATAGTTAGTTTCCATATTTAAGGATAAACTTGCTTTGGAGGCAGTTCAGAGAAGGTTCACCAGGTTGATTCCAGAGATGAAGGGGTTGACATGAGGAAAGGTCGAGCCTCTACTCATTGGAATTCACTTCACTTGTCTGTATTTATTAAAGTTGAACAAAAAGGCTCTTGGCCTGCAAGCTATACTGCGTTATTAGGATTTAGTCAATTTGTAGGTTCTGCCATCTTAAAAGCAGAAAACTGCGCATTCCCAGAGGGCATCTCTCCCTCTCTTGTATAGGGGACGGGTGTATAACAGGAAAAAGAGAGAAGGAGAGAAGGAAGGACAATGGAGAGAGAGGGGAAAAGTGGAAGAGTGAAAGGAGAAATTCGAGGGCAAAGAGAGAAACAAAAATATAATAGAATGGAGAGAGGAGATAGAAAAGAGAGAAAGGTCGGAGGGAAAGTGTAAGAGAAAAGGAATGAAACAGGAAGAATGGAGAGAGAAAGGGAGAAAGAGGATTAAGAAAAAGGACACTTATGTCATTACAGCTAAATACTTTAGAATCTGCAGCATATAGAAAGTTGAGGCAAAATTAACAAGGATATTAGAAATGCTAAGAGAGAGCACGAGAAATTCTTCGCCAGTAAAATTAAAGGAAAACCCCAAGATGTTCTATAAATATATTAAGAGTAAGAAGGGAACTAAAGAAAGGGTCGGGCCTATTAGAGACCATGAGGGTAATCTTTGTGTGGAAGTGGAAGATGTTGGTCGGGTTCTTAATGAATACTTTGCATCTGTTTTCACAAAGGAAAGAGGTATTGCAGATACTGCTATAGAGGAGGAGTGTGATATTCTTGATGAAATAAATAGTGGAGGGGGGGGAGTATTAGGGGGTTTAGCAGCTTTGATATGTCCCCAGGCCCGGATGAAATGCATCCCAGGCTGTTGAGCAAAGTAAGAGGAAATAGCAGAAGTCTTGACCATCATTTTCCAGTCCTCTTTGGATATGGGCATGGTGCCGGAGGATTGGAGGACTGCTAATGTAGTACCCTTGTTTAAGAAGGGGAAAAGGGATAGACCGAGTAATTACAGGCCTGTCAGTCTAACCTCAGTGGTGGGAAAATTATTGGAAAAAACTCTGAAAGACAGGATAAATCTGCATTTGGATAGGCAAGGATTAATTAGGAACAGTCAGCATGGATTTGTTAAGGGAAGATCATGTTTGACGAACCTGATTGAATTTTTTGTGGTGGTAACCAAAAGGGTCAATGAGGGTAGTGCATATGATGTAGTATATATGGACTTTAGAAAGGCTTTTGATAAGGTCCCGCATGGTAGACTGGTCAAGGTTAAAGCCCATGGGTTCCAGGGCAAAGTGGCAAGTTTGATCCAAAATTGGCTCAGAGGTAGGAAGCAAAGGGTAATGATTGATGGACGTTTGTGACTGGAAAGATGTTTCCAATGGGGTTCTGCAGGGCTCAGTATTGGGTCCCTTGCTTGTTGTGATATATATCAACGATTTAGATTTGAATATAGGGAGTATGATTAAGACGTTTGCAGACGACACTAAAATTGGCTGTGTGGTTGATAATGAAGAGGAAAGTCATGGGCTGCAGAAGGATATCAATCTACTGGTCAGGTGGGCAGAGCAGTGGCAAATGGAATTTAAATCAGAGAAGTGTGAGGTGATGCACTTTGGGAGGGCTAATAAGGAAAGGGTATACACATTAAGCGGTAGGCCACTTAGTATAGATGAACAATGGGACCTTGGAGTGCTTGTCCACAGATCCCTGAAAGTAGCAGGCCAGGTGGATAACATAGTTAAGAAGGTATACTGAATGCTTGCCTTTATTGGCTGAAGCATAGAATATAAGAGCAGGGAGGTTATGCTTAAATTGTACAATACTTTGGTTAGGCCACAGCTGGAATACTGCGTGCAGTTCTGGTCGCCGTATTATAGAAAGGACGTGATTGCACTAGAGAGGGTGCAGAGGAGATTTACTAGGATGCTGCCTGGAATGGAGAATCTTAGTTATGAAGACAGATTGGATAGGCTGGGTTTGTTCTCATTACAACAGAGGAGGTTGAGAGGAGACCTCATTGAGGTGTACAAAATATTGAGGGGCCTGGGCATAGTGCATAGTAAGGGTTCATTTCCATTGATGGAGGGGTCTATTACGAGGGGGCATAGTTTTAAGGTGGTTGGTGGAAGCTTTAGAGGGGATTTGAGGGGGGGCTTCTTTACGTTGAGGGTTGTGGGGATCTGGAACTCGCTGCCTGAAAGGGTGGTGGATGCTGAAACCCTCACCACTTTTGAGATGGTTGGATGGGCACTTGAAGTGCCATAACCTGCAGGGTTACGGACCTAGAGCTGCTAATTGGGATTAGACTGGATTACCTTTTGTTGGATTGCACAGATATGGTAAGTACTGCAGGGAATAGAATACGACCAGGGTGAACTCCTGGACTAGTTTTGATTGCCTGGATGGGTTGGAGAGGAATTTTCCCAGATTTTTCTCTCCCTAAATTGGCCTGGGTTTTTATCTGGTTTTTGCCTCTCCCAGGAGATCACATGGCTCCAGTTGGGGTGGAGTGTAGATGTTTTCAGTATAAGGGGTGTCGCAGTAGTGTGGGGCGGACTGGTTGGGCTGGGTGCTCTTTGCCTTTCTGTCATTGTTGATTGGTTTATATGTAACCTTTAGGGCTGCTGACCGAGGGCCGTGCGGCTCTTTGTCGGCCGGCGTGGACACAATGGGCCAAAAAGGTCTCCTTCTGCGCTGTATGTTTCTATGTTCTATGTTCCTATGTTTCTAAAGGGAGAAAGAAATGCGATAGAGAAATAGAATCCAGAGAGGCAAAGAGAAAATAGGGAGAATAGAGAAATACAAGAGTGAACTGGAAAAGGATGAAAGGAACAGCACAAGAAAGGATGAAAAGGGAGAAACTGAGAAAGGAGAAAAGGCAAGATCGGTGCGAGAAAAACAGCAAGAGTGAGAAATGAGAGAGAATGAGAAAAATTAGTGATATTCACCACCACACATGGTCAGCACTCATCATCGCCACCTTCTCGCAGACCCTTGACCCACAGCTCGGAAAACTTTCTCCCACACCGGGGCACAGAACCTGGAACAGGCAGAGGGGGGACTGCAGTAAAAGCTCAGAGTTTCACACACGGAGTCTCTCTCACAAACAGAGTTCACATACACACATTCAGCACAGCACTGTCTAATCATTCGACAATACAACTACATTTCCTGGACAGAGACCACCAAACTTTAAAGACAGAAACAGAGATACAGTTACATTACTGGAGAGACCTGTCTGCAGCACCAAGACTGAAAGCTAGCTCTGGAAGCCCTTAAATAGCCCAGCTGTCAAAATGCCTCAACCTCCCAGTGTGCTGATTCCTCCACCTTAAGCCTCCCCTCACCCCACCCAGCTGTGGGAGGGTCCAAGGAGATTTTTTTCTGTAATGGGGGGAGGGGGGTGGAGAGGAGGCATAACCTGCTGTATCCCAAATGGTTCCTTCCTGTGTCTGCTCTCCCTCCCCCAGGCCCCTGAGTGCAGACAGGCAGAGGCTGGGCTGATGGACCTTGGGGAGCCTCACTCAGGTACATTATCCTGCTCCCTCACTGAGTCTCTTGCTGAAGGAATCTGGTTTGATGGGTTCCCCCCTGCTTGCACCCTTTTTGCTGGCTCCCTGTTTAACCCCGGGCTTCCTCCCCTTTCCCCAGCTGATCCTGTGCCATGTGCGGTGAGTGAGAGTTATGTCACTGCCCCTGAGGATTATACAGTGTGTGCCTCCTAACAGTGCCTCTGGGGTTCATGAGGACTCATTGTCTACTCTAACTGGGCAACTTTAGCTCACTGTACAACATGCTATTAAATGAGGCTTTTCAGTGATTCCTGTTTAAGACAACCAGACTGACTGACTTTACTGCCTCCCTCTGCTGGTTTCAATATCACAGCTCACTGTCTCTGTCTCCCCCTGCTGGTGTCTCCCTATATCACACCTGTTACATCTCACTGCCTCCCCCTGCTGGTGTCTCCCTATATCACACCTGTTACATCTCACTGCCTCCCTCTGCTGGGGTCTCCCTATATCACAGCTGTTACACCTCACTGCCTCCCCCTGCTGGGGTCTCCCTATATCACACCTGTTACATCTCACTGCCTCCCTCTGCTGGGGTCTCCCTATATCACAGCTGTTACACCTCACTGCCTCCCCCTGCTGGGGTCTCCCTATAACACAGCTGTTACACCTCACTGCCTCCCCCTGCTGAGTCTCCCAATATCACACCTGTTACATCTCACTGCCTCCCCCTGCTGAGTCTCCCTATATCACAGCTTGCTCAGTCTCACATGTGGCAATTCAAAAGTGGTTCCTTGCAGAATTAAGAACACCTGTCAGCAGAAAGGGTGAACTTCTTTGAATTTATATGAAGGTGGAACAAAACATTGTCTCATGTCAGTGAGTCATTTCACGTAAAATTAAGAAAAACTTTCTCCAAACAACCAAACGCCATCTTTTATTTGTTCTAGCAAAAAAATCATAAGGTGTCTATTTTCTCCTCAATGTGAAAGTCTCATTTCCAGAACCAGAGACATTCACACTTTGAAATAACCAGAATTTCACTGTGGCCACAATGAAAGTCGGATTTTCATTGGTTAATCAACCTCAATAACTTTAATTTTCAAGGTACACCACGAAAAGAAACTTTCCCTTTCTGCGAACAAATTCAAAAGACAGTCCCTCCCGTTCTCTCTCTCTCACACTCTCTCTCTCTCCCTCCCACTCTCTCTCTCTCTGCTCGCTCCTCTCTCTCGCTCCCTCCTGCTCTCTCCCTCTCCCTCTCTCCCACCTGCTCCTCTCTCTCTCCCTCCCGCTCTCTCTCTCTCTCTCCCTCCCGCTCTCTCTCTCTACCTCATGCTCTCTCTCTCTCCCTCCTGCTCTCTCTCTCCCTGCCCTCTCTCTCCCCCCAATCTCTCTCCCCCTCTCTCTCTCTCGTTCTCTCCCTCCTGCTCTCTCTCTCTCCCCCCATGTTTTGGATCAATAATAATAGACCCAGGTTCAGGATCTGGATGAATGTTAAATAAGAGACAAGAAAAATGAAGTAAAGAATAAAACACAGTTTACTGAGAGAAAAGAAACATTAATAATACAGTTTACAAAGAAAAGAGAAGTATGATAAGATGCAACAACGCTCACGGCCTTCCGCCCGTCGGGAACTCCACAAGCGATGGCTGGTCTGGAGCATTGGGGATCCCGGCACCGCTCGCGAATCACGGTCCAAGGTGAAGTTCGAAGAGCTACGGGACAGTGCTGTACCTTTATACTATCAAATAAACATACTATTGAACAAAACATGGGTGCATGTGGCTTATGGCCAACTCCTAATCTGTAAGGCCCCAGGTACTTGTCCACAAAGCATGAGAGCTCAAGCCACGGACCATCTCATAACAAGCTGGTGTGCGTCTCAAGGTCGCTCCCTCTCTCTCTCTCGAAATAGCAAGGGCATGGGAGCAGAGACACCCGATGAATGACTAAATATCATAATTAACCCTATGTGATTAACCCCATACAATACACCCCACTCTCTCTCTCCCCACTCTCTCTCTCTCTCTCTCTCTCCCTCCCACTCTCTCTCTATTTCTCTCCCTCTCCCCTCTGGCTCTCTCTCTCTCCCCCCGCTCTCTCTCTCCCCGCTCGCGTTCTCTCCCCCCATTCTTTCTCTCTCTCTCTCTCCGCCCCCCCCCCGCCCTCTCTCTCTCTCTCTCTCTCTGCCGTGCTCTCTCTCTCCCTCTCCCCCTCCTGCTCTCTGGCTCATTCTGCTCCTCCTTCACTCGCTCTCTCGCTCTCCCCCCTCCTTTCGTGTGCTCTCTCTCGCTCTCTGCCATGCACTTTCTCTCCCCCTCCCTCTCTCCCTCCCGCGCACTCTCTCTCTCGCAACCTCTCTCGTGCTCTCTCTTTCCCTACACATCCCTCTCTCTCTCTCTCTCCACCCGCATGTCTCCCTCACTCTCTCTCTCTCTCTCTCTCACCGCTCCACTCTCTCTCTCTCTCTCTCCCCCTCCTGCTCTCTGGCTCACTCCGCTCCTCCCTCTCTCGCTCTCTCGCTCGCCCCACTCCTCTCTCGCTCTCTCACTCTCCCCCCTCCTCTCTCTCTCTCTCTCGCTCCACCCCTCTCCTCTCTCTCTGCTCCCCCTCCTCTCTCTCTCTCGCTCACCCCTCTCTCTCGCTCCCCCACCTCTCTCTCTCGCTCCCCCTCCTCTCTCCCTTGCTCCCCCTCCTCTCTATTGCTTCCCCTATCTCTCTCTCGCGCCCCCCTACTCTCTCGCCCTCCCCTCCATCTCTCGCTCCCCACCCCACTCCTCTCTCTCTCTTGCTCCCCCCTCCTCTCTCTTTCTCACTCCCCCCTTATCTCTCTCTCTCGCTCCCCCCTCCACTCCCGTTCACTCCCCCCTCCTCTCTCGCTCCCTCCCTTCGCTCCCCCTCCTCTCTCGCTCCCCTCCTCTTGCTCCCCTCTCCTCTCTCGCTCCCTCTACTCTCTCACCCCTCCTCATCTCTCACTCCCCATCTCCCTCCTCTCTCTCTCTCGCTCCTCCCTCATCTTTCTCTCGCTAACCCCCTCCTCTCTCTCTCACTCTCCCTCATCTCTCCCTCACTCCCCCCTCCTCTCTCGCCCTCCCCTCCATCTCTCGCTCCCCACCCCCCTCCTCTCTCTCTCTTGCTCCCCCTTCCTCTCTCTTTCTCACTCCCCCCTTATCTCTCTCTCTCGCTCCCCCCTCCACTCCCGTTCACTCCCCCCTCCTCTCTCGCTCCCCCCCTTCGCTCCCCCTCCTCTCTCGCTCCCCTCCTCTTGCTCCCCTCTCCTCTCTCGCTCCCTCTACTCTCTCACCCCCCCTCATCTCTCACTCCCCATCTCCCTCCTCTCTCTCTCTCGCTCCTCCCTCATCTTTCTCTCGCTAACCCCCTCCTCTCTCTCTCACTCCCCCTCATCTCTCCCTCACTCCCCCCTCCTCTCTCACTCCCCCCTCCTCTCTCTTCCAACCTTCTCTCTCGCTCCCCCCTCCTCTCTCCACTCCTCTCTCACTACCCGCTCCTCTCTCACTACCCCCTCCTCTCTCGCCCCGCAACTCCTCTCTCGCACCCCCCTCCTCCCTCGCTCCCCCCTACTCTCTCTCTCTCCCGCTCTCTCTCTCGCTTTCTCTCTCCCCTGCTGTCTCTCTCTCTCTCTCTCTCTCTCCCGTGCTCTCTCTTTCTCTCTCTCTCTCTCCCTCGCTCACTCCTGCAGTCTCTCTCTCCCACCCGCTCGCTCTCTCCCTCTCTCTCTGTCTCTGTCTCTACCCGCTCCTCCCTCTCTCTCTCCCCCCGCATGAGTCTCTCACTCTCTCCCCCTCCCGCTCTCTCTCTGGCTCTCTCCGCTCATCTCTCTCTGGCTGTCTCGCTCGCCCCCTCCTCCTCTCTCTCGCTCCCCGCCTCCTGTCTCTCTTGCTCCCCCATCTCTCTCTCGCTACCCCCTCATCTCACCATCGCTCCTCCATCTCTCGCTCCCCATCTCCCTCCTCTCTCTCTCTCACTCCCCCCTTCTCTCTTGCTCCCCCCATCATCTCTCTCGCTCCCCCCTCCTACCTCGCTCTCCCATCCTCTATCACTCCCCCTCCTCTCTCGCTCCTTGGTGCCAGTTAGAAACATAGAAATATAGAAAATAGGTGCAGGAGCGGGCCATTCGTCCCTTCGAACCTGCACCGCCATTCAATAAGATCATGGCTGATCATTCCCTCAGTACCCCACCCCAGCCTTCTCTCCATACCCCCTGATCCCTTTAGCCGTAAGGGCCACATCTAACTCCCTATTGAATATGTCAAATGAACTGGACCCAACAACTTTCTGTGACAGAGAATTCCACAGGTTCACAATTCTCTGAGTGAAGAAGTTTCTCCTCATCTCAGTCCTAAATGGCTTACACCTTATCCTTAGACTGTGTCACCTGGTTCTGGACTTCCCCAACATCGGGAACATTCTTCCTGTATCTAACCGTCCAGTCCCGTCAAAATTGCATATGTTTCTATGAGATCCTCTCGTATTCTTCTAAATTCCAGTGACTTTCAGCCTAGCCGATCCAGTCTTTCCTCATATGTCAGTCCAGCCATCCCTGGAATCAGTCTGGTGAACCTTCGCTGCACTCCCTCAATAGCAAGAACGTCCTTCCTCAGATTAGGAGACCAAAACTGTGCACAATATTCCAGGTGAGGCCTCACCAAGGCCCTGTACAGCTGCAGCAAGACCTCCCTGCTCCTATACTCAAATTCCCTCGCTATGAAGGCCAGCATGCCATTTGCCTTCTTCACCGCCTGCTGTACCTGCATGGTATCCTTCAATGACTGATGTACCATGACACCCAGGTCTCGTTGCACCTCCCCTTTAACTAATCAGTCACCATTCAGAAAATAATCTGCCTTCATGTTTTTGCCACCAAAGTGGATAACCTCACATCTGCCATGCATTTGCCCACTCACCTAACCTGTCCAAGTCCACCTGCAGCCTCTTAGCATCCTCCTCACAGCTCACACTGCCACCCAGCTTAGTGTCATGTGCAAACTTGGAGATATTACATTCAATTCCTTCATCTAAAACATTAATGTATATTGTAAATAGCTGGGGTCCCAGCACTGAACCCTGCGTCACTGCCTGCCATTCTGAAAAGTACCTTTATTCCCACTCTTTGCTTCCTGTCTGTCAACCAGTTCTCTATCCACGTCAATACATTACCCCCAATACCATGTGCTTTGATTTTGCACACTAATCTCCTGTGTAGGACCTTGTCAATAGCCTTTTGAAAGTCCAAATACACCACATCCACTGGTTCTCCCTTGTCCACTCTACGAGTTACATCGTCAAAAAATTCTCGAAGATTTGTCAAGCATGATTTCCCTTTTATAAATCCATGCTGACTTGGACCGATCCCATCACTGCTTTCCAAATGCGCTGCTATTGCATCTTTAAGAATTGACTCCAACATTTTCCCCACCACCGATGTCAGGCTAACAGGTCTATAATTACCCGTTTTCTCTCTCCCTCCTTTTTTAAAAAGTGGGGTTACTTTAGCTACCCTCCAGTCCATAGGAACTGATCCAGAGTCCATGGAATGTTGGAAAATGATCACCAATGCATCCACTATTTCGAGGACCACTTCCTTAAGTACTCTGGGATACAGACTATCAGGCCCTGGGGATTTATCAGCCTTCAGTCCCTTCAATTTTCCTAACACCATTTCCTGACTAATAAAGATTTCACTCAGTTCCCCCTTCTTGTTAGACCCTCGGTCCCCTAGTATTATCGGGAGGTTATTTGTGTCTTCCTTAGTGAAGGCAGAAGCAAAGTATTTGTTCAATGAGTCTGCCATTTCTTTATTCTCCATTATAAATTCACCTGATTCTGACCTACATTAGTCTTCACTGATCTTTTTCTCTTCACATATCTATAGAAGCTTTTGCAGTCAGTTTTTATGCTCCCTGCAAGCTTACTCTCATACTCTATTTTCCCCTTCCTAATTAAACCCTTAGTCCTCCTCTGCTGAATTCTGAATGTCTCCCAGTGCTCAGGTTTGCTTGCTGCACGGCGGGGCAGCCGAGTTTTGGATCATCTCTAGTTTACGTGGGGTAAAATGTGGGAGGCCAGCCAGGAGTGCTTTGGAGCAGTCAGGTCTAGATTTAACAAAGGCATGGATGAGGGTTTCAGCAGCAGATGAGCTGAGGCAGGGGCGGAGGTGGGCGATGTTACGGAGGTGGAAATGGGGCTTTTAGTTATTCCGCGGGTATGTGGTCGAAAGCTCATTTCAGGGTCAAAAATAACAGCAAAGTTGCGAAGAGTCTGGTTCAGCCTCAGACAGATGCTCGGGAGAAGGGTGAAGTCAGTGGCAAGGGAGTTTGTGGCGGGGACAGAAGACAATGGCTTCGGTCCTCCCAATATATAATTGGAGACAATTTCTGCTCATCCAGTACTAGATGTCAGACAAGCAGTCTGACAATCAATAATGCAAGTATTAAATATCTAAAACAAAGGCATAATAAGGAATATCAATAATGCAAATATTAATGCTATATTACAAATGCTGAATGTTTACATCTGTTCAGTAATTAAGAATACATGTATAATATTGTGTAATTATGTACAGCATGGAATTATGATGAATTTACAGCACAGAAAGAGAACATTTTGCCGAACTGGTCCTAACGCTGTTTATGTTCCCCACGAGCCTCCTCCCATCCGTCTACATCGAACCCGATCAACATCTCCTTCTATTCCTTTCCCTCTGTGTGTTCATGGAGCTCAGCCATGAATAATCTCTGCCTCTCGCCTCAGCCTCTCTGTGTGGTGGCGAGCTCCACATTCTCACCCCTCTCTGGGTAAAGAAGTTTCTCCCAAATTCCCCACTGGATTTATCAGTGATGATCTTATATTGGTGGCTCCCGAGATCTCATCTCGCCCCTAAGTGGAAACATCTCCTATACGTTTACCGCCATCACTTTAAAGACCTGTATCAGGTTCCCCCCCTTCAGCCTTCTCCTTAACAGAGAAAAGAGCCCCCACCAGTTCAGTCTTTGCTGAGAGTTATAACATCTCAGTTCTGGTATCATCTTGCCAATCCTTCATCGCACCCTCTCCAGTGCCTCGACATCCTTTTTGTGTAATATGGAGACCAAACCATGGAATACCTATCACAAATCCAAAGGTTCTCAGTCTGATCAGTAATTAAAAGTATAAATAATAAGTGTAAGAATTTCACTTTAAACTCCATGTTTGAACCTTCCCACTCAGATTTCCGCCCCTGCCACAGCCCTGAAACTGTCCTGATGCAAGTCACAAACCAGAAGTGCCTTGGGAAGTTTTTCTACATAAAGACATTAAATAAGCACAGTGCAGTTTGTTTATAATGAAAATGACTTGCTCAGGTAACCTAGAATCAGCAGCAGAGTCCTCATCGTACTGGGGGATATTCTGGAAGTGAACACAAGGAATTATTATTCGATAGAATTGGGAGATCAGAGGGAACTTTAAATAGGGAGTTGGACAGGTGGGGATATCTATAATCGGGGAACTACACCTCTCTTCCTCACTGGGACACCGACAGACTTTCGAAATAAACTCCATATTCCGCCCCACCACAGCCCTCAAACTGCCCGAATGCATTGCCCGCCACGTCTCGGTGACTAGCACTTGCCTCTGAGTCAGTAGGTGCTGGGTTCAAGGCCAACTCCAGGGACTCGAGAAATAAATCCAGACTCACACTCCCAGTGCAGAGGTGAGCTCTCCCTCTCTCCCTCACTGGGACCCTACAGACAGAGGTGAGCTCTCCCTCCCTCCCTCACTGGGACCCTACAGACAGAGGTGAGCTCTCCCTCTCTCCCTCACTGGGACCCTACAGACAGTGGTGAGCTCTCCCTCTCTCCCTCACTGGGTCCTTACAGACAGAGATGAGCTCTATCGCTCTCCCTCACTGGGTCCCTACAGACAGAGGTGAGCCCTCCTTCGCTCCCTCACTGGGACCCTACAGACAGAGGTGTGCTCTCCCTTTCTCCCTCACTGCGTCTCTACAGACAGAGGTGAGCTCTATCTCTCTCCCTCAGTGGGTCGCTACAGACAGAGGTGTGCTCTCCCTCTCTCCCTCACTGGGTCCCTACAGACAGAGGTGAGCTCTATCTCTCTCCCTCACTGGGTCCCTACAGACAGAGGTGAGCTCTCCCTCACTGGGACCCTACAGACAGAGGTGAGCTCTCCTTCTCTCCCTCACTGGGACCCTACAGACAGAGGTGAGCACTATCTCACTCAATCACTGGGTTCCTACAGACAGAGGTGAGCTCTCCCTCACTCGGTCCCTACAGACACAGGTGAGCTCTATCTCACTCCCTCACTGGGACCCGACAGACAGAGGTGAGCTCTCCCTCACTCGGTCCCTACAGACAGAGGTGAGCTCTCCCTCCCTCCGTCACTGGGATCCTACAGACAGAGGTGAGCTCTATCTCACTCCCTCACTGGGACCCTACAGACAGAGGTGAGCTCTCCCTCTCTCCCTCACTGGGTCCCTACAGACAGAGGTGAGCTCTATCTCTCTCCCTCACTGGGACCCTACAGACAGAGGTGAGCTCTATCTCTCCCTCACTGGGACCCTACAGACAGAGCTGAGCTCTCCCTCTCTCCCTCACTGGGACCCTACAGACAGAGGTGAGCTATATCTCTCTCCCTCACTGGGACCCTACAGACAGAGGTCAGCCCTCCCTCTCTCCCTCACTGGGACACTACAGACAGAGGTGATCTCTATCTCTCTCCCTCACTGGGATCCTACAGAGGTGAGCTCTCCCTCTCTCCCTCACTGGGTCACTGCAGACAGAGGTGAGCTCTCCCTCTCTCCATCACTGGGACCCTGCAGACGGTGCTGAGCTTTATCTCTCTCCCTCACTTAAGGAAGGATATACTAGCTTTGGAGGGGGTACAGATATGATACACTGGGCTGATTCCGGAGATGAGAGGGTTACCTCATGATGCTAGATTGAGTAGACTGGGTCTTTACTCGTTGGAGTTCAGAAGGATGAGGGGTGATCTTTTTGAAACATTTAAAATAATGAAAGGGATAGACAAGATAGAGACAGAGAGGTTGTTTCCACTCGTGGGGAAACTAGAACTAGGGGGCACAGCCTCAAAATATGGGGGAGCCAATTTAAAACCGAGTTGATAAGGATTTGCTTCTCACAGAGCGTTGTGAATCTGTGGAATTCTCTGCCCAAGGAAGCAGTTGAGGCTAGCTCATTGAATGTATTCAAATCACAGATAGAGAGATTTTTAACCAATGAGGGAATTAAGGGTTATGGGGAGCGGGCAGGTAAGTGGAGCTGAGTCCACGGCCAGATGAGCCGTGATCTTGCTGAATGGCGGAGCAGGCTCGAGGGGCTAGATGGCCTACTCCTGTTCCTAATTCTTATGTTCTTATGTTCTTATGGGTCCCTACAGACAGCGGTGAGCTCTCCCTCTCTCCCTCACTGGGACCCGACAGACAGAGGTGAGCTCTCCCTCTCTCCCTCTCTCCCTCACTGGGACCCGACAGACAGAGGTGAGCTCTATCTCTCCCTCACTGGGACCATACAGACAGGTGAGCTCTCCCTCTCTCCCTCACGGGGACCCTACAGACAGAGATGAGCTCTATCTCTCTCCCTCAATGGGACCCTACAGACAGAGGTGAGCTCTCCCTCTCTCCATCACTGGGACACGACAGACAGAGGTGAGCTCTATCTCTCTCCCTCACTGGGACCATACAGACAGAGGTGAGCTCTCCCTCTCTCCCTCACTGGGACCCTACAGACAGAGGTGAGCTCTCCATCTCTCCATCACTGGGACACGACAGACAGAGGTGAGCTCTATCTCTCTCCCTCACTGGGACCCGACAGACAGAGGTGAGCTCTCCCTCTCTCCCTCACTGGGACCCTACAGACAGAGGTGAGCTCTCCCTCTCTCCCTCACTGGGACCCTACAGACAGAGGTGAGCTCTCCTTCTCTCCCTCACTGGGCTCTACAGACAGAGGTCAGCTCTCCCTCTCTCCCTCACTGGCACCCTACAGACAGAGGTGAGCTCTATCTCTCTCCCTCACTGGGACCCTACAGACAGAGGTGAGCTCTCCCTCTCTCCCTCACTGGGTCCCTACAGACAGAGGAGAGCGCTATCTCTCTCCCTCACTGGGACCCTACAGACAGAGGTGAGCTCTCCCTCTCTCCCTCACTGGGTCCCTGCAGAGAGAGGTGAGTACTCACTCTGTCCCTGACTGGGACCCTACAGACAGAGGTGAGCTCTATCTTTCTCCCTCACTGGGACCCTACAGACAGAGGTGAGCACTATCTCTCTCCCTCACTGGGACCCTACAGACATAGGTGAGCTCTCCCTCCCTCCCCGACTGAGACCCTACAGACAGAGGTGAGCTCTCCCTCTCTCCCTCACTGGGACCCTACAGACAGAGGTGAGCTCTTCCTCTCTCCCTCACTGGGATCCTACAGACAGAGGTGAGCTCTCCCTCTCTCCCTCACTGGGTCCCTACAGAGAGAGGTGAGTTCTCACTCTGTCCCTTACTGGGTCCCTACAGAGAGAGGTGAGTTCTCACTCTGTCCCTTACTGGGACCCTACAGACATAGGTGAGCTCTCCCTCCCTCCCCGACTGGGACCCTACAGACAGAGGTGAGCTCTCCCTCTCTCCCTCACTGGGACCCTACAGACAGAGGTGAGCTCTCCCTCTCTCCCTCACTGGGACCCTACAGACAGAGGTGAGCTCTCCCTCTCTCCCTCACTGGGATCCTACAGACAGAGGTGAGCTCTACCTCTCTCCCTCACTGGGACCCTACAGACAGAGGTGAGCTCTATCTCTCTCCCTCACTGGGACCCAACAGACAGAGGTGAGTTCTATCTTTCCCTCACTGGGACCCTACAGACAGAGGTGAGCTCTCCCTCTCTCCCTCACTGGGACCCAACAGACAGAGGTGAGCTCTATCTCTCCCACACTGGGACCCTACAGACAGAGGTGAGCTCTCCTTCTCTCCCTCACTGGGACCCTACAGAGAGAGGCGAGCTCTATCTCTCCCTCACTGGGACCCTCCAGACAAAGGTGAGCTCTATCTCTCTCCCTCACTGGGAAGGTAAAGACAGAGGTGAGCTCTCCCTCTTTCCCTCACTGGGACCCTACAGACAGAGGTGAGCTCTCCCTCTCTCCCTCACTGGGACCCTACAGACAGAGGTGAGCTCTCCCTCTCTCCCTCACTGGGACCCTACAGACAGAGGTGAGCTCTCCCTCTCTCCCTCACTGGGACCCTGCAGACGGTGCTGAGCTCTATCTCTCTCCCTCACTTAAGGAAGGATATACTAGCTTTGGAGGGGGTACAGATACGATACACTGGGCTGATTCCAGAGATGAGAGGGTTACCTTATGATGCTAGATTGAGTAGACTGGGTCTTTACTCGTTGGAGTTCAGAAGGATGAGGGGTGATCTTATAGAAACATTTAAAATAATGAAAGGGATAGACAAGATAGAGACAGAGAGGTTGTTTCCACTCGTGGGGAAACTAGAACTAGGGGGCACAGCCTCAAAATATGGGGGAGCCAATTTAAAACCGAGTTGATAAGGATTTGCTTCTCACAGAGCGTTTTGAATCTGTGGAATTCTCTGCCCAAGGAAGCAGCTGAGGCAAGCTCATTGAATGTATTCAAATCACAGATAGAGAGATTTTGAACCAATGAGGGAATTAAGGGTTATGGGGAGCGGGCAGGTAAGTGGAGCTGAGTCCACGGCCAGATCAGCCATGATCTTGCTGAATGGCGGAGCAGGCTCGAGGGGCTAGATGGCCTACTCCTGTTCCTAATTTTTATGTTCTTATGTTCTTATGGGTCCCTATAGACAGCGGTGAGCTCTCCCTCTCTCCCTCACTGGGACCCTACAAACAGAGGTGAGCTCTATCTGTCTCCCTTACTGGGACCCTACAGACAGAGGTGAGCTCTCCCTCCCTCCCTCACTGGGATCCTACAGACAGAGGTGATCTCTCCCTCTCTCCCTCACTGGGACCCAACAGACAGAGGTGAGCTCTCCCTCTCTCCCTCACTGGGACCCAGCAGACAGAGGTGAGCACTATCTCTCCCTCACTAGGACCCTACAGACAGAGGTGAGCTCTATCTCTCTCCCTCACTGGGAAGCTAAAGACAGAGGTGAGCTCTCCCTCTCTCCCTCACTGGGACCCGACAGACAGAGGTGAGCTCTCCCTCTCTTCCTCACTGTGACCCGACAGACAGAGGTGAGCTCTCCCTCTTTCCCTCACTGGGACTCTATAGACAGAGATGAGCTCTCCTTCTCTCCCTCACTGGGACCCTACAGACAGAGGTGAGCTCTATCTCTCTCCCTCACTGGGACCCTACAGACAGAGGTGAGCTCTCCCTCTCTCCCTCACTGGGACCCTACAGGCAGAGGTGAGCTCTCCCTCTCTCCCTCACTGGGACCCTACAGACAGAGGTGAGCTCTCCCTCTCTCCCTCACTGGGACCCAACAGACAGAGGTGAGCTCTACCTCTCTCCCTCACTGGGACCCTACAGACAGAGGTGAGCTCTATCTCTCTCCCTCACTGGGACCCAACAGACAGAGGTGAGTTCTATCTCTCCCTCACTGGGACTCTACAGACAGAGGTGAGCTCTCCTTCTCTCCCTCACTGGGACCCTACAGAGAGAGGCGAGCTCTATCTCTCTCCCTCACTGGGACCCTACAGACAGAGGTGAGCTCTCACTCTCTCCCTCACTGGTCTCTAAAGACAGAGGTGAGCTCTATCTCTCTCCCTCACTGGGTCCCTACAGACAGAGGTGAGCTCTCCCTCTCTCCCTCGCTGGGACCCTACAGACAGAGGTGATTCTCTATCTCTCCCTCACTGGGTCCCTACAGACAGAGGTGAGCTCTCACTCTCTCCCTCACTGGGCCCCAAGAGACAGAGGTGAGCTCTCCCTCTCTCCCTCACTGGGTCCCTACAGACAGAGGTGAGCTCTCCCTCGCTCCCTCACTTGGACTCTACAGACATAGGTGACCTCTCTCTCTCTCTCCCTTACTGGGACCCTACAGACAGAGGTGAGCTCTATCTCTCCCTCACTGGGTCCCTACAGACAGAGGTGAGCTCTATCTCTCTCCCTCACTGGATCCCTACAGACAAAGGTGAGCTCTATCTCTCCCTCACTGGGACCCTACAGAGAGAGGTGAGCTCTCCCTCTCTGGGACCCTACAGACAGAGGTGGTCTCTATCTCTCCCTCACTGGGTCCCTACAGACAGAGGTGAGCTCTCACTCTCTCCCTCACTGGGCCCCAAGAGACAGAGGTGAGCTCTCCCTCTCTCCCTCACTGGGTCCCTACAGACAGGCGTGAGCTCTCCCTCGCTCCCTCACTTGGACTCTACAGACATAGGTGGCCTCTCTCTCTCTCCCTTACTGGGACCCTACAGACAGAGGTGAGCTCTATCTCTCCCTCACTGGGTCCCTACAGACAGAGGTGAGCTCTATCTCTCTCCCTCACTGGATTCCTACAAGGAGAGGTGAGCTCTATCTCTCCCTCACTGGGACCCTACAGACAGAGGTGAGCTCTCCCTCTCTCCCTCACTGGGACCCTACAGACAGAGGTGAGCTCTCCCTCTCTCCCTCACTGGGACCCTACAGACATAGGTGAGCTCTCCCTCCCTCCCCGACTGGGACTATACAGACAGAGGTGAGCTCTCCCTCTCTCGCTCACTGGGACCCAACAGACAGAGGTGAGCTCTACCTCTCTCCCTCACTGGGACCCTACAGACAGAGGTGAACTCTATCTCTCTCCCTCACTGGGACCCAACAGACAGAGGTGAGTTCTATCTCTCCCTCACTGGGACCCTACAGACAGAGGTGAGCTCTCCTTCTCTCCCTCACTGGGACCCTACAGAGAGAGGCGAGCTCTATCTCTCCCTCACTGGGACCCTCCAGACAGAGGTGAGCTCTATTTCTCTCCCTCACTGGGAAGCTAAAAACAGAGGTGAGCTCTCCCTCTTTCCTTCACTGGGACCCGACAGACAGAGGTGAGATCTATCTCTCTCCCTCACTGGGAAGCTAAAGACAGAGGTCAGCTCTCCCTCTCTATCTCACTGGGACCCTACAGACAGAGGTGAGCTCTATCTCTCTCCCTCACTTAAGGAAGGATATACTAGCTTTGGAGGGGGTACAGATACGATACACTGGGCTGATTCCGGAGATGAGAGGGTTACCTTATGATGCTAGATTGAGTAGACTGGGTCTTTACTCGTTGGAGTTCAGAAGGATGAGGGGTGATCTTATAGAAACATTTAAAATAATGAATGGATAGACAAGATAGAGACAGAGAGGTTGTTTCCACTCATGGGGAAACTAGAACTAGGGGGCACAGCCTCAAAATATGGGGGAGCCAATTTAAAACCGAGTTGATCAGGATTTGCTTCTCACAGAGCGTTTTGAATCTGTGGAATTCTCTGCCCAAGGAAGCAGCTGAGGCAAGCTCATTGAATGTATTGAAATCACAGATAGAGAGATTTTGAACCAATGAGGGAATTAAGGGTTATGGGGAGCGGGCAGGTAAGTGGAGCTGAGTCCACGGCCAGATTAGCCATGATCTTGCTGAATGGCGGAGCAGGCTCAAGGGGCTAGATGGCCTACTCCTGTTCCTAATTTTTATGTTCTTATGTTCTTATGGGTCCCTACAGACAGCGGTGAGCTCTCCCTCTCTCCCTCACTGGGACCCTACAAACAGAGGTGAGCTCTATCTGTCTCCCTTACTGGGACCCTACAGACTGAGGTGAGCTCTCCCTCCCTCCCTCACTGGGATCCTACAGACAGAGGTGATCTCTCCCTCTCTCCCTCACTGGGACCCAACAGACAGAGATGAGCTCTACCTCTCTCCCTCACTGGGACCCGACAGACAGAGGTGAGCTCTCCCTCTCTCCCTCACTGGGAAGCTAAAGACAGAGGTGAGCTCTCCCTCTCTCCCTCACTGTGACCCGACAGACAGAGGTGAGCTCTCCCTCTTTCCCTCACTGGGACTCTATAGACAGAGGTGAGCTCTCCTTCTCTCCCTCACTGCGACCCTACAGACAGAGGTGAGCTCTCCCTCTCTCCCTCACTGGGTCCCTACAGACAGAGGTGAGCGCTATCTCTCTCCCTCACTGGGACCCTACAGACAGAGGTGAGCGCTATCTCTCTCCCTCACTGGGACCCTACAGACAGAGGTGAGCTCTCCCTCTCTCCCTCACTGGGTCCCTACAGAGAGAGGTGAAGTCTCACTCTGTCCCTTACTGGGACCCGACAGACATCGGTGAGCTCTCCCTCTCTCCCTCACTGGGACCCAGCAAACAGAGGTGAGCTCTACCTCTCTCCCTCACTGGGATCCTACAGACAGAGGTGAGCTCTATCTCTCTCCCTCACTGGGACCCAACAGACAGAGGTGAGTTCTATCTCTCCCTCACTGGGACTCTACAGACAGAGGTGAGCTCTCCTTCTCTCCCTCACTGGGACCCTACAGAGAGAGGCGAGCTCTATCTCTCTCCCTCACTGGGACACTACAGACAGAGGTGAGCTCTCACTCTCTCCCTCACTGGTCCCTACAGACAGAGGTGAGCTCTATCTCTCTCCCTCATTGGGTCCCTACAGACAGAGGTGAGCTCTATCTCTCTCCCTCACTGGGTCCCTACAGACAGAGGTGAGCTCTCCCTCTCTCCCTCACTGGGTCCCTACAGACAGAGGTGAGCTCTATCTCTCTCCCTCACTGGGTCCCTACAGACAGAGGTGAGCTCTCACTCTCTCCCTCACTGGGTATCTACAGACAGAGGTGAGCTCTCCCTCTCTCCCTCGCTGGGACCCTACAGACAGATGTGATCTCTATCTCTCCCTCACTGGGTCCCTACAGACAGAGGTGAGCTCTATCTCTCTCCCTCACTGGGTCCCGACAGACAGAGGTGAGCTCTCCATCTCTCCCTCACTGGGTCCCTACAGACAGAGGTGAGCTCTCCCTCTCTCCCTCGCTGGGACCCTACAGACAGAGGTGATCTCTATCTCTCCCTCACTGGGACCCGACAGACAGAGGTGAGCTCTCCCTCTCTCCCTCACTGGGCCCCAAGAGACAGAGGTGAGCTCTCCCTCTCTCCCTCACTGGGCCCCAAGAGACAGAGGTGAGCTCTCCCTCTCTCCCTCACTGGGTCCCTACAGACAGAGGTGAGCTCTCCCTCGCTCCCTCACTTGGACTCTACAGACATAGGTGACCTCTCTCTCTCTCTCCCTTTCTGGGACCCTACAGACAGAGGTGAGCTCTATCTCTCCCTCATTGGGTCCCTACAGACAAAGGTGAGCTCTATATCTCTCCCTCACTAGATCCCTACAGACAAAGGTGAGCTCTATCTCTCCCTCACTGGGACCCTACAGACAGAGGTGAGCTTTCCCTCTCTCCCACGCTGGGACCCTACAGACAGAGGTGATCTCTATCTCTCCCTCACTGGGTCCCTACAGACAGAGGTGAGCTCTCACTCTCTCCCTCACTGGGCCCCAAGAGACAGAGGTGAGCTCTCCCTCTCTCCCTCACTGGGTCCCTACAGACATAGGTGACCTCTCTCTCTCTCCCTTACTGGGACCCTACAGACAGAGGTGAGCTCTATCTCTCCCTCACTGGGACCCTACAGACAGAGGTGAGCTCTCCCTCTCTCCCGCACTGGGACCCTACAGACAGAGGTGAGCTCTCCCTCTCTCCCTCACTGGGACCCAACAGACAGAGGTGAACTCTACCTCTCCCTCACTGGGACCCTCCAGACAGAGGTGAGCTCTCTCTCTCTCCCTCACTGGGAAGCTAAAGACAGAGGTGAGCTCTCCCTCTTTCCCTCACTGGGACCCTGCAGACAGAGGTGAGAACTATCTCTCTCCCTCACTGGGAAGCTAAAGACAGAGGTCAGCTCACCCTCTATCCCTCACTGGGAGCCTACAGACAGAGGTGAGCTCTATCTCTCTCCCTCACTTAAGGAAGGATATACTAGCTTTGGAGGGGGTACAGATACGATACACTGGGCTGATTCCGGAGATGAGAGGGTTACCTTATGATGCTAGATTGAGTAGACTGGGTCTTTCCTCGTTGGAGTTCAGAAGGATGAGGGGTGATCTTATAGAAACATTTAAAATAATGAATGGATAGACAAGATAGAGACAGAGAGGTTGTTTCCACTCATGGGGAAACTAGAACTAGGGGGCACAGCCTCAAAATATGGGGGAGCCAATTTAAAACCGAGTTGATAAGGATTTGCTTCTCACAGAGCGTTGTGAATCTGTGGAATTCTCTGCCCAAGGAAGCAGCTGAGGCAAGCTCATTGAATGTATTCAAATCACAGATAGAGAGATTTTGAACCAATGAGGGAATTAAGGGTTATGGGGAGCGGGCAGGTAAGTGGAGCTGAGTCCACGGCCAGATCAGCCATGATCTTGCTTAATGGCGGAGCAGGCTCAAGGGGCTAGATGGCCTACTCCTGTTCCTAATTTTTATGTTCTTATGTTCTTATGGGTCCCTACAGACAGCGGTGAGCTCTCCCTCTCTCCCTCACTGGGACCCTACAAACAGAGGTGAGCTCTATCTGTCTCCCTTACTGGGACCCTACAGACTGAGGTGAGCTCTCCCTTCCTCCCTCACTGGGATCCTACAGACAGAGGTGATCTCTCCCTCTCTCCCTCACTGGGACCCAACAGACAGAGAAGAGCTCTACCTCTCTCCCTCACTGGGACCCGACAGACAGAGGTGAGCTCTCCCTCTCTCCCTCACTGGGAAGCTAAAGACAGAGGTGAGCTCTCCCTCTCTCCCTCACTGTGACCCGACAGACAGAGGTGAGCTCTCCCTCTTTCCCTCACTGGGACTCTATAGACAGAGGTGAGCTCTCCTTCTCTCCCTCACTGCGACCCTACAGACAGAGGTGAGCTCTCCCTCTCTCCCTCACTGGATCCCTACAGACAGAGGTGAGCGCTATCTCTCTCCCTCACTGGGACCCTACAGACAGAGGTGAGCGCTATCTCTCTCCCTCACTGGGACCCTACAGACAGAGGTGAGCTCTCCCTCTCTCCCTCACTGGGTCCCTACAGACAGAGGTGAAGTCTCACTCTGTCCCTTACTGGGACCCTACAGACATAGGTGAGCTCTCCCTCCCTCCCCGACTGGGACCCTGCAGACAGAGGTGAGCTCTCCCTCTCTCCCTCACTGGGACCCAGCAAACAGAGGTGAGCTCTACCTCTCTCCCTCGCTGGGACCCTACAGACAGAGGTGAGCTCTATCTCTCTCCCTCACTGGGACCCAACAGACAGAGGTGAGTTCTATCTCTCCCTCACTGGGACTCTACAGACAGAGGTGAGCTCTCCTTCTCTCCCTCACTGGGACCCTACAGAGAGAGGCGAGCTCTATCTCTCTCCCTCACTGGGACACTACAGACAGAGGTGAGCTCTCACTCTCTCCCTCACTGGTCCCTACAGACAGAGGTGAGCTCTATCTCTCTCCCTCATTGGGTCCCTACAGACAGAGGTGAGCTCTATCTCTCTCCCTCACTGGGTCCCTACAGACAGAGGTGAGCTCTCCCTCTCTCCCTCACTGGGTCCCTACAGACAGAGGTGAGCTCTATCTCTCTCCCTCACTGGGTCCCGACAGACAGAGGTGAGCTCTCACTCTCTCCCTCACTGGGTCCCTACAGACAGAGGTGAGCTCTCCCTCTCTCCCTCGCTGGGACCCTACAGACAGAGGTGATCTCTATCTCTCCCTCACTGGGTCCCTACAGACAGTGGTGAGCTCTATCTCTCTCCCTCACTGGGTCCCGACAGACAGAGGTGAGCTCTCACTCTCTCCCTCACTGGGTCCCTACAGACAGAGGTGAGCTCTCCCTCTCTCCCTCGCTGGGACCCTACAGACAGAGGTGATCCCTATCTCTCCCTCACTGGGTCCCTACAGACAGAGGTGAGCTCTCACTCTCTCCCTCACTGGGCCCCAAGAGACAGAGGTGAGCTCTCCCTCTCCCCCTCACTGGGTCCCTACAGACAGAGGTGAGCTCTCCCTCGCTCCCTCACTTGGACTCTACAGACATAGGTGACCTCTCTCTCTCTCTCCCTTTCTGGGACCCTACAGACAGAGGTGAGCTCTATCTCTCCCTCACTGGGTCCCTACAGACAAAGGTGAGCTCTATCTCTCTCCCTCACTAGATCCCTACAGACAAAGGTGAGCTCTATCTCTCTCCCTCACTAGATCCCTACAGACAAAGGTGAGCTCTATCTCTCCCTCACTGGGACCCTACAGACAGAAGTGAGCTCTCCCTCTCTCCCACGCTGGGACCCTACAGACAGAGGTGATCTCTATCTCTCCCTCACTGGGTCCCTACAGACAGAGGTGAGCTCTCACTCTCTCCCTCACTGGGCCCCAAGAGACAGAGGTGAGCTCTCCCTCTCTCCCTCACTGGGTCCCTACAGACATAGGTGACCTCTCTCTCTCTCCCTTACTGGGACCCTACAGACAGAGGTGAGCTCTACCTCTCCCTCACTGGGACCCTGCAGACAGAGGTGAGCTCTCTCTCTCTCCCTCACTGGGAAGCTAAAGACAGAGGTGAGCTCTCCCTCTTTCCCTCACTGGGACCCTGCAGACAGAGGTGAGATCTATCTCTCTCCCTCACTGGGAAGCTAAAGACAGAGGTCAGCTCTCCCTCTATCCCTCACTGGGAGCCTACAGACAGAGGTGAGCTCTATCTCTCTCCCTCACTTAAGGAAGGATATACTAGCTTTGGAGGGGGTACAGATACGATACACTGGGCTGATTCCGGAGATGAGAGGGTTACCTTATGATGCTAGATTGAGTAGACTGGGTCTTTCCTCGTTGGAGTTCAGAAGGATGAGAGGTGATCTTATAGAAACATTTAAAATAATGAAAGGGATAGACAAGATAGAGGCAGAGAGGTTGTTTCCACTCGTGGGGAAACTAGAACTAGGGGGCACAGCCTCAAAATATGGGGGAGCCAATTTAAAACCGAGTTGATAAGGATTTGCTTCTCACAGAGCGTTTTGAATCTGCGGAATTCTCTGCCCAAGGAAGCAGCTGAGGCAAGCTCATTGAATGTATTCAAATCACAGATAGAGAGATTTTTAACCAATGAGGGAATTAAGGGTTATGGGGAGCGGGCAGGTAAGTGGAGCTGAGTCCACGGCCAGATCAGCCATGATCTTGCTGAATGGCAGACCAGGCTCGAGGGGCTAGATGGCCTACTCCTGTTACTAATTTTTATGTTCTTATGTTCTTATGGGTCCCTACAGACAGCGGTGAGCTCTCCCTCTCTCCCTCACTGGGACCCTACAAACAGAGGTGAGCTGTATCTGTCTCCCTCACTGGGACCCTACAGACAGAGGTGAGCTCTCCCTCTCTCCCTCACTGGGACCCTACAGACAGGGGTGAGCTCTCCCTCTCTCCCTCACTGGGACCCTACAGACATAGGTGAGCTCTCCCTCCCTCCCCGACTGGGACCCTACAGACAGAGGTGAGCTCTCCCTCTCTCCCTCACTGGGACCCTACAGACAGAGGTGAGCTCTCCCTCTCTCCCTCACTGGGACCCTGCAGACGGTGGTGAGCTCTATCTCTCTCCCTCACTTAAGGAAGGATATATTAGCTTTGCAGCGGGTACAGATACGATACACTGGGCTGATTCCGGAGATGAGAGGGTTACCTTATGATGCTAGATTGAGTAGACTGGGTCTTTACTCGTTGGAGTTCAGAAGGATGAGAGGTGATCTTATAGAAACATTTAAAATAATGAAAGGGATAGACAAGATTGAGACAGAGAGGTTGTTTCCACTTGTCGGGGAAACTAGAACTAGAGGGCACAGCCTCAAAATATGGGGGAGCCAATTTAAAACCGAGTTGATAAGGATTTGCTTCTCACAGAGCGTTGTGAATCTGTGGAATTCTCTGCCCAAGGAAGCAGCTGAGGCAAGCTCATTGAATGTATTCAAATCACAGATAGAGAGATTTTTAACCAATGAGGGAATTGAGGGTTATGGGGAGCGGGCAGGTAAGTGGAGCTGAATCCACGGCCAGATCAGCCGTGATCTTGCTGAATGGCGGAGCAGGCTCGAGGGGCTAGATGGCCTACTCCTGTTCCTAATTCTTATGTTCTTATGTTCTTATGGGTCCATACAGACAGCGGTGAGCTCTCCCTCTCTCCCTCAATGGGACCCTACAAACAGAGGTGAGCTCTATCTGTCTGCCTTACTGGGACCCTACAGACAGAGGTGAGCTCTCCCTCTCTCCCTCACTGGGACCCTACAGACAGAGGTGAGCTCTATCTCTCTCCCTCACTGGGACCCTACAGACAGAGGTGAGCTCTCCCTCTCTCCCTCACTGGGACCCTACAGACAGAGGTGAGCTCTCCCTCTCTCCCTCACTGGGACCCTACAGACAGAGGTGAGCTCTATCTCTCCCTCACTGGGTCCCTGCAGACAGAGGTGAGCTCTACCTCTCTCCCACACTGGGACCCTACACACAGAGGTGAGCTCTCCCTCTCTCCCTCACTGGGACTCTACAGACAGAGGTGAGCACTATCTCTCCCTCACTGGGACCCTACAGGCAGAGATGAGCTCTATCTTTCTCCCTCACTGGGTCCCTACAGACAGAGGTGAGCTCTCCCTCTCTCCCTCACTGGGACCCTACAGACAGAGGGGAGCTCTCCCTCTCTCCCTCACTGGGACCCTACAGACAGAGGGGAGCTCTCCCTCACTGGGACCCTACAGACAGAGGTGAGCTCTCCCTCTCTCCCTCACTGGGTCCCTACAGACAGAGGTGAGCTCTCCCTCTGTCCGTCACTGGGGCCCTACAGATTGAGGTGAGCTCTATCTCTCTCCCTCACTGGGACCCGACAGACAGAGGTGAGCTCTCCCTTTCTCCCTCATGTGACCCTACAGACAGAGGCGAGCTCTATCTCTCTCCCTCACTGGGACCCTACAGACAGAGGTGAGCTCTCCCTCTCTCCCTCACTGGGACTCTACAGACAGAGGTGAGCTCTCCCTCTCTCCCTCACTGGGACCCTACAGACAGAGGTGAGCTCTCCCTCTCTCCCTCACTGGGAACCTACAGACAGAGGTGAGCTCTCCCTCTCTCCCTCACTGGGACCCTACAGACAGAGGTGAGCTCTATCTCTCTCCCTCACTGGGTCCCTACAGACAGAGATTAAGTCTATCTCTCTCCCTCACTGGATCCCTACAGACAGAGGTGAGCTCTATCTCTCTCCCTCACTGGATCCCGACAGAGAGAGGTGAGCTCTCCCTCTCTCCCTCACTGGATCCCTACAGACAGAGGTGAGCTTGATCTCTCTCCTTTCACTTGGTCCCTACAGACAGAGGTGAGCTCTCCCTCTCTTTCTCACTGGGATCCTACAGACAGAGGTGAGCTCTCCCTCGCTCTCACACTTGGACTCTACAGACAGAGGTGACCTCTCTCTCTCTCTTTCTTACTGGGACCCTACAGACAGAGGCGAGCTCTCCTTCTCTCCCTCATTGGGTCCCTACAGACAGAGGTGAGCTCTATCTCTCTCCCTCACTGTGACCCTACACACAGAGGTGAGCTCTATCTCTCCCTCACTGGGGCACTACAGACAAAGGTCAGCTCTCCCTCTCTTCCTCACTGGGATCCTACAGACAGAGGTGTGCTCTCCCTTTCTCCCTCACTGGGTCCCTACAGGCAGAGGTGAGCACTCCCTCTCTCCCTCACTGGGACTCTACAGACAGAGGTGAGCTCTCACTCTCTCCCTCACTGGGACCCTACAGACAGAGGTGAGCTCTCACTCTCTCCCTCACTGGGTCCTTACAGACAGAGGTGAGCTCTATCTCTCTCCCTCGCTGGATCCCTACAGACAGAGGTGAGCTCTCACTCTCTCCCTCACTGGGTCCCTACAGACAGAGGTGAGCTCTCCCTCTCTCCCTCACTGGGACCCTACAGATAGAGGTGATCTCTATCTCTCCCTCACTGGGTCCCTACAGACAGAGGTGAGCTCTCACTCTCTACCTCACTGGATCCCTACAGACAGAGGTGAGCTCTCCCTCTCTCCCTCACTGGGACCCTACAGACAGAGGTGAGCTCTATCTCTCTACCTCACTGGGACCCTACAGACAGTGTCAGCTCTCCCTCTCTTCCTCACTGGGATCCTACAGACAGAGGTGAGCTCTCCCTCACTCCCTCACTTGGACTCTACAGACAGAGGTGAGCTCTCCTTCTCTCCCTCACTGGGACCCTACAGAGAGAGGCGAGCTCTCCTTCTCTCCCTCACTGGGACCCTACAGAAAGAGGCGAGCTCTATCTCTCTCCCTCACTGGGACCCTACAGACAGAGATGAGCTCTCACTCTCTCCCTCACTGGTCCCTACAGACAGAGGTGAGCTCTATCTCTCTCCCTCACTGGGTCCCTACAGACAGAGGTGAGCTCTATCTCTCTCCCTCACTGGGTCCCTACAGACAGAGGTGAGCTCTCTCTCTCTCCCTCACTGGGTCCCTACAGACAGAGGTGAGCTATCCCTTTCTCCCTCACTGGGTCCCGACAGACAGAGGTGAGCTCTCACTCTCTCCCTCACTGGGTCCCTACAGACAGAGGTGAGCTCTCCCTCTCTCCCTCGCTGGGACCCAACAGACAGAGGTGATCTCTATCTCTCTCCCTCGCTGGATCCCTACAGACAGAGGTGAGCTCTCACTCTCTCTCTCACTGGGTCCCTACAGACAGAGGTGAGCTCTCCCTCTCTCCCTCACTGGGTCCCTACAGAGGTGAGCTCTCTCTCTCTCCCTCACTGGGTCCCTACAGACAGAGGTGAGCTCTCACTCTCTCCCTCACTGGATCCCTACAGACAGAGGTGAGCTCTCCCTTTCTCTCTCACTGGGACCCTACACACAGAGGTGAGCTCTATCTCTCTCCCTCACTGGGACCCTCACACAGAGGTGAGCTCTATCTCTCTCCCTCACTGGGACCCTACAGACAGAGGTCAGCTCTCCCTCTCTTCCTCACTGTGATCCTACAGACAGAGGTGACCTCTCCCTCGCTCCCTCACTTGGACTCTACAGACAGAGGTGAGCTTTCCTTCTCTCCCTCACTGGGACCCTACAGAGAAAGGCGAGCTCTATCTCTCCCTCACTGGGACCCTACAGACAGAGGTGAGCTCTCACTCTCTCACTCACTGGGACCCTACAGACAGAGGTGAGCTCTCCCTCTCTCCCTCACTGGGTCCCTACAGACAGAGGTGAGCTCTATCTCTCTCCCTCGCTGGGACCCTACAGATAGAGGTGATCTCTATCTCTCCCTCACTGGGTCCCTACAGACAGAGGTGAGCTCTCACTCTCTCCCTCACTGGGCTCCAAGAGACAGAGGTGAGCTCTCCCTCTCTCCCTCACTGGGTCCCTACAGACAGAGGTGAGCTCTCCCTCACTCCCTCACTTGGACTCTACACATAGGTGACCTCTCTCTCTCTCCCTTACTGGGACTCTACAGACAGAGGTGAGCTCGATCTCGCTCCCTCACTGGGACCCTACAGACAGAGGTGAGCTCTCCCTCTCTCCCTCACTGGGTCCCGACAGACAGAGGTGAGCTCTCATCTCCCCCTCACTGGATCCCTACAGACAGAGGTGAGCTCTCACTCTCTCCCTCACTGGATCCCTACAGACAGAGGTGAGCTCTCATCTCTCCCTCACTGGATCCCTACAGACAGAGGTGAGCTCTCACTCTCTCCCTCACTGGGAACCTACAGACAGAGGTGAGCACTCCCTCTCTCCCTCACTGGGCCCCGACAGACAGAGGCGAGCTCTCCCTCTCTCCCTCACTGGGACTCTACAGACAGAGCTGTGCTCTCCCTTTCTCCCTCACTGGGACCCTACAGACAGAGGTGAGCTCTATCTCTCCCTCACTGGGACCCTACAGGCAGAGGTCAGCTCTCCCTCTCTTCCTCACTCGGATCCTACAGACAGAGGTGAGCTCTCCCTCGCTCCCTCACTTAGACTCTACAGACAGAGGTGACATCTCTCTCTCTCCCTCACTGGGACCCTAGAGACAGAGGCGAGCTCTCCCTCTCTCCCTCACTGGGACCCTACAGACAGAGATGAGCTCTGCCTCTGTCTCTCACTGGGACCCTACAGACAGAGGTGAGCTCTATCTCTCTCCCTCACTGGGACCCTACACACAGTGGTGAGCTCTGTCTCTCTCTCTCCCTGGGACCCTACAGACAGAGGTGAGCTCTCCCTTTCTCCCTTACTGGGACCCTACAGACAGAGGTGAGCTCTATCTCTCTCCCTCACTGTGAACCTACAGACAGAGGTCAGCTCTCCCTCTCTCCCTCACTGGGACCCTACAGACAGAGGTGAGCTCTATCTCTCTCCCTCACTGGGACCCTACAGACAGAGGTGAGCTCTCCCTCTCTCCCTCACTGTGTCCCTAGAGACAGAGGTGAGCTCTCCCTCTCTCCTTCACTGGGACTCTTAAGACGTAGGTGAGCTCTATCTCTCTCCCTCACTGGGACACTATAGACAGAGGTGAGCTCTCCCTCTCTCCCTCACTGGCAACCTACAGACAGAGGTGAGCTCTCCCTCTCTCCCTCACTGGGTCGCTACAGACAGAGGTGAGCTCTCACTCTCTCCCTCACTGGGTCCCTACAGACAGAGGTGAGCTCTATCTCGCTCCCTCACTGGGTCCCTACAGACAGAGGTGAGCTCTCCCTCACTGGGTCCCTACAGACAGAGGTGAGCTCTATCTCTCTACCTCACTGGGTCCCGACAGACAGAGGTGAGCTCTATCTCTCTCCCTCACTGGATCCCTACAGACAGAGGTGAGCTCTCCCTCGCTCCCTCACTTGGACTCTACAGACATAGGTGACCTCTCTCTCTCTCCCTTACTGGGACCCTACAGACAGAGGTGAGCTCGATCTCTCTCCCTCACTGGGTCCCTACAGACAGAGGTGAGCTCTCCCTCTCTCCCTCACTGGGTCCCGACAGACAGAGGTGAGCTCTCATCTCCCCCTCACTGGATCCCTACAGACAGAGGTGAGCTCTCACTCTCTCCCTCACTGGATCCCTACAGACAGAGGTGAGCTCTCATCTCTCCCTCACTGGATCCCTACAGGCAGAGGTGAGCTCTCACTCTCTCCCTCACTGGGAACCTACAGACAGAGGTGAGCTCTCCCTCTCTCCCTCACTGGGCCCCGACAGACAGAGGCGAGCTCTCCCTCTCTCCCTCACTGGGACCCTACAGACAGAGGTGTGCTCTCCCTTTCTCCCTCACTGGGACCCTACAGACTGAGGTGAGCTCTATCTCTCCCTCACTGGGACCCTACAGGCAGAGGTCAGCTCTCCCTCTCTTCCTCACTTGGATCCTACAGACAGAGGTGAGCTCTCCCTCGCTCCCTCACTTAGACTCTACAGACAGAGGTGACATCTCTCTCTCTCCCTCACTGGGACCCTAGAGACAGAGGCGAGCTCTACCTCTCTCCCTCACTGGGACCCTACAGACAGAGATGAGCTCTGCCTCTGTCTCTCACTGGGACCCTACAGACAGAGGTGAGCTCTATCTCTCTCCCTCACTGGGACCCTACACACAGTGGTGAGCTCTGTCTCTCTCTCTCCCTGGGACCCTACAGACAGAGGTGAGCTCTCCCTTTCTCCCTTACTGGGACCCTACAGACAGAGGTGAGCTCTATCTCTCTCCCTCACTGTGAACCTACAGACCGAGGTCAGCTCTCCCTCTCTCCCTCACTGGGACCCTGCAGACAGAGGTAAGCTCTATCTCTCTCCCTCACTGGGACCCTACAGACAGAGGTGAGCTCTCCCTCTCTCCCTCACTGTGTCCCTAGAGACAGAGGTGAGCTCTCCCTCTCTCCTTCACTGGGACTCTTAAGACGTAGGTGAGTTCTATCTCTCTCCCTCACTGGGACACTATAGACAGAGGTGAGCTCTCCCTCTCTCCCTCACTGGCAACCTCCAGACAGAGGTGAGCTCTCCCTCTCTCCCTCACTGGGTCGCTACAGACAGAGGTGAGCTCTCACTCTCTCCCTCACTGGGTCCCTACAGACAGAGGTGAGCTCTATCTCGCTCCCTCACTGGGTCCCTACAGACAGAGGTGAGCTCTCCCTCACTGGGTCCCTACAGACAGAGGTGAGCTCTATCTCTCTCCCTCACTGGGTCCCGACAGACAGAGGTGAGCTCTATCTCTCTCCCTCACTGGATTCCTACAGACAGAGGTGAGCTCTCACTCTCTCCCTCACTGGGTCCCTACAGACAGAGGTGAGCTCTCACTCTCTCCCTCACTGGGACCCTACAGACAGAGGCGAGCTCTCCTTCTCTCCCTCACTGGGACCCTTAAGACAGAGGCGAGCTCTCCCTCTCTCACTCACTGGGACCCTACACACAGAGGTGAGCTCTGTCTCTCTCTCTCCCTGGGACCCTACAGACAGAGGTGAGCTCTCCCTTTCTCCCTCACTGGGACCCTACAGACAGAGGTGAGCTCTGCCTCTGTCTCTCACTGGGACCCTACAGACAGAGGTGAGCTCTATCTCTCTCCCTCACTGGGACCCTACACATAGAGGTGAGCTCTGTCTCTCTCTCTCCCTGGGACCCTACAGACAGAGGTGAGCTCTCCCTTTCTCCCTCACTGGGACCCTACAGACAGAGGTGAGCTCTATCTCTCCCTCACTGGGACCCTACAGACAGAGGTGAGCTCTATCTCTCCCTCATTGGGTCCCTACAGAGCTGAGCTCTCCCTCTCTCCCTCATTGGGACCCTACAGACAGAGGTGAGCTCTCCCTCTCTCCCTCACTATCACTATCACTACGGGGGTGGTGCTGGACAGGCTAATGGGACTCAAGGTAGACAAGTCCCCTGGTCCTGATGAAATGCATCCCAGGGTATTAAAAGAGATGGCGGAAGTTATAGCAGATGCATTCGTTACAATCTACCAAAATTCTCTGGACTCTGGGGAGGTACCAGCGGATTGGAAAGCAGCAATGTAACGCCTCTGTTTACAAAAAGGGGGCAGACAAAAGGCAGGTAACTATAGGCCGGTTAGTTTAACATCTGTAGTGGGGAAAATGCTTGAAACTATCATTAAGGAAGAAATAGCGGGACATCTAGATAGGAATAGTGCAATCAAGCAGACGCAACATGGATTCATGAAGGGGAAATCATGTTTAACTAATTTACTGGAATTCTTTGAGGCTATAACGAGCATGGTGGATAGAGGTGTACCGATGGATGTGGTGTATTTAGATTTCCAAAAGGCATTCGATAAGATGCCACACAAAAGTTTACTGCAGAAGATAAAGGTACTCGGAGTCAGAGGAAATGTATTAGCAAGGATAGAGAATTGGCTGGCGAACAGAAAGCAGAGAGTCGGGATAAATGGGTCCTTTTCGGGTTGGAAATCGGTGGTTAGTGGTGTGCCACAGGGATCGGTGCTGGGACCACAACTGTTTACAATATACATAGATGACCTGGAAGAGGGGACAGGGTGTAGTGTAACAAAATTTGCAGATGACACAAAGATTAGTGGGAAAGCGGGTTGTGTAGAGAACACAGAGATTTAGATAGGTTAAGCGAATGGGCTAAGGTTTGGCAGATGGAATACAATGTGGGAAAGTGTGAGGTCATCCACCTTTGGGAAAAAAACAGTAAAAGGGAATATTATTTGAATGGGGAGAAATTACAACATGCTGTGGTGCAGAGGGATCTGGGGGTCCTTGAATCCCAAAAAGTTAGTTTGCAGGTGCAGCAGGTAATCAGGAAGGTGAATGGAATGTTGGCCTTCATTGCGAGAGGGATGGAGTACAAAAGCAGGGAGGTCTTCTGCAACTGTACAGGGTATTGGTGAGGCCGCACCTGGAGTACTGCGTGCAATTTTGGTCACCTTACTTAAGGAAGGATATACTAGCTTTGGAGGGGGTACAGAGACGATTCACTAGGCTGATTCCGGAGATGAGGGGGCTACCTTATGATGATAGATTGAGTAGACTGGGTCTTTACTCGTTGGAGTTCAGAAGGATGAGGGGTGATCTTATAGAAACATTTAAAATAATGAAAGGGATAGTCAAGATAGAGGCAGAGAGGTTGTTTCCACTGGTCGGGGAGACTAGAACTAGGGGGCACAGCCTCAAAATACGGAGGAGCCAATTTAAAACCGAGTTGAGAAGGAATTTCTTCTCCCAGAGGGTTGTGAATCTGTGGAATTCTCTGCCCAAGGAAGCAGTTGAGGCTAGCTCATTGAATGTATTCAAATCACAGATAGATAGATTTTTAACCAATAAGGGAATTAAGGGTTACGGGGAGAGGGCGGGTAAGTGGAGCTGAGTCCACGGCCAGATCAGCCATGATCTTGTTGAGTGGTGGAGCAGGTTCGAGGGGCTAGATGGCCTACTCCTGTTCCTAATTCTTATGTTCTTATGTTCTTATGTTTATCATTGGGATTTCTCTAGAGTGGGGGCAAGTAGTTGGTTGTGGTGCTTACAGAATTAATTATAGACTTATAATAAAGATTTTCTTTGGTAGAACAGCAATTATATGAGACAAAAGCTAAACGTTTTGATAAGATGAGGGAAGAATTAAGTTACACCGAGCTCATGAGCTCAGTGTAAAATAGGTAAGGGAGCCAGCTTTATTAACCGAAGTTACTGGTAACGGGTGGATTCAGTGAGATTCTCCTGACACGGAGATTTATTCCTGAGGAAGTGGAAAGCCAGAGGTTTGCATCTTGCCCCACGTCAGTGAACAGACGTGTTGTGGAAATGCCCCAGTGGTTGTTCCCCGTTCTGTGGTGTGACGGTGGAAAGCTGCAGACATGAGCCAGACATGGTCAGGACAGTTGTAGCTTCCGTTGATGGATATTTGGACAAGGGGGAACCTGGAGCTGAGAAAGGAGCAATAAAGTGGGGGACGGGAGTGGGGCATTGTACTGTCAGGGTTTGCGGGGCCAGAATACTGAACCCAGAACTGGAAGCCCCTTTCAGCCCCCGCCCATCGGCTGTGTCTGTAAGCCCCATCTGTTTAGTGTGTGTTTAAGTGTTACTGCATGGTCTGTACCGCTCAATAAATCAACCAACACTTAACCTGCACGTGTCAAGAAGCTTATTGATCTGGGAGGAATGGCGGGATCAGCTGATCAGGAAAAGTCAGTGTTTTTCCCCCGGTAAGGAACGCTCGCTGTCCAGTGATTGGTGGAGGGAGGCTGGGGTCAGATGGGATATCACAGTAACCGGTGGGTGGGGACTGTCCATCCCCAGCACCCAGTGTGCTCCCCCCCCAGTGTAACCGGTGGGAAGGGTCTGTCCATCCCAGCACCCAGTGCCCCCCCCCCCAGTGTAACCGGTGGGAAGGGTCTGTCCATCCCAGCACCCAGTGCCCCCCCCCCAGTGTAACCAGTGGGAAGGGTCTGTCCATCCCAGCACCCAGTGACCCCCCCCCCAGTGTAACCGGTGGGTGGGGTCTATTCCCCCCCCTCCAGTGTAACCAGTGGGAGGGGTCTATTCCCCCCCCCACCAGTGTAACCGGTGTGTGGAGTCTGTCCATCCCCCCACCCCCAGTGTAACCGGTGGGTGGGGTCTGTCCATCCCAGCACCCAGTGCCCCCCGCAGTGTAACCGGTGGGTGGGGTCTGTCCATCCCCAGCACCTAGTGTGCCCCCCCCCAGTGTAACCGGTGGGTGGGGTCTATTCCCCCCCCCTCAGTGTAACCGGTGGGTGGGGTCTATTCCCCCCCCTCCAGTGTAACCAGTGGGTGGGGTCTATTCCCCCCCCATCCAGTGTAACCGGTGGGTGGGGTCTGTCCATCCCCAGCACCCAGTGTGCCCCCCCCCCAGTGTAACCGGTGGGTGGGGTCTGTCCATCCCAGCACAAAGTGCCCCCCCACAGTGTAACCGGTGGGTGGGGTCTGTCCATCCCCAGCACCCAGTGCCCCCCCCCCGCCAGTGTAACCAGTGGGTGGGGTCTGTCCATCCCCAGCACCCAGTGCCCCCCCCCCGCAGTGTAACCGGTGGGAGGGGCCTATCCCCAGCACCCAGTGCCCCCCACCCAGTGTAAGCGGTGGGAGGGGTCTGTCCATCCCAGCACTCAGTGTGCCCCTCCCCATTGTATTGTGCTCACCTTGGCTAATCCATCTCACTCAAAATGGCTGACACTGAGACATAGGGACGGGAGTAGGCGGTTTAGCCTCTCGAGCGTGTTCCCCCACTCAATGAGATCATGGCTGATCTGTACCTTAACTCCGTCTACCTGCCTTGGTCCCATATCCCTTGATACACTCACCCAACAAAATTCTCAGTATTGAAATTTGCAATGAACCCCCAGCCCCAACAGGTTTCTGTGGGGAGAGAGTCCCAGATTTCAACTACCCTTTGTGTGAAGAAGTTTTGACTGACATCACCCCTGATCGGCCTAGCTCTAATTTTTGAGGTTATGCCCCTTAAGAACATAAGAAATAGGAACAGGAGTAGCCCATTTGGCCCCTCGAGCCTGCTCTGCCATTCAATAAGATCGTGACTGATCGGATCTGGGCCTCAAGTCCACTTTTCTCCGCGCCATCCCCATAACCCTTAACTCCTCTATCGTGCAATAATCAGTCTGCGGCAGAGAGTTCCTGTGATTCACAACCCGCTGAGAGAATAAATTCCTCCTCATCTCCATCTTAAATGGGCGAGCCCTTATTCTGAAACAAAGCCCCCTGGTATTACATTCCCCAACGAGGGGAAACATCCTCTCAGCATCTACCCTGCCGAGCCCCCTCATTATCTTATACGTTTCAATAAGATCACCTCTCATTCTTCTAAACTCCAAAGAGTATAGGCCCAACAAGATGCCACATAAAAGGTTACTGCACAAGATAAAAGTTCACGGGGTTGGGGGTAATATATTAGCATAGATAGAGGATTGGCTAACTAACAGAACAGAGAGTCGGGATAAATGGTTCATTCTCTGGTTGGCAATCAGTAACTAGTGGGGTGCCGCAGGGATCAGTGCTGGGACTCCAACTATTTACAATCTATATTAACGACTTGGAAGAAGGGACTGAGTGTAACATAGCCAAGTTTTCTGACGATACAAAGATGGGAGGAAAAGCAATATGTGAGGAGGACACACAAAATCTTCAATAGGACATAGGCAGGCTAAGTGAGTGGGCAAAAATTTGGCAGATGGAGTATAATGTTGGAAAGTGTGAGGTCATGCACTTTGGCAGAAAAAAAATCAAAGAGCAAGTTATTATTTAAATGGAGAAAGATTGCAAAGTGCCGCAGTACAACAGGACCTGGGGGTACTTGTGCATGAGAAAAAGATGAGTGAAGACAAACGTAGGTCCCTTGCAGTCAGATTCAGGTGAATTTATAATGGGGAACAAAGAAATGGCGGACCAGTTAAACAAATACTTTGGTTCTGTCTTCACGAAGGAAGACACAAATAACCTTCCTGAAAACTAGGGGACCGAGGGTCTAGTGAGAAGGAGGAACTGAAGGAAATCTTTATTAGATGGGAAATTGTGTTAGGGAAATTGATGGGATTGAAGGCCAATAAATCCCTGGGGCCTGATAATCTGCATCCCAGAGTACTTAAGGAAGTAGCCCTAGAAATAGTGGATGCATTGGTGATCATTTTCCAACAGTCTATCGAATCTGGATCTGAACCTATGGACTGGAGACTAGTTAATGTAACACCACTTTTTAAGAAAGGAGGGAGAGAGAAAACGGGTAATTATAGACCGGTTAGCCTGACATCAGTAGTGGGGAAAATGTTGGAATCAATTATTAAAGATGAAATAGCAGCGCATTTGGAAAGCAGTGACAGGATCGGTCCAAGTCAGCATGGATTTATGAAAAGGAAATCATGCTTGACAAATCTTCTGGAATTTTTTGAGGATGTAACTGGTAGAGTGGACAAGGGAGAATCAGTGGATGTGGTGTATTTGGACTTTCAAAAGGCTTTTGACAAGGTCCCACACAAGAGATTGGTGTGCAAAATTAAAGCGCAAGATATTGGGGGTAATGTACTGACGTGGATAGAGAACTGGTTGGCAGACAGGAAGCAGAGAGTTGGGATAAACGGGTCCTTTTCAGAATGGCAGGCAGTGACTAGTGGGGTGCCACAGGACTCAGTGCTGGGAGCCCAGTTATTTACAATATACATTAATGATTTAGATGAAGGAATTGAGTGTAATATCTCCAAGTTTGCAGATGACACTAAACTGGGTGGCGATGTGAGCTGTGAGGAGGCTGCTAAGAGGCTGCAGGGTGACTTGGACAGGTTAGGTGAGTGGGCAAATGCATGGCAGATGCAGTATAATGTGGATAAATGTGAGGTTATCCACTTTGGTAGCAAAAACACGAAGGCAGAATATTATCTGAATGGTGGCATATTAGGAAAAGGGGAGGTGCAACGAGACCTGGATGTCATGGTACATCAGTCATTGAAAGTTGGCATGCAGGTACAGCAGGCGGTGAAGAAGGCAAATGGTATTTTGGCCTTCATAGCTAGGGGATTTGAGTACAGGAGCAGGGAGATGTTACTGCAGTTGTACAGGGCCTTAGTGAGGCCTCACCTGGAATATTGTGTTCAGTTTTGTTCTCCTAATCTGAGGAAGGACGTTCTTGCTATTGAGGGAGTGCAGCAAAGGTTCACCAGACTGATTCTCGGGATGGCAGGACTGACATATGAGGAGAGATTGGATCGACTGGGCCTGTATTCACTGGAGTTTAGAAGGATGAGGGGGGATCTCATAGAAACATATAAAATTCTGACAGGACTGGACAGGTTAGATGCAGGAAGAAAGTTCCCAATGTTCCCAATGTTCCCAATGAACCAGGGGACATAGTCTAAGGATAAGGGGTAAGCCATGTAGGACTGAGATGAGAAGAAACTTCTTCATTCAGAGAGTTGTTAACCTGTGGAATTCCCTACCGCAGAGAGTTGTTGATGCCAGTTCATTGGATATATTCAAGAGGGAGTTAGATATGGCTCTTACTGCTAAAGGGATCAAGGAGTATGGAGAGAAAGCTGGAAAGGGGTACTGAGGGAATGATCAGCCATGATCTTATTGAATGGTGGTGCAGGCTCGAAGGGCCAACTGGCCTACTCCTGCACCTATTTTCTATGTTTCTATGAAACACAAAAGGTTCGTATGCAGGTATAGCAAGTGATCAGGAAGGCCAATGGTTTCTTGGCTTTTATTGCAAAGGGGATGGAGTTTAAAAGCAGGGAAGTATTGCAACAGTTATACAGTGTATTGGTGGGGCCACACCGGGAATACTGTGAGCAGTTTTGACTTCCATATTTACGAAAGGATATACTTGCTTTGGAGAACTGACGGGATTGGACAGTTTAGATGCAGGAAGAATGTTCCCGATGACGGGGAAGTCCAGAACCAGGGGTCACAGTCTAAGGATAAGGGATACGCCATTTAGGACCGAGACGAGAAGAAACTTCTTCACTGAGAGAGTGGTGATCCTGTGGAATTCTCTACCGCAGAGAGTTGTTGGGGCCAGTTCATTGGATATATTCAAAAGGGAGTTAGATGTGGCCCTTACGGCTAAATGGATCAAGGGGTATGGAGAGAAAGCAGGAATGGGGTACTGAAGTTGTATGATCAGCCATGAACTCATTGAATGGTGTTGCAGGCTCGAAGGGCCGAATGGCCGACTCCTGCACCTATTGTCTGTGTTTCTATGTTTCCGAAGGCGACCGAAGGCTGCACTGGAGGCGGTGCTGGACTTCGCCGTCAATGTCTGCTCTTGTTGATAAGAGGCTCCCGAGGTCTGGGAAATGGTACGCGTTGTCCAGGGCCGCGCATTGCGTGGGCCCACCAGCTGGTGGCGGTGTTTGTGGAGGACTCCATGGACCTGCAGTGCGGGGGCCCACCAGCCAGTGGCGGTGGCGCTGGAGGACTCCATGGACCTGCAGTGCGGGAGCCCACCAGCCGGTGGCGGTTTTTGTGGAGGACTCCCTGTGTACCTGCAATTCAAGGTCCCACCAGATGGTGGCGATGTTTGTGGAGGACTCCATGGATCTGCAGTGTGGGCCCCCACCAGCCAGGGGCGGTGTGTGTGGAGGACTCCCTGAGTACCTGCAATTCGAGGGCCCACCAGCCGGTGGCGATGTTTGTGGAGGACTCACTGTGTTGCTGCAATGCGGGGGCCCACCAGCCGGTGGTGGTGTTTTTGGAGGACTCCCTGTGGACCTGCAGTGCCAGCGCCCAGCAGCCGGTGGCGGTGTTTTTGGAGGACTCCATGGACCTGCAGTGACAGCGCCCACCAGACGGTGGCGATGTTTGTGGAGGACTCCCTGTGGACCTGCAGTGCCTGCGCCCACCAGCGGGTGGCGGTGTCGGTGTGTGTCTGCAACTGTGTGTGAGAGAGAGAGAGAATGTTTCTGTCTCTTTCTGCCCTCCCTCTGCCCCTGTGTGTGGGTGTGTCTGTGTGTATGTGACTCTCTGCCTATGTCGTGACTCTCTGCCTATGTCTGTGTGTGTCTGCCTCAGCCTTCGGTCGCTTGAGAGTGTTTGAAGACCAGGACTTCAAATCTGGCACCAAACTCATGGTCGACAGGGCTGTAGTAATACCCGCCCTGCTGTATGGGTCTGAGGCATGGACGATGTACAGAAGGCACCTCAAGTCGCTGGAGATATACCACCAACGATGTCTCCACAAGATCCTGCAAATCTCCTGGGAGGACAGGCGCACCAACATCAGTGTCCACGACCAGGCCAACAGCCCCAGTATTGAAGCACTGACCACACTCGATCAGCTTCGCTGGGCAGGCCACATAGTTCACATGCCAGATACGAGACTCCCGAAACAAATGCTTTATACGAAGCTCCTTCATGGTAAACGAGCCAAAGGAGGACAGCGGAAATGTTATAATGACGCCCTCAAAGCCTCCCTGGTAAAGTGCGACATCACCACTGACACCTGGGAGACCCTGGCCGCAGACCGCCCGAGGTGGAGAAAGTCCATCCGGGAGGGTGTTGAGCTCTTCAAGTCTCGACGCAAGGAGCATGAAGAAGCCAGGCACAGGCAGCGGAAGGAGCGTGCGTCAAACCTACCCACCCCTTCCCCTGACCAATGTCTGTCCCACCTGTAACAGGGTCTGTGGCCCGTATCGGACTGTTCAGCCATCAAATAACTCACTTTGGGAGTGGAAGCAAGTCTTCCTCGATTCCGAAGGACTGCCTATGAGTCCCTGTCACAGGTGGGACAGATAGTTGTTGAGGGAAGGGGTGGGTGGGACTGGTTTGCCGCACGCTCCTTCCGCTGCCTGCGCTTGATTTCCGCATGCTCTGACGACGAGACTCGAGGTGCTCAGCGCCCTCCCGGATGCACTTCCTCCACTTAGTGGCATTGAAAGTTGGCATGGAGGTACAGCAGGTGGTGAAGAAGGCAAATGGTATGTTGGCCTTCATAGCGAGAGGATTTGAGTACAGGAGAAGGGAGATCTTACTGGAATTGTACAGGGCCTTAGTGAGGCCTCACCTGGAATATTGTGCTCAGTTTCGGTCTCCTAATCTGAGGAAGGACATAGAAACATAGAAAATAGATGCAGGAGTAGGCCATTCGGCCCATCGAGCCTGCACCGCCATTCAATGAGTTCATGGCTGAACATGCAACTTCAGTACCCCATTCCTGCTTTCTCGCCATACCCCTTGATCCCCCTAGTAGTAAGGACTACATCTAACTCCTTTTTGAATATATTTAGTGAATTGGCCTCAACAACTTTCTGTGGTAGAGAATTCCACAGGTTCACCACTCTCTGGGTGAAGAAGTTTCTCCTCATCTCAGTCCTAAATGGCTTACCCCTTATCCTTAGACTGTGACCCCTGGTTCTGGAATTCCCCAACATTGGGAACATTCTTCCTGCACCTAACCTGTCCAAACCCGTCAGAATTTTAAACTTTTCTATGAGATCCCCTCTCGTTCTTCTGAACTCCAGTGAATACAAGCCCAGTTGATCCAGTCTTTCTTGATAGGTCAGTCCCGCCATCCCGGGAATCAGTCTGGTGAACCTTCGCTGCACTCCCTCAATAGCAAGAATGTCCTTCCTCAGGTTAGGAGACCAAAGCTGTACACAATACTCCAGGTGTGGCCTCACCAAGGCTCTGTACAACTGTAGTAACACCTCCCTGCCCCTGTACTCAAATCCCCTCGCTATGAAGGCCAACATGCCATTTACTTTCTTCACCGCCTGCTGTACCTGCATGCCAACCTTCAATGACTGATGTACCATGACACCTCGTTGCACCTCCCCTTTTCCTAATCTGTCACCATTTAGATAATAATCTGTCTCTCTGTTTTTACCACCAAAGTGGATAACCTCACATTTATCCACATTATACTTCATCTGTCATGCTTTTTCCCACTCACCTAACCTATCCAAGTCAATCTGCAGCCTCATAGCATCCTCCTCGCAGCTCACACTGCCACCCAACTTAGTGTCATCCGCAAATTTGGAGATACTACATTTAATCCCCTCGTCTAAATCATTAATGTACAGTGTAAACAGCTGGGGCCCCAGCACAGAACCTTGCGGTACCCCACTAGTCACTGCCTGCCATTCTGAAAAGTACCCATTTACTCCTACTCTTTGCTTCCTGTCTGACAACCAGTTCTCAATCCACGTCAGCACACTACCCGCAATCCCATGTGCTTTAACTTTGCACATTTATCTGTTGTGTGGGACGTTCTTGCTATTGAGGGAGTGCAGCGAAGGTTCACCAGACTGATTCCCGGGATAGCGGGACTGACATATGAGGAGAGACTAGATCAACTGGGCCTTTATACACTGGAGTTTAGAAGGATGAGAGGGGATCTCATAGAAACTTACAAGATTCTGACGGGACTGGACAGGTTAGATGCGGGAAGAATGTTCCCGATGATGGGGAAGTCCAGAATCAGGGGTACAGTCTTAGGATAAGGGGTAGGCCATTTTGTACTGAGATGAGGAGAAACTTCTTCACTCAGAGAGTTGTTAACCTGTGGAATTCCCTACCGCAGAGCATTGTTGATGCCAGTTCATTGGATATATTCAAGAGGGAGTTAGATATGGCCCTTGCGGTTGAAGGGATCAAGGGGTATGGAGAGAAAGCAGGAAAGGGGTACTGAGGTGAATGATCAGCCGTGATCTTATTGAATGGTGGTGCAGGCTCCAAGGGCCTAATGGCCTACTCCTGCAGCTATTTTTTATGTTTCTATGTTTCTATGTTAGGGTGGTCTTTGGCCAGTGATTCCCAAGTGCCGGTGGGGATGTTGCACTTTATCACGGAGGCTTTGAGGGTGGTCCCTGTAATGTTTCCTCTGCCCACCTGGGTCTCGCTTGCCCTGAAGGAGTTCCGAGTAGAGCGTTTGCTTTGGGAGTTCTGTGTCTGGCATGCGGACAATGTGGCCCTGCCCAACGGAGCTGGTCGAGTGTGGTTAGTGCTTCGATGCTGGGGATGTTGGCCTGAACGAGGACGCTAACGTTGGTGCGTCTGTCCTCCCAGGGGATTTGCAGGATCTTGTGGAGACATCGTTGGTGGTATTTATCCAGCGATTTGAGTAAATTCAAGGCAGAGATCAACAGATATTTGAGCACTGAGGAAATCGAGGGATATGGGGATCGGGCAGGGAAGTGGAATTGAGGTAGAAGATCAGCCATGATCTTATCGAATGGCGGAGCAGGCTCAAGGAGCCATATGACCGACTCCTGCTCCTAATTCTTGTGTTCTTGTGTGCCAACATCCTCGACTGGAACTGGTGGACAACCAGCGCCCTCTGCTGGAACTACATAGAATTACAACAACAACATTTCTGTCTTGCTGAAAGCTGCGTCACTTTTTCCGACTGCCATTACATTGTCCCTAATCAGTACAGCGACTTCACCTGCCCATTCCCCCCTCTTTATCGTTTCTTAATATGTTATACAATGCAGTCATAGAATCATAGCGAAGTTTACAGCCTCCAAGGAGGGCATTTCATAGAGGCTCCCATAGAAACATATAAAATCCTGACGGGATTGGACAGTTTAGATGCAGGAAGAATGTTCCCAATGTTGGGGAAGTCCAGAACCAGGGGTCACAGTCTAAGGATAAGAGGTAAGCCATTTAGGACCGAGACGAGAAGAAACTTCTTCACTGAGAGAGTGGTGATCCTGTGGAATTCTCTACCACAGAGAGTTGTTGAGGCCAGTTCATTGGATACATTCAAAAGGGAGTTAGATATGGCCCTTACGGCTAAAAGGATCAAGGAGTATGGAGAGAAAGCAGAAAAGGGGTACTGAGGGAATGATCAGCCATGATCTTATTGAATGGTGGTGCAGGCTCGAAGGGCCGAATGGCCGACTCCTGCACCTATTTTCTATGTTTCTATGTTTCCGAAGGCGACCGAAGGCTGCACTGGAGGCGGTGCTGGACTTTGCCGTCAATGTCTGCTCTTGTTGATAAGAGGCTCCCGAGGTCTGGGAAATGGTCCGCGTTGTCCAGGGCCGCGCATTGCGTGGGCCCACCAGCTGGTGGCGGTGTTTGTGGAGGACTCCATGGACCTGCAGTGCGGGGGCCCACCACACGGTGGCGGTGTTTGTGGAAGACTCCATGGACCTGCAGTGCGGGCCACCACCAGCCAGGGGCGGTGTGTGTGGAGGACTCCATGGACCTGCAGTGCGGGGGCCCACCAGCTGGTGGCGGTGTTTATGGAGGACTCCATGGACCTGCAGTGCGGGAGCCCACCAGCCGGTGGCGGTGTTTGTGGAGGACTCCCTGTGGACCTGCAATGCGGATGCCCAGCAGCTGGTGGCGCTGTTTGTGGAGGACTCCCTGTGGACCTGCAATTCGGGGCCCACCAGCCAGTGGCGGTGTTTGTGGAGGACTCCATGGACCTGCAGTGCGGGCCCCCACCAGCCAGGGGCGGTGTGAGTGGAGGACTCCCTGTGTACCTGAAATTCGAGGTCCCACCAGACGGTGGCGATGTTTGTGGAGGACTCCCTGTGGACCTGCAGTGCCGGCGCCCACCAGGGGGTGGCGATGTCGCTGGTGGACTCCATGGACCTGCAGTGCAGGTCCCCACCAGCCACTCGGTTGATTCCAGGGATGAGGGGGTTGATTTATGAGGAAATGTTGAGTAGGTTGGGCCTCTATGCATTGGAATTCAGAAGAATGAGAGGTGATCTTATCGAAATGTATACGATTACGAGGTGGATGCAGAGAGGATGTTCCCACTGATGGGGGAGACTAGAACTAGGGGGCATGGTCTTAGAATAAGGGGCCGCCCATTTAAAACTGAGATGAGGAGAAATTTCTTCTCTCAGAGGGTTGTAAATCTGTGGAATTCTCTGCCCCAGAGAGCTGTGGAGGCTGGGACATTGAATATATTTAAGACAGAAATGGACAGTTTCTTAAACGATAAGGGGTTATGGGGAGCGGGTGGGGAAGTGGAGCTGGGTCCATGATCAGATCAGCCATGATCATATTAAATAGCGGAGCAGGCTCGAGGGGCTGTATGGCCTACTCCTGTTCCTATTTCTTATGTTCTTATGTTCTTAAGTGGTTTTGGGGATTCCTAGTATGAGTGAGGAGAGATAAAGTTACAGGACATGAGAGCTATCCTTGGTGATGTGGGATCTGCACCAGTTCAGGATCTTAATAAGTTTGCCCAATTGTGGTGTAATATTCTGGGATGGTGGCAGTCAGGGAACATATCAGAGAAACAGAGGGATCACACAATTCTGTGAGCTTTAGGGAATCACCGGGAAAAGGTAGTCGGTTTTGAAACAACTTCCAGGGCTCTGCTTGGTCAAATCATAGCTGCAATCTTTGGTGCTCACTCAGGGCCACAGTTAATAAAGCGGCTTGCATTATTACCAGGGGAAGGACCCAGGGAAGCGGGGGAACATATATTCCAGTTATGTAAAAGTTTGGGAAGTAATTGGATTGATATCAGTCATTACGGGGATGATACACATCGAGACCATTTTGACTCTCCTAACCCCTTCAGTAGTTCTGGAAGTAGTTGCCTGGGGCGGGGACGATGGTTTCGATAAATGGTTGGCGAGGGTAGAAAGCTTGTGTCAGAGAGATGCAGGAATCTCAGTCATGGAAGTGAGACCGGGGTTACAGCGATGGAAGGCAGAAGGGCCGGAGTGGATGAATCCCGCGAGGAGTCGCGTAAAAGGAGCAGGACCTGGTGGTGCCTGGATCCAGACCCGTCAGTTGATAGAGGACAGAGATAGACTGGCTAAAGAATTAGAAAAGTTAAAAGAAAAGTTGAAGAATGAGGAACGAGAAGCTGGAGTCACAGAGAGGAATGATACCTGGGTTCAGTTGCTGAGGTCGGGGGTAGATTCTGCAGGTGAGGGGGAATTGCGATCGGGATGCCGCACCTCAACCACACACATCGTTTCTTTCAGACCCTTACTTCAGGATAGGGGTGGCCATACCCTTATCGAGGCTTGTGTGGACGGGCAGTGGGTAATGGACACAGGGTCTGCTGGACAAATGAAGGGGCTCCTGGAGGAAGGGGAAACCCCCCTTCAGAGACAGTTCCCCAACACCCCAGATACACGAGGAGCAGTTACTGAACAGTCAGAGATGGAAGCAGTGGGAGAAGCTTGTTCAGAAGCATTTTAAGTTTCTGCAGGAATGGGCTGTCTCAGAACTGATGAGATGTTCAGTGAAACGCTCAAATGTGGGAGTTATAAACATGATCTTAAAGGATGTGAAATAGAAGTTGGAGCGTTGCAAATGTTGAGAGAGGAAATGATAGCAGTTCCGAAGGGTGAACTGAGAGAAGGACTGGGTCTCTCGACTGACTATTCAGCATTTCTGTCATCCTTTACTCTATGTTGTTACACTTCTCCCATAAAGCAGAGAAAATTGTGAAAAACCTTGCCGAGGGCAACAGACTTGGTCGAAGACACCGATTGGGAGTTTACATTTCTGAATGTAAACAGCACGGAATTCAGTCGGAAACATCAAAAATTGAAAGTTGACTTTTAAGTGAAAATGGATATGGTGATCACAGACCACCGGACTTTAAAATGGTATCCTGAGAATCCGAGTCTGCAGCAACCCTACTTTGACCCTAATCGTGCTGCTATTCGGAAGAAGGAAATGCAGAAATGGAGACAGGATTTCAACAGCTACAGAATTTGAATCAAGCAATTGTGGACATTAACCATCACACTGCGGAAAGTAAGAACATTCACACAACTTTGGAAAGTGTTACCCAGATAGGACCTGCAGAGAGGCAAAGAGAAGAAGTGGGGCAGTGAGGGAGGGCAAGCCGACATTTCTGAAACTCTTTGCTTCGGCGCAGTCTGGAGAAATCAAAAGGGTTAAAAGTGGAAGACTGAAGTTTGGATTAAAAACAGGATACTTGGATCGAAAGAGGCTGCTAGACGATATGATGCCTTTTAGCCAATAAAATGTTGAGTATTTGAGTGTAACTTGTTACTATGCGAATAATAACCTATGCATAGAATCAAAGAAACTCCTCCGCTGATCATGTGAGTTGTGTATAGTAATTCATGACATTGTCTGTATTTGAGTGTACCTTGTTGAGTCTGTGTACCCCCGGCCTGCGAGCACCACCGGAGCAGGCCGGGGAGCAGGGGGGTCAGTGTGGCAGCCTGGCCCAGCAGTCTGTGCGCCCCCGGCCTGCGAGCACCATCGGGGCAGGCTGGGGAGCAGGAGGGGCAGTGTGGCGGCCTGGCCCAGCAGTCTGAGCGCCCCCGGCCTGCGAGCACCATCGGGGCAGGCCGGGGAGCAGGGGGGGCAGTGTGGCAGCCTGGCCCAGCAGTCTGTGCGCCCCCGGCCTGCGAGCACCATCGGAGCAGGCTGGGGAGTGGAAGGAGCAGCCTAGCAGTATACCACTCCAGGGAGCAGCGCGTGCTGGAGCAAGAGAGCGACGGCAGTGAAAAGGGACGTCACTAAGGTCCAGGTCGGTGATTGGAGCGTAGTCAGGTACAGCAGGAGCGGCGAGGTCGGGGCGAAGGAGCGGTGAGAGACTGTAGAGGACGTGATCGGAGCCCAGGAGAGGCATGAGGTCGGGGCCCAGGGGAGGCGAGGGCCCAGGGGCAGCATGGCCCAGCCCACACTGTGATATGTGCGCACTAGGTCCGTGCAGCAGAACTGGTCTCCAGTCGTCTTGGTTGATCCTTGCCACGAGGCCAAGACCTCGCTCTGTCAAACCCGTGTGGTGGCTGGTGTGCAACGGTCACCCCACGTTAAACAATCCACACACAGGCATCTTCCATCCTTCAGGATTTAGTCGGACCTGGAATTTTAGGTCCATTATTGAAACACCTGTGAACTTTTTGACGTGGAAGCAAGTCATCCTCGACTCGAGGGACTGCCTACAATGATGATGTACCTTGTTACTATGCGAATAATCATTTGATTACATTGTATGTTAAACGATTCAGAAAGCAGTACGCCGTGATTTCAGGACAATGCCATTTTTGATTCCACATTGTCTGCATGTTAATTGTGTAAATGTACTGTGCAAACAAATAAGGGTTCAAAGGCTTTTTAGGTATGGAACTGGCTTTTGTCACACACACACACACATGGACTGTTCACACACTGGAATCTTGGAAGGTGTGTCACAAGCAGCCACAGAACGAGCAAGCTAGAGAGCTGCCTTTGTAAAGTATGTCAGTAACTTCCATACTGGGTTTGTTTAGTATGAATGTCTAAATAAAAGACCCAATCCTGCCTTTACTACAACTGAGTGTGTGTGTAATTGGACGTTTAAAGCAACGAAGCGAAAAGAGCAAGACAGCCTTACAACATCCAGTAGTGCGTCAGTGTTTACAGGGGGTCCTCAGGAGTGTGTCAGTATTTACAGGGAGTCCCTGGGAGAGGGTGTCAGTATTTACAGGGGGCCCCCGGGAGTGTGTCGGTATTTACAGGAGGTCCACGGGAGTGTGTCAGTGTTCACAGGGGGTCCCTGGGAGTGTGTCAGTGTTTACAGGGGGTCCCCGGGAGTGTGTCAGTATTTACAGGGGGTCCCCAGGAGTGTGTCAGTATTTACAGGGGGTCCCCGGGAGTGTGTCAGTATTTATAGGGGGTCCTCGGGAGTGTGTCAGTGTTTACAGGGAGGTCCCAGGAATGTGTCAGTATTTACAGGGTGTCCCCGAGGAGTGTGTTGGTATTTACAGGGATTCCTGGATTTTGTCAGTATTTACACGGAGGTCCCCGGGACTGTGCCAATATTTACAGAGAGTCCATAGTTATGTGCCAGTAATTACAGGAGGTCCCCGGGAGTGTGTCAGTATTTACAGGGAGTTCCCGGGAGTGTGTCAGTATCTACAGGGGGTCCCCAGGAGTGTGTCAGTATTTACAGGGGGTCCCTGGGAGAGTGTCAGTATTTACAGGGGGTCCCCGGGAGTGTGTCAGTACTTACAGGGGGTCCCCGGGAGTGTGTCAGTGCTTACAGGGGGTCCCCGGGAGTGTGTCAGTACTTACAGGGAGTCCCCGGGAGTGTGTCAGTACTTACAGGGAGTCCCCAGGAGTGTGTCACTATTTACAGGGGGTCTCCGGGAGTGTTTCAGTATTTACAGGGGGTCCCTGGGAGTGTGTCAGTATTTACAGGGGGTCCCCAGTAGTCTGTCCGTATTTACAGGGGGTCCCAGGAATGTGTCATAATTTACAAGGGGTCCCTGGGAATATGTCAGTATTTTCAAAGGTTCCGGGAATGTGTTGGTAATTACAGGGAGTCCGCGAGAGGCAGAGAGAAAGCATGATTATAGAGATAGTGACACAGAGAAAGAGAGACAGAAAGAGAGACAGACAGAGAGAGGGACAGAGAGAGGGACAGAGAGAGCTACAGGCAGGGACACAGAGAGAAAGAGACATAGTTATGGAGACAGAGACACAGAGAAAGAGGGAGACAGACAGAGGGACAGAGAGAGAAGATTAGTGAAGCAGCATATTATATAGTCCCGTGTTTACCCCAATGATTTTACACAGCGAATACAAGAGACAGCAACTTGTGTTGTGACAGCACCGACCGAGCAAAGCCAGTGACTGACAGTGATGGCTCTGCGTGCACAGACTGATGACACGCCTGCTTTGGGACACTCGGGCCGATATATTTGCGCCTGATGAAGACAGAGGGAGGGATTTAATTTCCCTGAATTGTTGAGAACCTGCAATGTTCCCACCCTCCTGAAAGATGAGAGACAGGGACACAGAGAGAAAGAGAGATTACAGGCAGGGGCACAGAGAGAAAGAAACATAGTGATAGAGACAGGGACACAGAGAAAGAGAGACAGAAAGAGAGAGAGAGATACAGGCAGGGACACAGAGAGAAAGAGAGAGAGAGGGAACACAGGAGTAAGAGAGAGAGAGACAGATACAGAGAGAGAGAGAGACAGATATATATATATATGAGAGAAAGGGAGACTGATGATTTCAGCAGTTATTAGGACGAACAGTCTGTGTAGAATGGAGCCCAGAAGGCAGATACCTGAGGTTGTTGACCCCTGTGGGGTAGTGGATGGATGGTCAGTGGTTTCACGAGTCGATTGTTCCTCGGGTCCCTGAGTTGGGGATGTCTCTGTATCTGTAATAAAGGAAGAGAGACATGGGCGAGTGCAGAGTGGAGAACACGAACAGTTCATCAGGCTGATGCTAGATGCGAAGAATGTCAGATACCAGTCTTTATATAACCCAAATATTATAATCCCTCGCCCCTCAGTCACGGCAAGCCACTCCCCTTAGTAACAGATGGATGAATCTCTGGGATTGAGGATTTCAGCAGTTACACCGGGTGAGCAGTCTGTGTAGAATGGACCCCACAAGGCAGATACCTGAGGTTGTAGACCCCGCTGGGATAGTGGATGGATGGTCAGTGGATTGGAGAGTCAATTGATCCTCAGGCCCCTGAGTTGGGGATGTCTCTGGGTCTGTAATAAAGGAAGAGAGACATGGGAGAGTGGAGAATGACAGAACAGGCCATCAGGCTGATGCTAGATCTGGAGAATGTCAGATACCAGTCTTGATATAACCCAGAATATAGAAACATAGAAAATAGGTGCAGGTGTAGGCCATTCGGCCCTTCTAGCCTGCACCGCCATTCAATGAGTTCATGGCTGAACATGCAACTTCAGTACCCCATTCCTGCTTTCTTGCCATACCCCTTGATCCCCCTAGTAGTAAGAACTACATCTAACTCCTTTTTGAATATATTTAGTGAATTGGCCTCAACAACTTTCTGTGGTAGAGAATTCCACAGGTTCACCACTCTCTGGGTGAAGAAGTTTCTCCTCATCTCGGTCCTAAATGGCTTACCCCTTATCCTTAGACTGTGACCCCTGGTTCTGGACTTCCCCAACATTGGGAACATTCTCCGTGCATCTAACCTGTCTAAACCTGTCAGAATTTTAAACATTTCTATGAGATCCCCTCTCATTCTTCTGAACTCCAGTGAATAAAAGCCCAGTTGATCCAGTCTTTCTTGATATGTCAGTCCCGCCATCCCGGGAATCAGTCTGGTGAACCTTCGCTGCACTCCCTCAATTGCAAGAATGTCCTTCCTCAAGTTAGGAGACCAAAACTGTACACAATACTCCAGGTGTGGCCTCACCAAGGCCCTGTACAACTGTAGCAACACCTCCCTGCCCCTGTACTCAAATCCCCTCACTATGAAGGCCAACATGCCATTTACTTTCTTAACCGCCTGCTGTACCTGCATGCCAACCTTCAATGACTGATATACCATGACACCCAGGTCTCGTTGCACCTCCCCTTTTCCTAATCTGTCACCATTCAGATAATAGTCTGTCTCTCTGTTTTTGCCACCAAAGTGGATAACCTCACATTTATCCACATTATACTTCATCTGCCATGCATTTGCCCATTCACCTAGCCTATCTAAGTCACTCTGCAGCCTCATAGCATCCTCCTCGCAGCTCACACTGCCACCCAACTTAGTGTCATCCGCAAATTTGGAGATACTACATTTAATCCCCTCATCTAAATCATTAATGCACAATGTAAACAGCTGGGGCCCCAGCACAGAACCTTGCGGTACCCCACTAGTCACTGCCTGCCATTCTGAAAAGTACCCATTTACTCCTACTCTTTGCTTCCTGTCTGACAACCGGTTCTCAATCCATGTCAGCACACTACCCCCAATCCCATGTGCTTTAACTTTGCACATTAATCTCTTGTGTGGGACCTTGTCGAAAGCCTTTTGAAAGTCCAAATACACCACATCAACTGGTTCTCCCTTGTCCACTCTACTGGAAACATCCTCAAAAAATTCCAGAAGATTTGTCAAGCATGATTTCCCTTTCACAAATCCATGCTGACTTGGACCTATCATGTCGCCTCTTTCCAAATGCGCTGCTATGACATCCTTAATAATTGATTCCATCATTTTACCCACTACCGATGTCAGGCTGACCGGTCTATAATTTCCTGTTTTCTCTCTCCCTCCTTTTTTAAAAAGTGGGGTTACATTGGCTACCCTCCACTCCATAGGAACTGATCCAGAGTCTATGGAATGTTGGGAAATGACTGTCAATGCATCCTCTATTTCCAAGGCCACCTCCTTAAGTACTCTGGGATGCAGTCCATCAGGCCCTGGGGATTTATCGGCCTTCAATCCCATCAATTTCCCCAACACAATTTCCCGACTAATAAGGATTTCCCTCAGTTCCTCCTTCTTACTGGACCCTCTGACCCCTTTTATATCCGGAAGGTTGTTTGTGTCCTCCTTAGTGAATACTGAACCAAAGTACTTGTTCAATTGGTCTGCCATTTCTTTGTTCCCCGTTATGACTTCCCCTGATTCTGACTGCAGGGGACCTACATTTGTCTTTATTAACCTTTTTCTCTTTACATATCTATAGAAGCTTTTGCAGTCCATTTTAATGTTCCCTGCAAGCTTCCTCTCGTACTCTATTTTCCCTGCCCTAATCAAACCCTTTGTCCTCCTCTGCTGAGTTCTAAATTTCTCCCAGTCCCCGGGTTCGCTGCTATTTCTGGCCAATTTGTATGCCACTTCCTTGGCTTTAATATTATCCCTGATTTCCCTTGATAGCCACGGTTGAGCCACCTTCCCTTTTTTATTTTTACGCCAGACAGGGATGTACAATTGTTGTATTTCATCCATGCGGTCTCTAAATGTCTGCCATTGCCCATATTACAATCCCTCGCCCCTCAGTCACTGCAAGCCACTCCCCTCAGTTACAGATGGATGAATCTCTGGGACTGAGGATTTCAGCAGTCACACCGGGTGAGCAGTCTGTGTAGAATGGACCCCACAAGGCAGATACCTGAGGGTGTAGGCCCCGCTGGGATAGTGGATGGATGGTCAGTGGTTTCACGAGTCGATTGTTCCTCGGGCCCCTGAGTTGGAGATGTCCCTGGGTCTGTAATAAAGGAAGAGAGACTTGAAAGCGTGCAGAGTGGAGAACACCAGATCAGGTCATAAGACTGGTACTAGAACCCCGAGATTGCCAGACACCAGTCTTTCTATAACCCCAAATATCCCAATCCCACTCCCCGTGACCTGTAACGCCTGGAGAGGGAGGGTGGGGTACCCAAGGCTACACTGGGGGTCTATCACCATCAGTGGACACCACAGGGAACAGTGTCCGACACACACAGAGATCAGTGTCTGATTCAGCTCCCTGGAGCTTTGGTGAAAAGACCACTTTGTGTTTCAGGTCCTTTGTCCGTGGTGTCCCTTACAACCAGGGGAGGCCCGCCGTGTGTAACTGTCTGATTGCTGTGGGTGGGTGACACGGGACATCCCAGAGTCACTCTTCTGGGCCATTCACATTCCGCAATGTACCTGTGCAATAAGCATCGCAACCGGTGCTTGTCGGCTTCAACTGGTAAACGTAGTAACTGGTGCAGTTTTTGATCTTTATCTCCCAGGTCTTGAAGCAGCGATTTCCAGCCCAGTTAAAACAAACTGTCCTCGTCGCTTCTCCCTGGCCCACGGTGGGATGAGCTCCAGAAATGAGGATTATAAATATTGAAGAATGTAACCGAGGTGAACAGTGCTGGTCAGTGAATGTAAATCTGAGATTATAAAGTCTGACAGTACCGTTTAACCAGCCGGGGGCCCATGTGGAGCAGTGAGTGTCTGAGACCACAGTCTCCGGAATCTTCCATCCGCCAGAACTGAAACAACAATCAGAGGCAGCCCCTGAACTGATTCAATGATCAACCGATAGAAGCCGTTCCCCTTTCCCTGTATCCACTCACACCCTGCCCCATTGCTCTGACTGATGATCCCGCTCTCTCTACACAACCGCTTCCTAATCCCACACTCTGCTCTCTTTTCTACATTTACTTCTGGCTTATTGACTAGTTATCTGTCATTTTCCCCTCACGTTACCTTTTAAATCTGTACCATCCTTGGACAAGATCCCATCACACTGAAGGGTTCCGATGCACTCAGTCCCATTACAATCCGTGCTCCTCCAGGACTGGTCCAGGACTGTGTGATTTACACACGGGTCAGTGAGTGCGGAGTCTACGACTGAGTGACAGAAAGATGTTTAATGTTAATATAAAGCACAGTTAATGTTACACAGCGGCATGTACCCCTGAAGCACCAATAACATCAGGCTCACTCTCCGCCCGAGTAGTAAATCCCCCAAATCAAACCTGGATCCTTTCCTCCTTCTCTAAACCAGGTTTCCATCTGTCTCCCAGCTCAGCCTCCCCTCCAACTCACTGCTCACAGACAGACCTCATGGGTATCTCAGTCCCCGGGTGAACACTGAGTGCAGATGGTCAGAGACACTGGATGGTCAGTGGGGGATACCATGGGGTATCTCAGTCCCTGGGTGAACACTGAGTATAGATGGTGGGGACACTGAATGGTCAGTGAGAGATACCATGGGGTATCTCAGTCCCTGGGTGAACACTGAGTGTAGAGGGTGGGGACACTCGATGGTCAGTGGGAGATACCATGGGGTATCTCAGTCCCCGGGTGAACACTGAGTGTAGATGGTGAGGACACTGGATGGTCAGTGAGAGATACCATGGGGTATCTCAGTCCCCGGGTGAACACTGAGTGTAGATGGTGAGGACACTGGATGGTTTGTGAGAGATACCATGGGGTATCTCAGTCCCCGGGTGAACACTGAGTGTAGAGGGTGGGGACACTCGATGGTCAGTGGGAGATACCATGGGGTATCTCAGTCCCCGGGTGAACACTGAGTGTAGATGGTGAGGACACTGGATGGTTTGTGAGAGATACCATGGGGTATCTCAGTCCCTGGGTGAACACTGAGTGTAGATGGTCAGGGACACTCAATGGTCAGTGGGAGATACCATGGGGTATCTCAGTCCCTGGGTGAACACTGAGTGTAGAGGGTGGGGACACTGGATGGTCAGTGAGAGATACCATGGGGTATCTCAGTCCCTGGGTGAACACTGAGTGTAGAGGGTGGGGACACTCGATGGTCAGTGGGCGATACCATGGGGTATCTCAGTCCCTGGGTGAACACTGAGTGTAGAGGGTGGGGACACTGGATGATCAGTGAGAGATACCATGGGGTATCTCAGTCCCCAGGTGAACACTGAGTGTAGAGGGTGGGGACATTGGATGGTCAGTGGGCGATACCATGGGGTATCTCAATCCCTGGGTGAACACTTGAGTGTAGAGGGTGGGGACATTCGATGGTCAGTGGGAGATACCATGGGGTATCTCAGTCCCCAGGTGAACACTGAGTATAGAGGGTGGGGACACTGGATGGTCAGTGAGAGATACCATGGGGTATCTCAGTCCCCGGGTGAACACTGAGTGTAGAGGGTGGGGACATTCGATGGTCAGTGGGAGATACCATGGGGTATCTCAGTCCCCGGGTGAACACTGAGTGTAGATGGTGGGGACACTCAATGATCAGTGCCTCAGTCCTGGGGTGAAATTAGATTAGAAATAATTTGCTGTTCTTGGTTCTTCATTGATAAAACTATAGTTTTTTATATATGTGAATAATGTAAATATTAATACTGAATATATAAATCAATTGGTGGTTGACTATCAAAAGTATTTTCATAATATATTATACAAATTGCCTGATAAATATACTGATAGAATTTCTGAGTATATGAATCATAGAATCATAGAATAGTACACAAGGAGGCCATTCGGCCCATCGAATCTATGTTTGCTCTTTTAAACAGAAATCCCGTTAGTCTCACTCCCCGCTCTTTCCCCACATCACTGCACTTTTTTCTCCTTCCACTTTTCATCCAATTCCCTTTTGAAGGTTACTATTGAATCTGTTTCCATCATCCTATCGGGCAGTGCATTCCAACTTTTCTATTATTTGTTCCTGGGATGTGGGCGTCACTGCCAAGGCCGGCATTTATTGACCATCCCTAATTGCGCTTGAGAAAGTGCTGGTGAGCCGCCTTCTTGAACTGCTGCAGTCCGTGGTCCGTGTGGTGAAGGTGCTCCCACAGTGCTGCTAAGGTGGGAGTTCCAGGATTTTGACCCAGCGACAATGAAGGAACGACCGATTATAGTTCCAAGTCAGGATGGTGTGTGACTTGGAGGGGAACGTGAAGGTGGTGGTGTTCCCATGCGCCTGCTGCCCTTGTCCTTATAGGTGGTCGAGGTTGCGGGTTTGGGAGGTGCTGCTGAAGAAGCCTTGGCGAGTTGCTGCAGTGCATCTAATAGATCGCAAGCGCAAAGCATTTCTGAGCCTCAAGCAACAGCCCAACTCGGGAGCTGCAAAACAACATTACAGACAGCTCAAGGCTCAGGTCCAACAAAAAACTTGGGACCTAAAGAACAGGTGGTGGATGGTGAAAGCACAGGAGATACAACAACTGGTCGACTGCCACGATATGCGAGGATTCTTCATTGCAGTCAAGGTGTGGAAGAAAGAATCTATGAACACCTGGCTTAATTTAGAGGGAAGGGTTAAATTCTGTTTTTTGCTATGCTTAAAGAAATAATAAGACTAGAAAAATAGCCACGCTTTTTAGCCTTGAAACTTAGAGATGCAATTAGGTGACCATCTGGTATTAAAAGGGAGTCTCCTTTTGACTTTGCTTATCAGACTGTGAACAGAGAGAAACTATGCAAGGACAAATAGAGTATGTACCTCCCGAGACGACCTTTGTACTCGCGGGACTAATGAATAAGATTCTTTTTCTATTTCTGTATTAAATTTCTGTATAAAGATAAGTGCAATTTGCTTCTACGACAGAGTTTTGCCTTGGTACGGTCCAAGCAGGCTCTCCGAGATATATCTTGCTTTTTAAAATAAATTCTCTCGAAGTGCACTTCTGAAAGTCTCTGCCTGAGTTAATTTAAGCTAAATATTTCCTCGACAGCTTCTGGCGTAGTCGGCAGGATCTCTAAAAAAAAACGAGATCCAAAAGAACTAAATTTAACTTTTAAAGAGAAAAGAGGAATTTTAAGGACCTTCCTAGCTGAAAGGAGGAAGGTGCCTAGGCCGTCCTAGCTGAAAGGGGGACGGGCCGCCGAGATCCCCTGGGGGCGGGTGAGGCATAAGGTAGCTACCGCTAAGAAGCTAAAATAACAAAAAAGCAAAAGGAGACCCCGAGCTGAGCAGAAAAGAGAACACCGGTGAGCACTTTGTAAATTATTGTATATTTTGTAGGATTGTCCTAACTCTCATTTCAGAAAAGATCGCGAGACGTTGCACCCGGAAGAATGGGAAACGGCTCGAGTCGAGCAGGGCGTTCGCGCCCAGCTCCTAGAAAAGGAAAGAAAGACGACCTCTCAACTGAAAGAATGAAAGTACATCCTAAGACTGAGAAAAGAATCAGTAAGGTAGTAAAGCAACGAGAGAAGGTCGGAGATCCCATTGTGCCGCCCGGCTCGCCGGCGGACACTGTAATTAAAGAAACAGCAGACGACAGATACGCGGTAACGTTTAGTAGCGATTTGTACGGTTGGTCTGATGGGGATTGACCATATGGAGGAAGTTTTAAATTGTCCTTAATTGAGGAATGGAGACAGACCACCAAAAATGGGACAGGGGACCCCAGTTGGGATAAAGATTATATGGAGAATTGTTTTAAAAAATGGACAGAGGTGGCAAAGAGGCACCAGCCCCTAAAAATAAAAAGAAAGAGGAGGAGGGTAAGGAGAAGCCCCCTCCCTCTTACAGCCCCCCCGAGTGCCCCGGTTATGACCGCTTCCCCTGTCGGCTTATACCCCCGTCCTCCAACCACCAAGCCGGATGATTGGCAGGAGATTATAGAAATAGTGGCCGCTCAGCTGGATAAGACAGGCCGATTCCTCCACTACCCCCACGACACAAGCCCCCGTGTAATGATCAGAACAACGGCTGTCCTAAAGCCCTGGACACCGGGAGAAGCTCGGGATATGATATCAGCTGCCCCTAATCCTGTTAAGAAGCCAGTAGCCTTTCACAACTGGCTTGAGCAAACCTGTACCATTTATTAAAGGGAGCTAAAAAGCATGGAGATATAGGGGAAGTCACCTGCTGCTTGCAGAAAGCAGAAGAATAGATTTTGCAGGCAGATGGAAAAATAGTTGGGACGAGCATGCAGGAATACCAATGGATCAAAATGAACACTTGGCAGTGCAAACCTTGTTAAATTGTATGTTGCCACAACAAGCAAGAACATACAAAATAAGGGTTTTGGACTGGCAAGGAAAAAGTTGGAAAGAGACAGTTACAGTACTGGCTAACATGGATAGAAGAGGGACTATTTACCTATAAGGAAAATATGGCTAAAACAGCAGGTCAGTAAATCAGCAAAAGGGACGAGGACAGGCACAGAATAATCAGCATAGGGATGCCCCGGAGGCTTAGTGGTACAGGCAGCAGCCCTCCGCTTATCGGCAGACATAGCAGAAAACCCTCTGGCAGTAGTAAAAGTAGGAGACATTATGTAAAGTTCCTGGTGGATACCGGTGCTACTATGTCTTCTGTACCATCCTCTGTGGGATTACCTATAAGCAACACCACCGTCTTAAGTATGGGTGTGGCCGGTATCCCCATGAAAGAATTTTTATCTGAACCTACCAAATTGATAATTGAAGGACAATCCGTTAATGATGAGACTTTGATAGTCTCTAAAACAACACCGCTCCCTTTATTGGGAAGATAGACTTTGTGCAAACTAGGAGCCACAATTTATTACACAAAGGAAGGAATGTACATGGAGCTCCCTCCAAATAATATTCATCAGTTCTTTAATGGGATTAAAAAAGAGAAAAGGGAGGATAACAAAGAAAAGGCTGCCCTCTATTGTTGGCAATTGAATGGCAACTTCTATTCCCCCTTGATACATGAAGTTATACAAAACTTAAAAGCTAAATTTGAATCTAATACTGAAGAATTGATGTATAGAATTTTGACAAGCTTTGAGGCAGTTCAGCTTCACTGTACAGCCTGGTACACTCGCCAAAAAGCTGAAACTTACCAGTGTTTGGTACAATCCTTTTTAAATAGAGAAGAAATAGTAGAAGCTACGCCCCGCATTTATTTTGGACCAGAAGGATTGGGGGTAGCCATCGATTTGACACCCTTACCGCAGCAGCGGTATAGAGAAGCGAACTCAACACCTCATCTGACCTTGGCTGTAAAACCGCCAGCGAAACCTAAAGATATGGGTCCGATGATTGTAAGAATAGAAAGAGAAAAACAGCAACACGGCTATCAACCTTGGGTAGTAATAAAATTGCAAAATGTTCAGATAGACTTTATCACCCACAACAGGGGGATTCTCCAGTGGAAAGGTAAAAATCATGCCTCCACTTTTGAAAAACAGCAACCAAGCCCTAAGCTGCCAATGGCATTGAATCAAGTATCTTCTGAACTTTGGGCAAAACATAAGAATCATGTTGGGCAAGTACATTCTGCAGTACCCCATCGGGTACAATTGATAAAGAATGCCGTGTTACCAAGCATTAGGCAGTACAGACTGCCTCCAGAGGCAGAAAATGGGATAGAGCCAGTTATTTCTGCATTGTTGGAACAAGGAGTTTTAGAAAAGACACAGAGCCCGTGTAACACTCCGATACTGCCCATACCAAAGGTTAATAGGCCGAATGAATGGAGATTTGTGCAAGATCTGAGAGCTATTAATAAGATAGTAGTCCTATCACCCCTGTGGTACCGGACACCAACATTATACTATCTGCTATACCACCAACAGCAACTGTCTTTACTGTAATAGACATGTGTTCAGCTTTTTACTCTATCCCGTTAAATCAAGAAAGTCAGTATCTGTTTGCTTTCACCCACAAGAAGCAGCAGTACACATGGACTAGGTTGCCCCAAGGATACACCGAAAGCCCCGCAGTATTTGCAACAGCAGTACTAACCCAAGAACATGGTGGGGGAAATAGACCAGTTGCTTATTATTCGGTTTTGCTGCCTCCAGTAGTAAGGGGAATGCCAGCATGTCTACGTGCTGTAGCTGCTACTGCAGTCATGGTGGAGAAGTCGGTACCTATTGTTTTGGATCATCCATGTACTGTCATTACATCCCATGCTGTGTTATTACTTTTGAATTCAGCTGCCACACAACACTTTACAGCGTCTCGAAGAACAGGTTATGAAGTATTACTGCTGTCACACCCTAACTATACCTTTCGACGTGCACCGGTAGTAAACCCAGCCACCTTTCTTCCTACTAAAGAAGTAGAGGATCCAGACCAGCATGATTGTCTGTTAACGGTGGAAGTAGCCACCTTACCAAGACCAGATCTGCTCACAGAGCCCATGGACAATCCTGATCTTATTCTCTACACGGATGGATCATCACACAGGCCGTCGGATGATTTATTTTTGGCAGGCTATGCTATTGTAAATCCCCACGAAACTATTGAAGCATTCGCCCTGCCTCCCGGAACCTCGGCTCAGGCTGCTGAATTGTTTGCCCTCACTAGAGCTTGTATAATAGCTAAAGATCATACTGCTAATATCTATACTGATTCCAGATATGCATTCGGTGTGGTCCATGATTTTGGACAACTGTGGAAAAACAGAGGCTTTATCACCTCTGGTGGAAAGCATATTAAGCACTCTCAACTGGTGCTTAATCTATTAGACGCCATTCAGTTGCCAAGTAAGGTAGCCGTTATCAAATGTGCAGCTCACACAACCGGTGAGGATGAAGTATCAGTAGGAAATAGGAGGGCTGACAAAGCAGCCAAACAGGCCGCTTCGGCACAGGCAGACTGCCTTCAAGCAGTCTCAGTTTCCCCTCCACAGGTACTTGACATCCAACAACTTAAAACAGCCCAACAACAAGTTACCATGCAGGAAGGAAGAACTTGGGAAAACCAGAGTTGTTTTCTAAAAAACAACATTTGGTATCACCCTGATGGGCGAACTGTTTGCCCTAGATCTCTATTTTTGCCCCTGTCTCGCCTAGCACACGGTCAGGCTCACATGGGCAAAGGAGGGATGATACATGCTATTAATGCACAGTGGTATGCACCAGGAATAACAGTAGTAATTGAGAAAGTTGCTCGAACATGCCAAATTCGTCAACAAAATAACAGAGGTAAAACACCTGCTGGATATGATCATCTACCCCAACCAAGTATGCCCTTTGAAAATGCCCGAACAGCAGTAAAAATTCTATTTAAAGAAATAGTACCAAGATATGGGATACCTATGGGAATCAACAGTGACAGGGGAACCCACTTCACCGGAAAAATAGTGCAAAACCTTGCAGAAGCGTTAGGGTTCCAGTGGAAGTTACATATACCATATCAGCCACAGTCCTCGGGAATGGTAGAAAGAGTAAATGGGATAATAAAATCTACCCTTACCAAGGTATGTCAGGAGACTGGACTGAAGTGGCCAGAAGCCTTACCATTAGTATTGTATACAATGAGAAACCAGAAAAACCGAAACACTGATTTGAAACCACATGAAGCCTTATTGGGAAGACCAATGCCTACCGGCGTAAAACCACCACTGTCAGATGAAAAAATAGCATTAATTTGGAATGATGAAAAATCACTAAAGTATGCTCAGGCCATGTGTGAAATAGCAAGAAGTCTGCATGAACAAATAAAGCAGACACAGGTGCCCCCGTCGGAAGGAAATATACACCTTTCAGACCTGGAGATCAAGTGTTAGTAAAAACATTAAATAAAGAATCCTTTTTTCCTAGGTGGAAAGGACCGTATCAGATAATTCTCACAACACGAACCGCTTTGAAGTTGGAAAAGCACCCGAACTGGGTGCATGCAACCCGCTGTAAATATTATTTCCCCGACGAATTACAGCCGAAGGAAAAGGCATTGAACCAGGACGTACTACGGTCGCCCGACTAAGAAAACAGCCATCTTTTAGCTGAAGAACTGTACCTGCTCTTGTATTAAATATTTGGACTTGAAAATATTGCCCAAAATTCACGGACGGATGTCAGAGCTCATTTGTGTGCCAGTTTGGGCCTTTATTATTTGGGTCACTGTTACTATCGTGTGGACGTGTTGTTATTGTAACAACTTATTTCAAGAGTGGTATAGAAACAAACAAGAAAGGGAAGATGGGAAGGGACTCTTGGAAAAATTATAAATGGACGTTAGGTATACTGATCATTTTAGCGACAGGGAACTCCCGGCAGGAGGAAGAAGTCCTAAAAGAAGGAAAAATATGGTATGGGAAAGAAGTAATATTATAAGGCAGCAAGGCAATTTTATATGCCCAGTAGGCCAAAGTTGTAAAGTAGGGAATTTTACGGCACGATGTGAGGCATGTGGAATGAAGGAAGAAAGAGGGGAATTCCAGTTTATATTGGGGAAAGGGTATCGGTTGTTCATAGAATACCAGGCCGATGTGTGGATGAAGTGTACCCTGAGCACAGGGAAAAACAAGAGATGGGGGTACATAGGAAGGCCGGACAGGAGAAAAGGTAGTTATTCTTTTACAAGTATGGTAGAAGGGCAGCGGATGTTGTGCATGAATAACACCCCGGTGAATGGAGGAGACCCATTTGTGGTAAAATGGTCAGTAAAAGAATCCGACCACCCAGAAGACCGGGACCCAGGACATCTAAAAAGGATACTGACCACTTGCATCCCAGTGGTAAGATCCCCAGGTGTATTAAATCTAACAATACGAATTAAATATCCCCCAAAGAAAGAAGATGGTTGCCACACAACCAGTGTTAAGGTATCTTTTGAAAAAGAAAGACCCCAAAGAAAGAAACGGGATGTATTAGAGACTGTGTTAGGTGGAGTGGGAGCAGGAATAGGAGCATTGAACTCCATGGATAGCGAGACCCTACAAAATAAAATCCAGGCCATCGGGGGACTGGTAGGGGAAGATATAAAGATCAGAAATGCCTGGGATGAAGGATTACAGCAGTACTGAAGCTTGCTATACACCCCATAGTAATCGTAGGTGTGGTTATGCTTGTATTATTAATAATCCTTTGCGGAATGTGGATAAAATTAAAAAATGTAATTAGTCAAGTAATAGGCCTGGTCTCTGAAATAGAAAGAAAAGGTATATACATGAAAGGAAGGTTAAATCGCTTAGAGGAAAAGGTTGATGAAGACGAATATCTCCAAATGCGACCCTATCCTGAAGGGTGTACACCCCCTTTTGCTCAAGAAGAGAATACAGGAAATTGTGTTGATCTAAAAAATAAAAAGATCAACAAGGAGGGAATTGTGGAAGAAAGAATCTATGAACACCTGGCTTAATTTAGAGGGAAGGGTTAAATTCTGTTTTTTGCTATGCTTAAAGAAATAATAAGACTAGAAAAATAGCCACGCTTTTTAGCCTTGAAACTTAGAGATGCAATTAGGTGACCATCTGGTATTAAAAGGGAGTCTCCTTTTGACTTTGCTTATCAGACTGTGAACAGAGAGAAACTATGCAAGGACAAATAGAGTATGTACCTCCCGAGACGACCTTTGTACTCGCGGGACTAATGAATAAGATTCTTTTTCTATTTCTGTATTAAATTTCTGTATAAAGATAAGTGCAATTTGCTTCTACGACAGAGTTTTGCCTTGGTACGGTCCAAGCAGGCTCTCCGAGATATATCTTGCTTTTTAAAATAAATTCTCTCGAAGTGCACTTCTGAAAGTCTCTGCCTGAGTTAATTTAAGCTAAATATTTCCTCGACACAAGGCCACCTACGGTCCAAACTCCCAAGGCCTCACCCCACTCCTGGCCAAGAATGGGGAAACACTCATCAAGGACACCGAGGCTGTCAGTGTCCAATGGAAGGAGCACTTTGAAGATCTCCTCAATCGAGACTCTGCCTTTGACTTGAGTGCTCTCGACTCCATCCCGCAGCATGCCATCCGCCACCAACTCAGTGAAACTCCAACGCTGCACGAGGTAGGCAAAGTCATAAAACAGCTTAAGAATAACAAGGCTACGGGAGCGGATGGAATCCCTGCTGAGGCGCTAAAGTATGGCGGAGAGGCACTGTTGGCACAGATACATGACCTCATCTCTCTCATCTGGAGGGAGGAGAGCATGCTGGGAGATCTGAGAGATGCAGTAATTGTGACCATTTTTAAAAAGGGGGACAAGTCCGACTGCAGCAACTACAGGGGAATCTCCCTGCTATCAGCCACTGGGAAAGTTGTCGCTGGAGTTCACCTCAATCGTCTTCTCCCTGTGGCCGAGGAGCTCCTCCCGGAATCACAATGCGGATTTCGTCCCCTACGGGGCACAACAGACATGATCTTTGCAGCGCGCCAGTTGCAGGAAAATTGCAGGGAGCAGCGCCAGCCCTTATACATGGCCTTCGATCTTACAAAGGCCTTTGACACTGTCAACCGTGAGGGTCTATGGAGCGTCCTCCTCCGTTTTGGATGCCCCCAAAAGTTTGTCAACATCCTTCGCCTGCTTCACGATGACATGCAGGCCGTGATCCTTACCGACGGATCCATTACAGACCCAATTCACGTCCGGACCGGGGTCAAACAGGGCTGCGTTATCGCTCCAACCCTCTTCTCAATCTTCCTCACCGCCATACTCCACCTCACAATCCACAAGCTCCCCGCTGGGGTGGAATTAAACTACAGAACCAGTGGGAAGCTGTTTAACCTACACCGCCTCCAGGATCACTCCAACCTCTGGCGTTGAGCTGCAGTATGCGGGCGATGCTTGCATCTGTGCACATTCAGAGACTGAACTCCAGGATATAGTCAATGTATTCACTGAGGCATATGAAAGCATGGGCCTTACGCTTAACATCCGTAAGACAAAGGTCCTTCACCAGCCTGTCATCGCTGCACAGCACTGCCCTCCAATCATCAAGATCCACGGCACGGCCCTGGACAACGTGGACCATTTCCCATACCTCGGGAGCCTCTTATCAACAAAGGCAGACATTGATGCGGAGATTCTGCATCGCCTCCAGTGCGCCAGTGCAACCCTCGGCCGTCTGCGGAAAAGTGTGTTTGAAGACCAGGTCCTCAAATCTACCACCAAACTCATGGTCTACAGGGCTGTAGTAATACCCGCCTTCCTGTATGGGTCTGAGGCATGGACGATGTATAGAAGGCACCTCAAGTCGCTGGAGATATATCACCAACGATATCTCCGAAAGATCCTGCAAATCCCCTGGGAGGACAGGCGCACCAACATCAGTGTCCTCGACCAGGCCAACATCCCCAGTATTGAAGCATTGACCACACTCGATCAGCTTCGCTGGGCAGGCCACATAGTACGCATGCCAGATACGAGACTCCCGAAACAAATGCTTTATACGAAGCTCCTTCATGGTAAACGAGCCAAAGGAGGACAGCGGAAATGTTATAATGACATCCTCAAAGCCTCCCTGGTAAAGTGCGACATCACCACTGACACCTGGGAGACCCTGGCCGCAGACCGCCCGAGGTGGAGAAAGTCCATCCGGGAGGGTGTTGAGCTCTTTGAGTCTCGACGCAAGGAGCATGAAGAGGCCAAGCGCAGGCAGCGGAAGGAGCGCGCGTCAAACCTACCGACCCCTTCCCCCGACCAATGTCTGTCCCACCTGTAACAGGGTCTGTGGCTCTCGTATCGGACTGTTCAGCCATCAAAGAACTCACTTTGGGAGTGGAAGCAAGTCCTCCTCGATTCCGAGGGACTGCCTGTGATGATGAGATGGTGCACATTGCAGCCATGGTGCGCCGGTGGTGGAGGGAGAGAATGTTTAAATCGTTCTATCGAAATCCTTCATGATTTTAAGCACCTCTCTCAAATCTCCTCTTCGCCTTCTTTACTCCAAGACGAACCCCAGTTTCTTCAGTCTATCAACGTAATGACAATCCCACATCTCGGTACCCATTCGAGTAAATCTCTCTGCACCCTCTCCAAAGCCTTCACGTGTTTCCTAAAGTGTGCTGCCCAGAATTGGACACAATTCTTCAGCTGGGACGCAACTCATGAATTTGAAATCTAAATTTTAAGATAAATTTAAGAACTGAATGTAAAGATGACAAATTAATGACAATGGAAAATATAAACAAACATACGGATGTAAATGAGAATTTAAACGTACACAAAACTTAAGTATCAGTATTACATTAAAAAAAACAAATGCAACTGTCGAAATATTAGAAAGAATTGTGTCAATATAACTATAATATTTACAGTAAATATCCGTTTCTGTGCAAATAAAGATCAATGATTTAAGGGCATCTTAAAGGTAGAAAACATTCTCAAATCTCTTGAGGTGTAAACAGACTCCAGGAAGGAGGGGAATAAATAATATCAAACAACAATGCAAATATTACATATCCATCATAAATACATTATACATAATATGAATCGATAATACAAATATTAACTATCTGTTGCAAATCCATAATAAATAATATCAATCATGGGGGCATAGTTTCAGAATAAGGGGTCGCCCATTTAGAATGGAGATGAGGAGGAATTTCTTCTCTCAGAGGGTTGTAAATCTGTGCAATTCTCTGCCCCAGAGAGCTGTGGGGGCTGGGTCATTGAATATATTTAAGGCGGAGATAGACAGATTTTTGAGCGATAAGGGAGTGAAGGGATCTGGGGAGCGGGCGGGAAAGTGGAGCTGAGTCCATGATCAGACCGGCCATGATCGTATTAAATGGCGGAGCTGGCTCGAGAGGTCGTATGGCCTACTCCTGCTCCTATTTCTTAAGTTCTTATGTTCTTATGCTCTATTCCAACTGCATAATAAATAATATGAATTGATAATCTAAATATTAATGATATATTACAAATGCATAATGAATAAAATAAATCAACAATGCAAATAGTAAAGATATATTACAAAGGAATAATAAATTATATAAATCAATAATGCAATATTTCAGCTTTATTATCAATGTATAATGAATAATATCAATCAGAATTGCAAATATTAAATATCTATTACAAATGCATAAAATACCATGAATTAGTTATGCAAAAATTAAAGATAGATCACAAATGCATAATAAATAATATCACAGTATTGCAAATATTAAATACTATAGCAAATGCATCATAATTAATATAAATCAAAGATGAAAATGTGAAACATCTATCACACATGCATTATAAATAATATGAATCAATGCTGAACATATTCAAGAATCATTACAAATGCATAATATGAATTAGTAATGAAAAAAATAAAGATATATAACAAATGTATAATCAATTATATCAACCTGAAATGCAAAAGTTAAAGATATGTTACAAATGCATAATAATTAATATTAATCAGTAATGCAAATCTTAAATACTATTACAGGTGCACAATAATTAATATAAATCAACAATGCAACTGTTAAATGTCTATCACAAATGCATAATAAATAAATAATATAAATCAATAATGCAAATATTAAAGATATATTTAAAATGCTTATTATATAACATGAATCAATAATGCAAGTATTAAAGTTTTACAAATGCATAATAAATAATACCAATCAGAATTGCAAATAAAACATTTCTATGACAAATGTATAATAAATACCATGAATTAGGAATGCCAAAATTAAAGGTAGATTACAAAAGCATAATAAATAACATAAATCAGTCATGAAAATATTAAAGATATATTACAAAGGATTAATAAATTATATCAATCAGTAATGCCAAAATTAATGATGTATTAAAAATGCATATTATATAATATGAATCAGTAATGCAAATATTAAATATTGATTAGAAATCAATGATAAATATCAACAACTACAACTACAGCCTGTATTTATACAGCGCATTTAATAGAGTAAAACCTCCCAGGATGTTTCACAAGTTGTTATAAGACAACAATTCGACACCGAGCCAAATAACCAGGTGACCAAAAGCTTGGTCAGAGAGGTCAGTTTTAAGGAGCGTCTTAAAGAAGGAAAAAGAGCAACAGAGGTGGAGAGCATTAGGGAGAGGATTTAGAGCTGGGGCCCATGCAGCTGAAGGCACGGTCATCCATGGTGAAGCGATTATAATCAGGGATGGTCAAGGGCAGAATTAAAGGGGTGCAGACATCTCGGGGGGTTGTGGGGCTGGAGGAGGTTACAGAGATAGGGAGGGGTGTTGGGGCTGGAGGGGGTTACAGAGATAGGGAGGGGATAGGGGCTGGAGGGGTTACAGAGATAGGGAGGGGTGTAGGGGCTGGAGGGGGTTACAGAGATAGGGAGGGGTGTAGGGGCTGGAGGAGGTTACAGAGATAGGGAGGGGTGTAGGGGCTGGAGGAGGTGACAGAGATAGGGAGGGGTGTAGGGGCTGGAGGGGATACAGAGATAGGGAGGGGTGTAGGGGCTGGAGGGGATACAGAGATAGGGAGGGGCCATGGAGGGATTTGAAAATAAGGATGAGAATTTTGAAATTGAGCCGTTGCTTAACCGGAAGCCAATGTTGGTCAGCGAGCACAGGGGATAATTGGTGCCAGTTAGAAACATAGAAACATAGAAAATAGGTGCAGGAGTAGGCCATTCGGCCCTTCGACCCTGCACCGCCATTCAATATGATCATGGCTGATCATTCAACCTCAGTACCCCACCCCAGCCTTCTCTCCATACCCCTTGATCTCTTTAGCCATACGGACCACATCTAACTCCCTTTTGAATATATCTAACAAACTGGACTCAACAACTCTCTGTGGTAGGGAATTCCACAGGTTCATAACTCTCTGAGTGAAAAAGTTTCTCTTCATCTCAGTCCTAAATGGCTTATCCCTTATCCTTAGACTGTGTCCCGTGGTTCTGGACTTCCCCAACATCGGGAAAATTCATCCTGCATCTAACCTGTCCAGTCCCGTCAGAATTTTATACGTTTCTATGAGATCCCCTCTTATCCTTCTAAACTCCAGTGAATAAAGGCCCAGTCGATCCAGTCTTTCCTCATATGTCAGTCCTGCCATCCCGGGAATCAGTCTGGTGAACCTTCGCTGCACTCCCTCAATAGCAAGAACGTCCTTCCTCAGATTAGGAGACCAAAACTGCACACAATGGGCCCAAGTTTCGGCCTCAGTTGCTCCTGATTTTTTGGAGCAACTGGTGTGGAACGGAGTATCTTAGAAATTCAAATTCTCGGCATTTAGTTTGCTCCAGTTCTAGTCAGTTAGAACAGTTTCACTTTGGAACAGAATTTTTTTTTCAAAAGGGGGCGTGTCCGGCCACTTACACCTGTTTTCAGTGGCTGGCCAGCAGCCGAAGATACAGCAGCAGCCTTCGAGCTGTGAGGGGGACTGAGGCCATTTGGACAGGGAGAGGCAGCCATATCGACAGTTTTATATTTAAATTTGCAGAATGGGTGCTGCATTGTCAACACCACGTATTATGCAATGGTTTGCCATCAATTCACTGCATAGGAGAGAATTGATTAGAGCTCACCGCACCAGGAACGTCGTAGCCCGTCGGTTGATGGGCAGGAGACCTTACCCACAGCGACAATATCGAGCCAGGCGCTCGTACCTGGACATGAGCGAGGCTGATTGTGTGAAAAGGCTGCATTTTCGCAGAGAAGTTGTCACTGAGATCTGTGATATGGTGAGAGCAGATTTGCAGCCCAGAAGCAGAACGCCAACTGCCCTGTCTGTTGCAGTGAAGGTAACAGCTGCACTTTCTTTCTATGCCTCGGGATCGTTTCAGGCTACAACTGGAGATGTGTGTGCCATCTCTCAACGTGCAATACATGCCTACATTTACCAGGTCACGGCTGCACTGTATGCACGAAGGAATGACTTCATCAATTTCCCAATGACCGCACAAGCGATCCATGAGAGGGCTGTGGGCTTCTTCAGGATTGCCGGCTTCCCAAAGGTACAGGGCTGCATTGATTGTACCCACATAGCCTTGCGAGCACCTGTGGAGGATTCTGAGCAGTACAGGAATAGAAAAGGTTTCCACTCCATCAATGTACAGCTCGTGTGTGACGACAAGCAGCGCATCATGTCAGTCGATGCGAGATACCCTGGCAGCACCCATGATGCGTTCATCCTACAAGACAGCGTTATATCTGACATGTTTGAGCAGCAGCCAGAAGGGCAGAGCTGGCTACTGGGAGACAAAGGGTACGGCTTGACCACCTGGCTCATGACACCCCTACGCGTGACACGGACAGAAGCTGACCGTCAATACAACATGGCACACATTGCGACGCGCAGCATCATTGAGAGGACCATTGGCATTTTGAAACAGCGATTCCGATGCCTGGACCATTCCGGAGGACAGTTGCTATACTCTCCTCAGATGGTCAGTCACTTCACTGTTGTGTGCTGCATGCTTCATAACTTAGCCATCATGAGGCAGCAGGAGCTGGTAGTGGAACCAGAAGACCTACGTGAGGGTCCAGTGCATGATGATAGTATTATGGAAGAGCAGGATGTGGATGATAACGACGATCAGGAAAGCATGCAAGTACCGGATGCCGGAGCACGAGGTCGGAGGAGGGCCGTCCATCGTGCCCCTTTAACGATTGCTCGAGCCTTGCGCCAACAGCTCATCCGTGAATGGTTCAACTACTGATGCCTGAGGGCTCTGCGAACACTTTTGCGTATGGACATGTTTATTCTTTGCAGTTGTTCCTACGTTGTGTTGTGTTAATGGAACATGAAACAGTTTTAATGAAAAAATATTTTATTGAAAAGTTAACGTCACTCTAATAAAATATTTGTTGTATCAAACTATACTTTTTAATATGACTCTTGAAGATCACTTATAACTTGTAAAGTTACAAAAGTTACAAAACACTTTCTATGTGAAAAATTTTACACTCTAAGATCACTTACATTTCAAGATCACTTTTTAGATGCAAAATTAAATAATTTACAGAATGTGAGAGCATTTACACTATAAGATCACTTGAAAACCCTGAGATCACTTATATGTTGTTAAGTTACAAAACTTACAAAACAGTTTCATTGTGAAAAATCTTACACTCTGAAGAACACTTAAACTTCAGGATCACTTTTTAGGTGCAAAATTAAATAAGATACAACAAAATGTGAGAGCATTTACATTATAAGATCACTTAAAAACCATAAGATCCCTTATAAGTTGTAAAGTTACAAAACTTACAAAACAATTTCAATTTGAAAAACTCTACTACAGTTACACCAAGAACAAGAACAAAAGCAGCAAAGAAAGGCTGCAACCATGTCTTATCCACATCTCAGTGAATGTTCACTTCCTCATGGGGGTGTCATTTGATTGGCTGGGCTGTGTGCCCTTATTGCAGCAGCTACCTCAACCAGGCCCTCCCTGACGGCCAGTGCCGTCGATTGCACTCCCTCGGACATTCCCTCCCTAAGTTCCCGTGTCATTACTGCTATTTCTCCCGTCAGGACCGTCAACTCTTCACTCACTGCACTGATGACACCGATGAGTGATCGGGTAAGCTCATTGGTCTCCATACCCAATGCCATAACCTGAGTCGCATCTGTTGCACGCTGCATCTCAGGAGAGCGTGTCTCCAATCTCCTTCTCCTCTGCCTGGGTCTGCCTCGTGGCACCACTACACTGGGAGGCGCGGGCACAGACGGTGGGACGCTCTGTGTTTCAGACGGCTGAACTAGAGGGAGAGGCTCGGGCTGGAACAGTGGGATGCTCTGTGTTCCAGATGGCAGAACTAGAGGGAGAGGCTTGGGCTGGAACGGTGGGATGCTCTGTGTCCAGACGGCAGTACTAGAGGGAGAGGCTTGGGCTGGAACGGTGGGGCGCTCTGTGTTGCAGACGGCAGAACTAGAGGGAGAGGCTCGGGCTGGAACGGTAGGACGCTCTGTGTTGCAGACGGCAGTACTAGAGAGGGAGGCTCGGGCTGGGATGGTGGGGCGCTCGGTGTTCCAGACGGCAGTACTAGAGAGGAAGGCTCGGGCTGGGATGGTGGGGCGCTCGGTGTTCCAGACGACAGCACTCGAGTGCGAGCCATGGGCTGGGATGTTGGACGAATGGGTGTAAACTGCTCCATGATATCAGCAGCAGCACTGGGACCCGAAGCGTCGGAATCAAAACCATAGTAGGTGGAACCAGAACCTATGCGAGAGGGAGGCGCAGGCTGGGACGGTAGTGCACTGACTGTAGAATGCTGCATTATACCAGCAGCACCACTGGGACCCGCAACATCGGAAGCGAAAGCATGGAAGGTGGGACCAAGACCTATGCTTGGGGTTGAAACTCTGATGCCCCTTGATGAGGGCTCATAAACATTAAATTGGAAGCTCTCCCCTGCAGACATTTCAGTCATCGCTGCCATCATCCAGTCTGGATTGTCCGCAGCTGGTTGTACTGGTTCTTGTTCTGTACCCTCAGGATCCTCAGGGTTGGCAGCAGCATCATCAATCATCATCATCATCAACATCACCATCATCATCATCATCACCATCATCATCATCATCACCATCACCATCATCATCATCACCATCACCATCGTCATCATCATCAACATCATCATCTCAACATCATCATCATCATCATGTTCTGCAAAATGCATCAGAACAGTCAAATGTTTAACAGCAAGGGAGGGGGCCGGATGGGTGGCATGAGTACTCTCACACATAGCAGGTTAGGCAGCAGGTTGATTTAAAGGGCCACGATGTATTTTCAGAACTTACCCTCTTCCTCGCGTGCGGGCCCAGCTTGTGCTGTACCGATTGCTTTACTCCATGTACGACTCATCATAGCAGCTACCCTTTGTTCCAAGGGTGTCAGTGGATGCAGATTGGGCGTGCCTCCTCCTGTCCGAGTTGCCTCCCTTTTGTTGTGGGCCAATTTCTTCTGCAAAGAGTAAAATATAACTTTTTACAGAGTGTGTCAGTCTGCAAGGTGGGACAGACAGATAGCCAGGTTACAATTACGATTGAATTCAAAATGGGAAATATTACTTACACTAACTACTTGACCAAGGTCGTGCCATTTCTTTTTACACTGGCTTCCAGATCTCCTGGTGTGCTCCATTGCGCAGTAATCTTCTGCAACTTGGTTCCAGCGTTTCTTCATTTCTTTTGGTGGCACTTTTATGCGACCTCTGTTGCTGGTATCTAGCTCCTGCCATCTCTGCTCAATTACGTTGACTAATATCTCTACTTCCTTATGCAAGAAATTCTTTGTTCTTGGTGGATCCATTGCAAAGTTGAATTGGCACTCTTATTTCTCAAAACACACAGTCCTTAATTTGCATGCACCAATGCAGCACCGGTTCTGCAAGTTTAGCAGTGAAAAGCTGAACTCACTGATTTCAGCAGGTGATTTATTCAACAGTGCTGCTAAAAGCACTCCCTCACACACAGAAATATCACAAAAATTAAATTACAAGCCTTTGCAGGGGTACAAGAGACAAATCTTCACTTTTTCTCCAGTCCTTTTAAAAATGGCCGAGTGCCAATGTTTGTTTGACACTGCGCGTGCACGCACGCTCCAACACGCACGCTCCAACGCACACGCTCCAACACGCACGCTCCAACACGCACACGCTCCAACGCACACGCTCCAACGCGCACGCTCCAACGCGCACACTCCAACGCGCACACTCCAACGCGCACGCTCCAACGCGCACACTCCAACGCGCACGCTCCAACGCACACGCTCCAACGCACACGGTCCAACGCACACGCTCCAACGCACACGCAGGGTTGCCGGCACCACGTTGGCTCATTTAAATGTGACCCGCCCCCCACTACTTACAGAATCGGCGCGAGTGTTTGGCTCCACCCCCCACTGTGAAGTTGCGCGACACGCCAAGCTGAGATCGAGCTCCGAGGAGCCGGAGAATATCGAAGTTTTTTTCTAGCGCACTTTTAGGCGCGAAGAACGGGCGTCCAGCTCAGAGGTGCGCCGTTTCCGGCACGGGCCGAAACTTGGGGCCAATATTTCAGGTGTGATCTCACCAAGGCCCTGTACAACTGCAGCAAGACCTCCCTGCTCCTGTACTCAAATCCTCTCGCTATGAAGGCCAGCGTGCCATTTGTTTTCTTTACTGCCTGCTGTACCTGCAAGCCTACCTTCAATGACTGATGTACCATGACACCCAGGTCTCGTTGCACCTCCCCTTTTACGAATCAGTCACCATTCAGATAATAATCTGCCTTCGTGTTTTTGCCACCAAAGTGGATAACCTCACATCTGCCATGCATTTGCCCATTCACCTAACCTGTCCAAGTCCCCCTGCAGCCTCTTAGCATCCTCCTCTCAGCTCGCACTGCCACCCAGCTTAGTGTCATCTGCAAACTTGGAGAGATTACATTCAATTCCTTCGTCTAAATCATTAATGTATATTGTAAATAGCTGGGGTCCCAGCACTGAGCCCTGCATCACTGCCTGCCATTCTGAAAAGGTCCCGTTTATTCCCACTCTTTGCTTTCTGTCTGCCAACCAGTTCTCTATCCACGTCAATACATTACCCCCAATACCATGTGCTTTGATTTTGCACACTAATCTCTTGTGTAGGACCTTGTCAATAGCCTTTTGAAAGTCCAAATACACCGCATCCACTGGTTCTCCTTTATCCACTCTACTAGTTACATCCTCAAAAAATTCTAGAAGATTTGTCAAGCATGATTTCCCTTTCATAAGTCCATGCTGACTTGGACCGATCCCATCACTGCTTTCCAAATGTGCTGCTATTTCATCTTTAATAATTGATTACAACATTTTACCCACTACTGATGTCAGGCTAACCGGTCTATAATTGCCCATTTTCTCTCTTCCTCCTTTTTTAAAAAGTGGGGTTACATTAGCTAACCTCCAGTCCATAGGAACTGATCCAGAGTCCATGGAATGTTGGCAAATTACCACCAATGCATCCACTATTTCTAGGGCCACTTCCTTAAGTATTCTGGAATGCAGACTATCAGGCCCTGGGGATGTATCGGCCTTCAGTCCCTTCAATTTTCCTAACACCATTTCCTGACTAATAAAGATTTCCCTCAGTTCCCCCTTCTCGCTAGACCCTCGGTCCCCTAGTATTTTCGGGAGGTTATTTGTGTCTTCCTTAGTGAAGGCAGAACCAAAGTATTTGTTCAATTGGTCTACCATTTCTTTGTTCTCCATTATAAATTCACCTGATTCTGACTGCAAAGGACCTACATTAGTCTTCACTGATCTTTTTCTCTTCACATATCTATAGAAGCTTTTGCAGTCAGTTTTTATGTTCCCTGCAAGCTTACTCTCATACTCTATTTTCCCCTTCCTAATTAAACCCTTAGTCCTCCTCTGCTGAATTCTGAATGTCTCCCAGTGCTCAGGTTTGTTTGCTGCACGGCGGGGCAGCCGAGTTTTGGATCACCTCTAGTTTACGTGGGGTAAAATGTGGGAGGCCAGCCAGGAGTGCTTTGGAGCAGTCAGGTCTAGATTTAACAAAGGCATGGATGAGGGTTTCAGCAGCAGATGAGCTGAGGCAGGGGCGGAGGTGGGCGATGTTACGGAGGTGGAAATGGGGCTTTTAGTTATTCCGCGGGTATGTGGTCGAAAGCTCATTTCAGGGTCAAAAATAACAGCAAAGTTGCGAAGAGTCTGGTTCAGCCTCAGACAGATGCTCGGGAGAAGGGTGAAGTCAGTGGCAAGGGAGTTTGTGGCGGGGACAGAAGACAATGGCTTCGGTCCTCCCAATATATAATTGGAGAAAATTTCTGCTCATCCAGTACTGGATGTCAGACAAGCAGTCTGACAATCAATAATGCAAGTATTAAATATCTGTAACAAATGCATAATAAGGAATATCAATAATGCAAATATTAATGCTATATTACAAATGCTGAATGTTTACATCTGTTCAGTAATTAAGAATACATGTATAATATTGTGTAATTATGTACAGCATGGAATTACGATGAATTTACAGCACAGAAAGAGAACATTTTACCGAACTGGTCCTAACGCTGTTTATGTTCCCCACGAGCCTCCTCCCACCAGTCTACATCGAACCCTATCAACATCTCCTTCTATTCCTTTCCCTCTGTGTGTTCATGGAGCTCAGCCATGAATAATCTCTGCCTCTCACCTCAGCCTCTCTGTGTGGTGGCGAGCTCCACATTCTCACCCCTCTCTGGGTAAAGAAGTTTCTCCCAAATTCCCCACTGGATTTATCAGTGATGATCTTATATTGGTGGCTCCCGAGATCTCGTCTCGCCCCTAAGTGGAAACATCTCCTATACGTTTACCGCCATCACTTTAAAGACCTGTATCAGGTTCCCCCCCTTCAGCCTTCTCCTTACCAGAGAAAAGAGCCCCCACCAGTTCAGTCTTTGCTGAGAGTTATAACATCTCAGTTCTGGTATCATCTTGCCAATCCTTCATCGCACCCTCTCCAGTGCCTCGACATCCTTTTTGTGTAATATGGAGACCAAACCATGGAATACCTATCACAAATCCAAAGGTTCTCAATCTGATCAGTAATTAAAAGTATAAATAATAAGAATGTAAGAATTTCACTTTAAACTCCATGTTTGAACCTTCCCACTCAGATTTCCGCCCCTGCCACAGCCCTGAAACTGCCCTGATGCAAGTCACAAACCAGAAGTGCCTTGGGAAGTTTTTCTACATAAAGACATTAAATAAACACAGTGCAGTTTGTTTATAATGAAAATGACTTACTCAGGTAACCTAGAATCTGCAGCAGAGTCCTCATCGTACTGGGGGATATTCTGGAAGTGAACACAAGGAATTATTATTAGAGAGAGTTGGGAGATCAGAGGGAACTTTAAACAGGGAGTTGGACAGCTGGTTATATCAATTTATAATCGGGGAACGACACCTCTCTCCCTCACTGGGACACCGACAGACTTTTGATATAAACTCCATATTCCGCCCCACCGCAGCCCTCAAACTGCCCGAAGGCATTGCCCGCCACGTCTCGGTGACCAGCACTCGCCTCTCAGTCAGTAGGTGCTGGGTTCAAGCCCAACTCCAGGGACTCGAGAAATAAATCCAGGCTCACACTCCCAGTGCAGAGGTTAGCCCTCCCTCCCTCCCTCACTGGGACCCTACAGACAGAGGTGAGCTCTCCCTCTCTCCCTCACTGGGACCCTACAGACAGAGGTGAGCTCTCCCTCTCTGGGACCCTACAGACAGAGGTGAGCTCTATCTCTCTCCCTCACTGGGACCCTACAGACAGAGGTGAGCTCTCCCTCACTGGGACCCTACAGACAGAGGTGAGCTCGATCTCTCTCCCTCACTGGGACGCTACAGACAGAGGTGAGCTCTATCTCTCCCTCACTGGGACCCTACCGACAGAGGTGAGCTCTATCTCTCCCTCACTGGGACCCTACAGACAGAGGTGAGCTCTATCTCTCCCTCACTGGGACCCTACATACAGAGGTGAGCTCTATCTCTCCCTCACTGGGACCCTACAGACAGAGGTGAGCTCTATCTCTCCCTCACTGGGACCCTACATACAGAGGTGAGCTCTATCTCTCCCTCACTGGGACCCTACATACAGAGGTGAGCTCTATCTCTCCCTCTCTGGGTCCCTACAGACAGAGGTGATCTCCCTCTGTCCCTCACTGGGACGCTACAGACAGAGGTGAGCTCTACCTCTCTCCCTCACTGGGACCCTACAGACAGAGCTGAGCTCCACCTCCTTACATGTCCTTGATAAACACCAATACCTTGTCTCTAGATCCAGTCTCCCTGTGTAGACCCCCTCCATTACTGGAGGGCCAGTGTCTCACCTCCTGACTCCCCAAAGCCTTTCCACCATCTACAAGGCACAAGTCAGGAGTGTGATGGAACACTCTCCACTTGCCTCGATGAGTGTAGCTCCAAAAACACTGAAAAAGCTCGACACCTTCCAGGACAAAGCAGCCGCTTGCTCGGCATCCCATCCACCACCTTCAACGTTCACTCCCTCCACCACCGGCGCACCGTGGCTGCAGTGTGTACCATCTACAAGATGCACTGCGGCAACTCGCCAAGGCTTCTTCGGCAGCACCTCCCAAACCCGCGACCTCCATCACCTAGAAGGACAAGGGCAGCAGGCGCATGGGAACACCACCACCTCCACGTTCCCCTCCAAGTCACACACCATCCCAACTTGGAAATATATTGGCCGTTCCTTCATCGTCGCTGGGTCACAATCCGGGAACTCCCTCCCTAACAGCACTGTGGGAGCACCTTCACCACACGGACTGCAGCGGTTCAAGAAGGCGGCTCACCACCACCTTCTCAAGGGGCAATTAGGGATGGCCAATAAATGCCGGCCTTGCCAGAGATACCCACATTCTGGAATGAATTTTAAAAAACAGGGCCCCTGAGCCTGCTCCGCCCTTCAGTAAGATCTTGGCTGATCTTCTACCTCAACTCCACCTTCCCGCACCATCCCCTAATATGTTGGGTCCCTTCGTGCCCAAAGATCAATCAATATCAGCCTTGAATATACTCAACAACTGAAGATCCACAGCCCTCTGGGGTAGAATATTCCAAAGATTCACCACCCCCTGTGAAGAAATTTCTCCTCATCTCAGTCCTAATTGTCCAACACCTAGTTCTGGACTCCTCAGCCAGAGGAAACAACCTCTCAGCATTAACCCTGTCAAGTCCTCGAAGAAGTTTACATGTTTCAACGAGATCAAATTTCATTCTTCTAAACTCCAAAGAATATTGGCCCAATCTACTCAATTTCTCAACCCAGGGATCAATCTAGCAAACCTTCATTGCACTCCTTCCAAGGGAAGTATATCCTTCCTTAGTAAGGAGATCGAACAGTGCTCCAGTGTGGTCTCACGAAAGCCCTGTATAATTGGAGCAGGATTTGCTTACTATTATACTCCAACCCCTTTGCAATAAAACCCAACATACCCTTTGCCTTCCCAATTACTTGGCTGTACCTGCATGTTAAGTTTCTATGATTCATGTGCAAGGACCCCCAGGTTCCTCTGAATACCAACATTTACAAAAAATATTTTGCTTTTGGTAGGTTCCATAGACTGACCTTGTAGTCTCGAGAAGATTAAACGATTAACTAATTGAGGTGTGTAAGATGATTGAATGAGTTTGGGGTAGGCAGAGAGAAACTGTTTCCTCTCGTGAGGGAGACCAGGACAAGGGAGCAGGAGCTCAGAATTAGAGCCCGGCTGTTCAGGGGTGATGTCAGGAAGCACTTCTTCACACAAAGTGGGAATCTGGACCTCTCTATCCCTCACCATGCTGCTGAGGCTGGGGTTCAATGGAAAATAGTCAAAGGTGGGATTGATAGCTTTTTGTTGGGTAAGGAAATAAAAGGTTATGGAACTAGGCGGGTCGATGGGTAAAAGGTACAGATGGGCCATGGTCGAATTGAATGCTGGAGTAAGCTGGAAGGGTTAAGTTGCCCCTTCCTGTTCCCTTGTTTCCGTGTTGCTATGACTCTCAGAATTCTCTCTCTACACTCTACTTTGCATTAGTTGTGAAATGTGCTCCTGTGGCCATTAGCAGAACATATCCGTGCTTCTGACTTGAACAGTGCATTGTTCTCAGTCTCTCAGCATCCTCTGACAAACAACAAGCTCCCACCTTTTTGAAGCCAGGCATTGTCCTACCTGCAACACAGCACGCAACATTCAAATCCATTAGCCACAGGGATGCAAAGATCAGCCCGACACAGAATAGACAATGGGTCGATAGTCGCTTCGAGTAACTTCCTTGTACACTGGTGCTCACGCACGGGGATTGACAGCTTCGGCAATCTGGGGAGAAAGGAGGTTGTGGAGTTTATTGGAGGCTGGGCCTTTTCACACACACACTGTAACACTGAGCAAGCAGGTGTTACAGAGGGACTGAGACCATTGAGGGAGGGTAGCACAGTGCTCATGTCACTGCACTATTGGTCCAGAGAATGGGAGTTCTGGGGACTTGTGTCAAAATTGGGAGAGCTGTCCCACAGACAAGTCAAACCACAGCCTGACACAGTCATACTCACAGAATCAGATCTTTCCACCAATGTCCCAGACTCCTCCATCACCATCCCTGGGTACGTCCTGTCCCACCGGCAGGACAGACCCACCAGGGGTGGGGCACAGTGGTATAGTCGGTACAGTCGGGAGGGAGTGGTCCTGGGAGTCCCCAACATTGACTCCAGACCCCACGAAGTCTCATGGCTTCAGGTCAAGCACGGGCAAGGAAACCTCCTGCTGATTACCACCTACAACTGTCAGCCATGGCTCAGTGGGCAGCACACTCGCCTCTGAGTCAGAAGGTTGTGGGTTCAAATCCCACTCCAGGGACTCGAGCACAAAAATCTAGGCTGACACTCCCTGTGCAGTACTGAGGTAGCGCCGCACTGTCGGAGAGGCAGTACTGAGAGAGCACCGCACTGTCGCAGGGGCAGCACTGAGAGAGCACCGCACTGTCGGAGGGGCAGTCCTGAGAGAGCACCGCACTGTCGGAGGGGCAGTCCTGAGAGAGCGCTGCACTGTCGGAGGGGCGGTACTGAGAGAGCGCCGCACTGTCGGAGGGGCAGTACTGAGGGAGAGCCGCACTGTCAGAGGGGCAATATTGAGAAAGCGTCACACTGTTGTAGGTGCAGTACTGAGAGAGCGCCGCACTGTCGGAGGGGCAGTACTGAGGGAGCGGCGTACTGTTTGAGGGCAGTACTGAGGGCGCGGCACACTGTTGGAGGGGCAATACTGAGGGAGCCCCGCACTGTCGGAGGGGCGGTACTGAGGGAGCCCCGCACTGTGGGAGGGGCAGTACTGAGGGAGTGCCGCACTGTCAGAGGGGCAGTACTGAGGGAGCGCCGCACTGTCGGAGGGGCAGTACTGAGGGAGCGCCGCACTGTCGGAGGGGCAATACTGAGGGAGAGCCGCACTGTCGGAGGGGCAGTACTAAGGGAGAGCCGCACTGTCGGAGGGGCAGTACTAAGGGAGAGCCGCACTGTCGAAGGGGCAATACTGAGGGAAAGCCGCACTGTCGAAGGGGCAATACTGAGGGAGAGCCGCAGTGTCGGAGGAGCAGTACTGAGGGAGTGCCGCACTGTCGGAGGGGCAGTACTGAGGGAGCGCCGCACTGTCGGAGGGGCAATATTGAGGAAGCGTCACACTGTTGGAGAGGCAGTACTGAGGGAGCGCAGTACTGAGGGAGCAACGCACTGTCGGAGGGGCAGTACTGAGGGAGCGCCGCACTGTCGGAGGGGCAGTACTGAGGGAGCGCCGCACTGTCGGAGGGGCAGTACTGAGAGACCGCCGCACTGTCGGAGGGGCAGTACTGAGGGAGCGCTGCACTGTCGGAGGGGCAGTACTGAGGGAGCGCCGCACTGTCGGAGGGGCAGTACTGAGGGAGCGCCGCACTGTCGGAGGGGCAGTACTGAGGGAGCGCTGCACTGTCGGAGGGGCAGTAACAGGCTCGAGGAACTGAATGGCCTCCTCCAGTTCCTAATGTAACAGGCTCGAGGGACTGAATGGCCTCCTCCTATTCCTAATGTAACAGGCTCGAGGGACTGAATGGCCTCCTCCTGTTCCTAATGTAACAGGTTCGAGGGGCTGAATGGCCTCCTCCTGTTCCTAATGTAACAGGCTCAAGAGGCTGAATGGCCTCCTCCTGTTCCTAATGTAACAGACTCGAGGGGCTGATTGGCCTCCTCCTGTTCCTAATGTAACAGGCTCGAGTGGCTGAATGGCCTCCTGCTGTTCCTAATGTAACAGGCTCGAGGGGCTGAATGGCCTCCTCCTGTTCCTAATGTAACAGGCTCAAGAGGCTGAATGGCCTCCTCCTGTTCCTAATGTAACAGACTCGAGGGGCTGATTGGCCTCCTCCTGTTCCTAATGTAACAGGCTCGAGTGGCTGAATGGCCTCCTGCTGTTCCTAATGTAACAGGCTCGAGGGGCTGAATGGCCTCCTCCTGTTCCTAATGTAACAGGCTCGAGAGATGAATGGCCTCCTCCTGTTCCTAATGTAACAGGCTCGAGGGGCTGAATGGCCTCCTGCTGTTCCTAATGTAACAGGCTCGAGGGGCTGAACGGCCTCCTGCTGTCCCTAATGTAACAGACTCGAGGGGCTGAATGGCCTCCTGCTGTTCCTAATGTAACAGGCTCGAGGGGCTGAACGGCCTCCTCCTGTTCCTAATGTAACAGGCTCGAGGGGCTGAACGGCCTCCTCCTGTTCCTAATGTAACAGGCTCGAGGGACTGAATGGCCTCCTCCTGTTCCTAATGTAACAGGCTCGAGGGGCTGAATGGCCTCCTCCTGTTCCTAATGTAACAGGCTCGAGGGGCTGAATGGTCTCCTCCTGTTCCTACTGTAACAGGCTCGAGAGATGAATGGCCTCCTCCTGTTCCTAATGTAACAGGCTCGAGGGGCTGAATGGCCTCCTGCTGTTCCTAATGTAACAGGCTCGAGGGGCTGAACGGCCTCCTCCTGTTCCTAATGTAACAGGCTCGAGGGGCTGAATGGCCTCCTGCTGTTCCTAATGTAACAGGCTCGAGGGGCTGAATGGCCTCCTGCTGTTCCTAATGTAACAGGCTCGAGGGACTGAATGGCCTCCTCCTGTTCCTAATGTAACAGGCTCGAGGGGCTGAATGGCCTCCTCCTGTTCCTAATGTAACAGGCTCGAGGGGCTGAATGGTCTCCTCCTGTTCCTACTGTAACAGGCTCGAGAGATGAATGGCCTCCTCCTGTTCCTAATGTAACAGGCTCGAGGGGCTGAATGGCCTCCTGCTGTTCCTAATGTAACAGGCTCGAGGGGCTGAACGGCCTCCTCCTGTTCCTAATGTAACAGGCTCGAGGGACTGAATGGCCTCCTCCTGTTCCTAATGTAACAGGCTCGAGGGGCTGAATGGCCTCCTCCTGTTCCTAATGTAACAGGCTCGAGGGGCTGAATGGCCTCCTCCTGTTCCTAATGTAACAGGCTCGAGGGGCTGAATGGCCTCCTCCTGTTCCTGTGTAACAGGCTCGAGGTGCTTAATTGCCTCCTCCTGTTCCTAATGTAACAGGCTCGAGGGGCTGAATGGCCTCCTCCTGTTCCTAATGTAACAGGCTCAAGGGGCTGAATGGCCTCCTCCTGTTCCTAATGTAACAGGCTCGAGGGGCTGAATGGCCTCCTGCTGTTCCTAATGTAACAGGCTCAAGGGGCTGAATGGCCTCCTCCTGTTCCTAATGTAACAGGCTCGAGGGGCTGAATGGCCTCCTCCTGTTCCTAATGTAACAGGCTCGAGGGGCTGAATGGCCTCCTGCTGTTCCTAATGTAACAGGCTCGAGGGGCTGAATGGCCTCCTGCTGTTTCTAATGTAACAGGTTCGAGGGGCTGAATGGCCTACTCCTGTTCCTAATGTAACAGGCTCGAGGGGCTGAATGGCCTCCTCCTGTTCCTAATGTAACAGGCTCGAGGGGCTGAAAGGCTTCCTCCTGTTCCTAATGTAACAGGCTCGAGGGGCTGAAAGGCCTCCTCCTGTTCCTAATGTAACAGGCTCGAGGGGCTGAATGGCCTCCTGCTGTTCCTAATGTAACAGGCTCGAGGGGCTGAAAGGCCTCCTCCTGTTCCTAATGTAACAGGCTTGAGGGGCTGAATGGCCTCCTCCTGTTCCTAATGTAACAGGCTCGAGGGGCTGTACGGCCTCCTCCTGTTCCTGTGTTACTTCTATAGAACAGTCTGTAATCACTCTGTAATTCAGAATTCAGGCTCCGTTTGATTGTGTCGGCCCCGCGACCCCCGACCCTGTAAAACCTCTGTCCGAATAATTGGCATTGCTGAGAAATAAAACTCACTGTATCGATCAAAGCCTCTTATCCAAGTTTTCGTCCTCTCAGGGACACAGTCTGTCTCTCTGTGTCCTCTCTCTCTCTCTCTCTGTCCCTCCCTCTCTCTCTCTCTCTCTCCCTCCCTCTCTCTGCCTCTCTCTCTCTGTCCCCCCCTTCCCGATCTCTGTCTCTCTCTCTCGCTGTCCGTCCCTCTCTCTCTCTCTCTTCCTCCCTCCCTCACTCTGTCTCTCTCTCTCTCTCTGTCTGTCCCTCCCTCTCTCTCCCTCTCTCTCTGTCCCTCCCTCTCTCTCTCTCTCTCTCTGTCCCTCTCTCTCTCTCTCTCTGTCCCTCCCTCTCTCTCTCTCTCTCTCTCTCTCCCTCCCTCCCTCCCTCTCTCTGCCTCTCTCTCTCTGTCCCTCCCTCTCTCTCTTTTTCCCTCCCTCCCTCTCTCTGTCTCTCTCTCTCTCTGTCCGTCCCTCTCTCTCTCTCTCCCTCCCTCCCTCTCTCTGTCTCTCTCTCTCTCTGTCCCTCCCTCTCTCTCTCTCCCTCTCTCCCTCCCTCCCTCTCTCTCTTTGTCTCTCTCCATCCCACCCTCTCTCCCTCCCTCTCTCCCTCCCTCTCTCTCTGTCTCAATGGATTTCGGAATGAGCTGTAATACAGGGAGACACCAGGAGGGGGAGTGAGATATTTGTTGAATGGTGAGAGATTGGGAAATATTGGTGTTCGGAGGGACCTGGATGTACTTGTACACCAATCACAGAAAGTTAACATGCAGGTACAGCAAGCCATCATCATAGGCAGTTCCTCAGTATTGAGCAAGACTTGCTTCCACTCCAAAAGTGAGTTCTCAGGTGACTGAACAGTCCAATACGGGAACCACAGACCCTATCACAGGAGGGACAGACAGTGATTGAGGGAAGGGGAGGGTGGGACTGGTTTGCCGCACGCTCCTTCCGCTGCCTGCACTTGGTTTCTGCACGCTCTCGGCGACAAGACGCAAGGTGCTCAGCGCCCTCCCGGATGCACTTCCTCCACTTAGGGCGGACTGGTCTTTGGCCAGGGACTCCCAGGTATCATTGGGGATGTTGCACTTTATCAGGGAGGCTTTGAGGGTGGTCCCTGTAACGTTTCCTCTGACCACCTTTGGCTCGCATGCCGTGTCGAAGCTCCGAGTAGAGCGCTTGTTTTGGGAGTCACATGTCGGGCATGCGGACAATGTGGCCCTGGCCAGCGGAGCTGGTCGAGTGTGGTCAGTGCTTCGATTCTGGGGATGTTGGCCCGGTCGAGGACGCTAACCTTGGCACATCTGTCCTCCCAGGGAATTGTAGGATCTTGTGGAGACATCGTTGGTGGTATTTATCCAGCGATTTGAGGTGTCTACTGTACATGGTCCACATCTCTGAGCCATACAGGAGGGCGGGTATCACTACAGTCCTGTAGACCATGAGCTTGGTGCCAGATTTCAGGGCCTGGTCTTCGAACACAAGCGTTTGTTACAGCAAGCAATGAGAAAGGCAAATGGTATGTTAGCTTGTGTTACAAAGGGATTGGAGTATAAGAGCAAAGAAATGTTACTCCAACTATACAGGGCTCTGTTGAGGCCACATCTGGAGTACTGGTTACAGTTCTGGTCTCTTTATCCCAGCTTTTAAACTCCACTCTAATCGAGTAGTCAGAATCATATTCACAAACGTTATCCTAACCCTAACATGCAAATCACAAAGTCTGCTCCCAACCCTGAGAGCAAACCCTAATCCTGACTTCAAACCGGAACCCCAAGTGCCCCCTATCCTCACCCACCGAGCCACATGTGGAGATATTGGCGCAGGTGTCCAACAACCTGCTCAAAGGGGTCGCTTTTAAGGAGCGTCTTAAAGGAGGAGAACGAGAGAGAGAGAGACAGGAGAGGTTTAGGGAGTGAATTCCAGAGCTTGGCGGGGGGTGGGGGGGGGCGGAGTTTATTTCCCGCTTACTGCAGTCGATCTGTGATCATTGAAGTAAAGATCTAACTCTCAGAGAATCAGCCCACTCCACTGGCATCAAATTGCATCAGAATATAATGTATTTAGCAAGCCTGGACGGAAGGGGTGGAGCTTAATAGAATGGGATGTTGCACTTTATCAGGGAGGCTTTGAGGGTGTCCCTGGTCAAGGGCAGAATTAGAGGAGTGCAGAGATCTCGGGGTAGGTTGTGGGCCTGGAGGAGATTACAGAGATAGGGAGGGGTGTAGGGGCTGGAGGAGGTTACAGAGATAGGGAGGGGTGTCGGGGCTGGAGAGGGTTACAGAGATAGGGAGGGGTGTAGGGGCTGGAGGGGGTTACAGAGATAGGGAGGGGTGTAGGGGCTGGAGGAGGTTACAGAGATAGGGAGGGGTGTAGGGGCTGGAGGGGGTTACAGAGATAGGGAGGGGTGTCGGGGCTGGAGGGGGTTACAGAGATAAGAAGGAGTGTCGGGGCTGGAGGTTACAGAGAAAGGGAGGGGTGTAGGGGCTGGAGAGGGTTACAGAGATAGGGAGGGGTGTCGGGGCTGGAGGGGGTTACAGAGATAGGGAGGGGTGTAGGGGCTGGAGGGGGTTACAGAGATGGGGAGGGGTGTAGGGGCTGGAGGAGGTTACAGAGATAGGGAGGGGTGTAGGGGCTGGAGGGGGTTACAGAGATAGGGAGGGGTGTAGGGGCTGGAGGGGGTTACAGAGATAGGGAGGGGTGTTGGTGCTGGAGGGGGTTACAGAGATAGGGAGGGATGTAGGGGCTGGAGGGGGTTACAGAGATAGGGAGGGGTGTAGGGGCTGGAGGGGGTTACAGAGATAGGGAGGGGTTTGGGGCTGGAGGAGGTTACAGAGATAGGGAGGGGTGTCGGGGCTGGAGGGGGTTACACAGATAGGGAGGTGTTTGGGGCTGGAGGAGGTTACAGAGATAGGGAGGGGTGTCCGGGCTGGAGGAGGTTACAGAGATAGGGAGGGGTGTAGGGGCTGGAGGAGGTTAGGGAGGGATGGAGGAGCTGGAGGAGGTTACAGAGATAGGGAGGGGTTTGGGGCTGGAGGAGGTTAGGGAGGGATGGAGGAGCTGGAGGAGGTTACAGAGACAGGGAGGGGTTTGGGGCTGGAGGAGGTTACAGAGATAGGGAGGGGTTTGGAGCTGGAGGTGGTTACAGAGATAGGGAGGGGTGTAGGGGCTGGAGGGGGTTACAGAGATAGGGAGGGGTGTCGGGGCTGGAGAGGGTTACAGAGATAGGGAGGGGTGTAGGGGCTGGAGGGGGTTACAGAGATAGGGAGGGGTGTCGGGGCTGGAGGGGGTTACAGAGATAGGGAGGGGTGTAGGGGCTGGAGGAGGTTACAGGGATAGGGAGGGGTGTAGGGGCTGGAGGGGGTTACAGAGATAGGGAGGGGTGTCGGGGCTGGAGGGGGGTTACAGAGATAGGGAGGGGTGTCGGGGCTGGAGGAGTTTACAGAGATAGGGAGGGGTGTAGGGGCTGGAGGTTACAGAGATAGGGAGGGGTGTAGGGGCTGGAGGTTACAGAGATAGGGAGGGGTGTAGGGGCTGGAGGGGGTTACAGAGATAGGGAGGGGTGTCGGGGCTGGGGGGGGTTACAGAGATAGGGAGGGGTGTAGGGGCTGGAGGGGGTTACAGAGATAGAGAGGGGTGTAGGGGCTGGAGGAGGTTACAGAGATAGGGAGGGGTGTAGGGGCTGGAGGGGGTTACAGAGATAGGGAGGGGTGTAGGGGCTGGAGGGGGTTACAGAGATCGGGAAGGGTGTCGGGGCTGGAGGGGGTTACAGAGATAGGGAGGGGTGTAGGGGCTGGAGGGGGTTACAGAGATAGGGAGGGGTGTCGGGGCTGGGGGGGGTTACAGAGATAGGGAGGGGTGTCGGGGCTGGAGGGGGTTACAGAGATAGGGAGGGGTGTAGGGGCTGGAGGAGGTTACAGAGATAGGGAGGGGTGTAGGGGCTGGAGGGGGTTACAGAGATAGGGAGGGGTGTAGGGGCTGGAGGGGGTTACAGAGATCGGGAAAGGTGTCGGGGCTGGAGGGGGCTACAGAGATAGGGAGGGATGTAGGGGCTGGAGGGGGTTACAGAGATAGGGAGGGGTGTAGGGGCTGGAGGGGGTTACAGAGATAGGGAGGGGTTTGGGGCTGGAGGAGGTTACAGAGATAGGTTAGGGGTGTCGGGGCTGGAGGGGGTTACAGAGATAGGGAGGGGTTTGGGGCTGGAGGAGGTTACAGAGATAGGGAGGGGTGTCCGGGCTGGAGGAGGTTACAGAGATAGGGAGGGGTGTAGGGGCTGGTGGAAGTTAGGGAGGGATGGAGGAGCTGGAGTAGGTTACAGAGATAGGGAGGGGTTTGGCGCTGGAGGAGGTTAGGGAGGGATGGAGGAGCTGGAGGAGGTTACAGAGATAGGGAGGGGTTTGGGGCTGGAGGAGGTTACAGAGATAGGGAGGGGTTTGGGGCTGGAGGGGGTTACAGAGATAGGGAGGGGTTTGGGGCTGGAGGAGGTTACAGAGATAGGGAGGGGTGTAGGGGCTGGAGGAGGTTACAGAGATGGGGAGGGGTGTAGGGTCGGAGGGGGTTACAGAGATAGTGAGGGGTGTAGGGCTGGAGGAGGTTACAGAGATAGGGAGGGGTGTAGGGGCTGGAGGAGGTTACAGAGCTAGGGAGGGGTGTAGGGGCTGGAGGGGGTTACAGAGATAGGAAGGGGCGTCGGGGCTGGAGGAGGTTACAGAGATAGGGAGGGGTGTAGGGGCTGGAGGAGGTTACAGAGATGGGAGGGGTGTAGGGGCTGGAGGAGGTTACAGATATAGGGAGGTGTTTGGGGCTGGAGGAGGTTACAGAGATGGGAGGGGTGTAGGGGCTGGAGGAGGTTACAGAGATAGGGAGGTGTTTGGGGCTGGAGGAGGTTACAGAGATAGGGAGGGGTGTAGGGGCTGGAGGAGGTTACAGAGATGGGAGGGGTGTAGGGGCTGGAGGAGGTTACAGAGATAGGTAGGTGTTTGGGGCTGGAGGAGGTTACAGAGATAGGGAGGGGTTTGGGGCTGGAGGAGGTTAGGGAGGGGTGGAGGATCTGGAGGAGGTTACAGAGATAGAAACATAGAAACATAGAAATTTACAGGGCAGAAGGAGGCCATTCCGGCCCATCGTGTCTGTGCCGGCCGACAAAGAGCCGCACGGCCCTCAGTCAGCAGGCCGAAAGGTTACATACAAATCCATGAACAATGACGGAAAGGCAAAGAGCACCCAGCCCAACCAGTCTGCCCCACACCTCTGCAACACCCCTTATACTAAAAATATCTGATAGTGCGGCGCTCCCTCAGTACTGCCCCTCCGACAGTGCGGCGTTCCCTCAGTACTGCCCCTCCGACAGTGCGGCTCTCCTTCAGTACTGCCCCTCCGACAGTGCGGCACTCCCTCAGTACCTACCCTCCGACAGTGCGGTGCTCCCTCAGTACTGCCCCTCCGACAGTGCGGTGCTCCCTCAGTACTGCCCCTCCGACAGTGCGGCGCTCCCTCAGTACTGCCCCTCCGACAGTGCGCCGCTCTCTCAGTACTGCCCCTCCGACAGTGCGGCTCTCCTTCAGTACTGCCCCTCCGACAGTGCGGCGCTCCCTCAGTACTGCCCCTCCGACAGTGCGGCACTCCCTCAGTACCTACCCTCCGACAGTGCGGCGCTCCCTCAGTACTAACGTTGGGAATGTCGGCCTAGATTTCTGCGTTCAAGTCTCTGGAGTGGGACTGGAACTCGCAACATTTGATTCAGAGTGGAGGGAGTGCAGTCCATTGAGCCAAGGCTGGAGGAGATTATTCTCACTGACTCACACTGAAAAAGAGATAATTTATAAATATGTAGGCACAATTCCCACCCAGATTCCTCACCCCAGCTGTGTGTTAAAAATGCTCATTCTCAAACGATTGCCTTTAAACAGCATCTCCGCAGTGGAAAAACTCCACCCAGAGGGTTTAAATCTCAATGGAAACTCGTGCAACACTGCATCAGTTCCAACTTTGACCGGGACCTGCAGCCTCTCTGGCCTGAGACACTCACCCACCCCCCAGGACTCTCTCCTTGCTCCCAGCTTGGACTGCACCCTCACTATCCCAGCCACCCGGGTCCCAGTCCCTCAGCCTCATCTCACCGACTGCCACTGAGAAATAATCCAGTCAATCCCCGGCCTCCCGGGTCTGCATCAGGAGCCAAAGCCATTAATTAAATATTAATAATCTTAAAGAGAGAGAGAGAGAGAGAGAGAGAGACAAAGGCAGAGAGAGAGAGAGACAGACATAGGCACACACACTGATAGAGAAACCGAGACACACACAGACTCTCGCACACACGTGCACTCACGGGCAAAGGGAGGGACACATACAGAGACAGTCAGAGACACAGATTCTCTCTCTCACTTACACAGAGAGACACACACACATATACAGAGAGAGACACACACACATATACAGAGAGAGACACACACACATATAGAGAGACACACACACATATACAGAGAGAGACACACACATATACAGAGAGAGACACACATACATATACAGAGAGAGACACACACATATACAGAGAGAGAGTGAGACACACACACATATACAGAGAGAGAGATAGAGAGAGACACACACACACAGACACACACACATATAGAGAGAGACACACACACATATACAGAGAGACACACACATATATACAGAGACAGAGACAGAGAGAGACACACACACACAGACACACACACATATAGAGAGAGACACACACACATATACAGAGACAGAGAGAGACACACACATTTACAGAGAGAGCGACACACACACACACATATACAGAGAGAGAGACACACACAGACATATACAAAGAGAAACACACACACACACACCCACACAAATACAGAGACGCATACACACACACAGATAAACACACACACAGAGATACATAGACCCATACATACACACAGAGAGAGATAGACACACACACACTCCCACACAGATACACATACACATACACAAAGATAAACACACACACCCGCAGAGATAGAGACACATACATACACACACAGACAGAGAGAGAGATAAACATACACACAGAGATACAGAGAGAGAGACACACACACACACACACACCCACCCACAGATACAGAGACAGCCACACAGAGAGAGACAGAGACACGTACAGAGACACACACAGATGCAGAGACACAAAAAGATACACACACACACATCACCCTCATTATAGGCAGTCCCTCGGAGGCGTGGATGACTTGCTTCCACTCTAAAAGTGAGTTCTCAGGTGACTGATGAGACCAATGTGGGACCTACAGTCTCTGTCATTGTGGGGCAGATGGTGGTTGAAGGTAAGGGTGGCCTGGTTTGCCACACGCTCCTTCCTCTGTCTGCGCTTGTTTTCTGCATGCTCTCGGTGACGAGACTCGAGGTGCTCAGCGCCCTCCCGGATGCACTTCCTCCACATAGGACGGACTGGTCTTTGTCCAGGGTCTCCCAGGTGTCGGTGGGGATGTTGCACTTTATCAGGGAGGCTTTGAGGGTGTCCCTGTAATATTTCCTCTGCCCACCTTTGGCTCGCATGCCATGTCGAAGCTCCGAGTAGAGCGCTTGTTTTGTGAGTCTCGTGTCGGGCATGCGGATGATGTGGCCTGCCCAGCGGAGCTGGTCGAGTGTGGTCAATGCTTCGATGCTGGGGATGTTGGCCTGAGCGAGAACACTAACGTTGATGCGGAGTCTGCGTTGGTGGTATTTCTCCAGTGTTTTGAGATGTCTACTGTATATAGTCCATGTCTCTGAGCCATACAGCAGGGCGGGTATTACTACAGCCCTGTAGACCATGAGCTTGGTGCCAGATTTGAAGTCCTGGTCTTCAAACACTCTCAAGCGACCGAAGGCTGAGGCAGACACACACAGACATAGGCAGAAAGTCACATACACACAGAGACACACACACACAGGGGCAGAGGGAGGGCAGATAGAGACAGAAACATTCTCTCTCTCTCTCACACACAGTTACAGACACACACCAACACCGCCACCCGCTGGTGGGCGCAGGCACTGCAGGTCCATGGAGTCCTCCACAAACATCGCCACCTTCTGGTGGGCCCCCGCACTGCAGGTCAACATGGAGTCCTCCAAATACACCGCCACCAGCTGGTGGGGCTCCACATTGCATGACCATGGAGTCCTCCACAAACACCGCCACCTGTTGATGGGCGCCCGCACTGTAGGTCCATGTAGTCCTCCTCAAACATCGCCACCGTCTGCTGAGCGCTGGCACTGCAGGTCCATGGAGTCCTCCATAAACACCGCCACCAGCTGGTGGGCCCACGCAATTTCTGCAGGTATTTTGCTCATCTCTGCAAACTCCGGCTGAGTGTGTGCCTCCACGCCTCCAGCATGAGCTGTTGTTGGAAATAAAAGGTCCCTTGCCAGTCAATCGTCCCTGACTGCCCCTGTGACTGTCCTTGAATGCGTCATTAACGGGTGTTGATGATCCCATTACTGTCCGCATTGTCTCTTGCAATGGCGTAAATCGCTGTTCAGCTTGCCATTGTCTCTGTCGAACTCCCCCTCTGGGTTCGACTACATGTTGGGGCATGCCCGACTGCCCTTGTCTGCCTGGAGAACTGTGTGCCGCTTTAACAATGTTGAATCTCTGTCCCAACCATTCCTTAACACAGTACCTCTCGTCTGTTCTGCTAGTGGCCATGCTCACGTGGTTTAAATCCCAGTTTCTCGTCGCCATTGATAGGTCCTTACTATATAGTATAAATGCACATGAGGCCCATGCTTGAGAGAAAGTCAGTCTGTGACCTGTCCTTTATTCCTTAGCACTCAAGTGATGAAGGTGGGTGGAGCTTCCCCTTTTGTACCTGAAGGTCCAGGTTAGGAGTGTCTCCCACCTAGTGGTCATTGTTCTCACAGTGTACAACATAGGTCAGATTATACATGGGTTACAATGCTGGTTGAATACATGACAGAAAAACTCCACCCAGAGGGTTTAAATCTCAATGGAAACTCGTGCAACACTGCATCAGTCCCAACTTTGACCGGGACCTGCAGCCTCTCTGGCCTGAGACACTCAGAAATAATCCAGTCAATCCCCGGCCTCCCGGGTCTGCATCAGAAGCCAAAGCCATTAATTAAATATTAATAATCTTAAAGAGAGAGAGAGAGAGAGACAGACAGACAAAGGCAGAGAGAGAGAGAGAGAGACAGACAAAGGCAGAGAGAGAGAGAGAGAGACAGACATAGGCACACACACTGATAGAGATACCGAGACACACGCAGACTGTGGAAGAAAGAATCTATGAATCTATGGCTTACGGTAAAGGGAAGGGTTAAATTCTGTTTTTGCTATATTTGAAGAAATAATAGGACTAGAACAACACCCACACTTTTTAGCCTTGAAACTTAGAAATGTAATTAAATGACTATCTGGTATTAAAAGGGAGTCTCCTGATATTCTGCTTATCAGACTGTGAACAGAGCGAAACTATGCCAGGACAGATAGAGTGTGTAGCTCCCGAGATGACCTTTGTACTCACGGAACTAATGAATAAGATTCCTTTTCTATTTCTGTATTCTATTTCTGTATAAAGATAGGGACAATTTGCTTGTACAGGAGAGTTTTCTGCCTTGGTACGGTCCAAGCAGGCTCTCCGAGATATATCTTGCTTTTTAAAATAAAATTTTCTCGAAGCACGACTCTGAAAGCCTCCGCCTGAGTTAATTTGAGCTAAATATTTCCTCGACAGATTCTGGCGTAGTCCGGCAGGATCTCTAAAAAAAACGAGATTTAACTTTTAAAGAGAAAAGAGGAATTTTAAGGACCTTCCTAGCTAAAGGAGGAAGGTGCCTAGGCCGTCCTAGCTGAAAGGGGGACGAGCCGCCGAGATCCCCTGGGGGCGGTGAGGCATAAGGTAGCTACCGCAAAGAAGCTAAAATAACAAGAAGGCAAAAGGAGACCCCGAGCTGAGCGGAAAAGAGAACACCGGTGAACGCTTTGTAAATTATTGTATATTTTGTAGGATTGTCCTAACTCTCATTTCAGAAAAGATCGCGAGACGTTGCACCCGGAAGAATGGGAAACGGTTCTTGTCGAGCCGGGCGCTCGCGCCCAGCTCCTAGAAAAGGAAAGAAAGACGACCTCTCGACTGAAAGAATGAAAGTACATCCTAAGACTGAGAAAAGAATCCGTAAGATAGTAAAGCAACGAGAGAAGGTAGGAGATCCCATTGTGCCGCCCGGCTCGCCGGCGGACACTATAGTTAAAGAAACAGGAGACGACAGATACGCGGTAACGTTTAGTAGTGATTTGTACGGTTGGTCTGATGGGGATTGGCCATATGGAGGAAGTTTTAAATTGTCCGTAATTGAGGAATGGAGACAGACCACCAAAGATGGGGCGGGGGACCCCACTTGGGATAAAGACTATATGGAGAATTGTTTTAAAAAATGGACAGAGGTGGCAAAGAGGCACCAGCCCCCGAAAAATAAAAAGAAAGAGGAGGAGGGTAAAGGAAAAGCCCCCTCCCTCTTACAGCCCCCCCGAGTGCCCCGGTTATGACCGCTTCCCCTGTCGGCTTATACCCTCGTCTTCCAACCACCAAGCCAGATGATTGGCAGGAGATTGGATCAGGCCTCTAGGCAACGAGTCCATCCACAAGACCCACCAGAAGATGGGAATGGAGACGGGGGAGCTGGGGGAGGAGTCGAGGATGATGGCACAATCCCTGGCCCAGGAATGAATACCAGGGCAACTGTAAGACAGGCCGATTCCACCACTACCCACACGGTGCAAGCCCCCCATGTAATGATCGGAACGACGGCTGTCCTAAAGCCCTGGACACCGGGGGAAGCTCGGGATATGATATCAGCCGCCCCTAATCCTGTTAAGAAGCCAGTAGCCTTTCACAACTGGCTTGAGCAAACCTGTACCATTTATAACCCCCTCCCCGGAGATGTGAAATTATTACTGCAGGCAGCATATGGGTCCTCTTGGCAGGGGGTAAAAGATATGTTCCCTATTCCCGCCGGCGAAAACGGAGATTGGCGGGAAGATAATGAGGAAGAAGGAAATGAGTCCCGGGAACATTGGTTGCAGCACAGGGGCAAGGATGCCATACTAAAGGGAGCTAAAAAGCATGGGGATATAGGGGAAGTCACCCGCTGCTTGCAGAAAGCAGAAGAATCAATGATAGATTTTGCAGGCAGATGGAAAAATAAAATCCATCAGTTCTTTAAGGGGATTGAAGAAGAGAAAAGGGAGGATAACAAAGAAAAGGCTGCCCTCTATTGTTGGCAATTGAATGGCAACTTCTATTCCCCCTTGATACATGAAGTTATACAAAACTTAAAAGCTAAATTTGACCCGAATACTGAAGAATTGATGTATATAATTTTGACAAGCTTTGAGGCAGTTCAGCTTCACTGTACAGCCTGGTACACTCGACAAAAAGCTGAAACTTACCAGTGTTTGGTACAATCCTTTTTAAATAGAGAAGAAATAGTAGAAGCTATGCCCCGCATTTATTTTGGACCAGAAGGATTGGGGGTAGCCATGGATTTGACACCCTTACCGCAGCAGCGAAGAGAACTCGACACCCCATTAGACATTGGCTGTAAAACCGCCAGCGAAACCTAAAGATATGGGTCCGATGATTGTAGAAATAGAAAAAGAAAAACAGCATCACGGCTATCAACCTTGGGCAGTAATAAAATTGCAAAATGTTCAGATAGACTTTATCACCCTGTCGAGGAAATTTCTAAGTTAAATTAACTCAGGCGGAGGCTTTCAGAGCCGTGCTTCGAGAGAATTTTATTTAAAAAAGCGAGATATCTCGGAGAGCCTGCTTGGACCGTACCAAGGCAGAAAACTCTGACCTTTACAGGAAAACTCGCTCTATCTTTATACAGTTGAAACAGGAATCTAAAACACACCACACAAGTACATTAATCATACATTCTTGTAAATGCAATCAAAGCAAGAACTTTATCTAAAACACCTCATATGAGCATTAATCATACATCCTGTAAATACAAAGGTAATTTCAGGAGGCAGACTTTTATCTTGTCCTTCCATAGTTTCTCCCTGTCCGTTTTCTGATAAGCAGGGTATCTGGAAACTCATGTAAACACTAGACAGTCATGTATTTACAACATTCTTTGTTCCAAGATCTGAGAGGTTTGGGTGTTTTCTTTTCTAGCTCCACTAATCTAATTGACTCAGCAAGAAGTGAACTTAACCCTTTCCTTAAAAATAGGGCTCAGATCATTTTCTTCCACACACCCACAACAGGGGGATTCTCTAGTGGAAAGGTAAAAATCATGCCTCCACTTTTGAAAAACAGCAACCCCCGGAACAACCAAGCCCTAAGCTGCCAATGGCATTGAATCAAGTATCTTCTGAACTTTGGACAAAACATAAGAATCATGTTGGGCAAGTACATTCTGCAGTACCCCATCGGGTACAATTGATACTGCCCATACCAAAGGTTAATAGGCCGAATGAATGGAGATTTGTGCAAGATCTGAGAGCTATTAATAAGATAGTAGTCCCTATCACCTCTGTGGTACCGGACACCAACATTATACTATCGGCTATACCACCAACAGCAACTGTCTTTACTGTGGTAGATCTGTGTGCAGCTTTTTTCTCCATCCCGTTAAATCAAGAGAGTCAGTATCTGTTTGCTTTCACCCACAAGAAGCAGCAGTACACATGGACCAGGTTGCCCCAAGGATACACCGAAAGCCCCGCAGTATATGCAGCAGCAGTCAAAAGAGACCTCGAAGACTGTTCATTATCAGACCAGTCTGTACTGCTGCAGTATGCGGACGATTTGTTTGTGGCTTCTAGCCACGGATACAGATGCATGCAAGACTCCCTGAAACTGTTACAGCACCTATGTGAGAGAGGGCACCGAGTGTCGTTACCAAAGTTACAATTTTGTCAGACTCAAGTCCAGTACCTGGGTTTTCACATATCTCAAGGGCAGAGGCAGCTAGGACCAGAAAGAATTATCGAGAATGGGATGCGGTCCTAAGATCAGCTGCCCTAAATGATGCCCCACCCAAGGTGGAGTGGACCCCAGAGAGAGAGGAGGCATTTAAACAGTTAAAGAAAGCCATTACTAATGCTCCGGCGTTGGGACTTCCGAATTATGGTAAACCTTTTCAGATGTATGTGAATGAGAAAGAAGGATTCGCAACCGCAGTACTAACCCAAGAACATGGTGGGAGAAATAGACCAGTTGCTCATTATTCAGTTTTGCTGCCTCCAGTAGTAAGGGGAATGCCAGCATGTCTACGTGCTGTAGCTGCTACTGCGGTCATGGTGGAGAAGTCGGTACCTATTGTTTTGGATCATCCATGTACTGTCATTACAGCCCATGCTGTGTTATTACTTTTGAATTCAGCTGCCACACAACACTTTACAGCGTCTCGAAGAACAGGTTATGAAGTATTACTGCTGTCACACCCTAACTATACCTTTCGATGTGCACCGGTAGTGAACCCAGCCACTTTTCTTCCTACTAAAGAAGTAGAGGATCCAGACCAGCATGATTGTCTGTTAACGGTGGAAATAGCCACCTTACCAAGACCCGATTTGCTCACAGAGCCCATGGACAATCCTGATCTTATTCTCTATACGGATGGATCATCACATAGGCCGTCGGATGATGTGTTTTTGGCAGGCTATGCTATTGTAAATCCCCACGAAACTGTTGAAGCATTCGCCCTGCCTCCCGGAACCTCGGCTCAGGCTGCTGAATTGTTTACCCTCACTAGAGCTTGTATAATAGCTAAAGATCAAACTGCTAATATCTATACTGATTCCAGATATGCATTCGGTGCAGTCCATGATTTTGGACAACTGTGGAAAAACAGAGGCTTTATCACCTCTGCTGGAAAGCATATTAAGCACTCTAAACTGGTGCTTAATCTATTAGATGCCATTCAGTTGCCAAGTAAGGTAGCCGTTATCAAATGTGCAGCTCACACAACCGGTGAGGATGAAGTATCAGTAGGAAATAGGAGGGCTGACAAAGCAGCCAAACAGGCCGCTTCGGCACAGGCAGACTGCCTTCAAGCAGTCTCAGTTTCCCCTCCACAGGTACTTGACATCCAACAACTTAAAACAGCCCAACAACAAGTTACCATGCAAGAAAGAAGAACTTGGGAAAACCAGGGTTGTTTTCTCAAAAACAACATTTGGTGTCACCCTGTTTGCCCTAGGTCTCTATTTTTGCCCCTGTCTCGCCTAGCACACGGTCAGGCTCACATGGGCAAAGGAGGGATGATACATGTTATTAATGCACAGTGGTATGCACCAGGAATAACAGTAGTAATTGAGAAAGTTGCTAGGACATGCCAAATTTGTCAACAAAATAACAGAGGTAAAACACCTGCTGAATATGATCATCTACCCCAACCAAGTATGCCCTTTGAAAATTTGCAACTTGATTTTGTCCACATGCCTCCAGTATCAGGTCTTAAGTACCTATTAGTCATAATAGACATGTTCACAAGATGGGTAGAAGTGTACGCCACTAGGAGAGACGATGCCCGAATAGTAGTAAAAATTGTATACAATGAGAAACCAGAAAAACCGAAACACTGGTTTGACACCACATGAAGCCTTATTGGGAAGACCAATGCCTACTGGCGTAAAACCACCACTGTCAGATGAAAAAATAGCATTAATTTGGAATGATGAAAAATCACTAAAGTATGCTCAGGCCATGTGTGAAATAGCAAGAAGTCTGCATGAACAAATAAAGCAGATGCAGGTGCCCCCGTCGGAAGGAAATATGCACCTTTCAGACCTGGAGATCAAGTGTTGGTAAAAACATTAAACAAAGAATCCTTTTCTCCTAGGTGGAAAGGACCATATCAGATAATTCTCACAACACGAACCGCGCTGAAGTTGGAAAAGCATCCAAACTGGGTGCTTGCAACCCGCTGTAAATATTATTTCCCCGACGAATTACAGCCGAAAGAAAAGGCATTGAACCAGGACGAGCTACGGTCGCCCGACTAAGAAAACAGCCATCTTCTCGCTAAAGAACTGTACCTGCTCTTATTTTGTGTTCACTCATTGTGTATTTTGGACTTAAAAGTCATTTTAGCAGTAAGGAGAGTCAGACAGGAAAAAGAATTACGTGAAGAAGGAAAAGTATGGAAGGGAGATATGGTATGGGAAAGAAGTAATAGTGCAAGGCAGAAAGGCAATTTTATATGCCCAGTAGGCCAAAGTTGTAAAGTAGGGAATTTTACGGCACGATGTGAGGCATGTGGAATGAAGGAAGAAAGAGGGGAATTCCAGTTTATATTGGGGAAAGGGTATCAGTTGTTCATAGAATACCAGGCCGATGTGTGGATGAAGTGTACCCGGAGCACAGGGAAAAACAAGAGATGGGGGTACATAGGAGGGCCAGACGAGAGAAAAGACTTCCTCCGTTATTCATATACAAGTATGGTAGAAGGGCAGCGGATGTTGTGCATGAATAACACCCCGGTGAATGGAGGAGACCCATTCGTAGTAAAATGGTCAGTAAAAGAATCCGGCCACCCAGAAGACCGGGACCCGGGACATCTAAAAAGGATACTGACCACTTGCATCCCAGTGGTAAGATCCCCAGGTGTATTAAATCTAACAATACGAATTAAATATCCCCCAAAGAAAGAAGATGGTTGCCACACAACCAGTGTTAAGGTATCTTTTGAAAAAGAAAGACCCCAAAGAAAGAAACGGGATGTATTAGAGACTTTGTTAGGTGGAATGGGAGCAGGAATAGGAGCATTGAACTCCATGGATATCGAGATCCTACAAAATAAAATCCAGGCTGTCGGAGGACTGGTAGGGGAAGATATAAAGATCAGAAATGCCTGGGATGAAGGATTACAGCAATTACAGATATCAGGTTACGTCATAAACGAAATGACCTGGGAACAGAATGAAGGGATAGAGAAGGAAATAGAGAACCTAATGAAAGAACAACAGGGAGTAAACAAGTACACCCATTGCCTGTTTAAAGAAATGATCAGACAGCTATTAAGGGCCGAGTTAGAAAGGAAAATATTATCCTTCCATGCTCACACATGGGAAAGGTTGCTGGAAATGAACAAAAGGGATAAGCTTCTTAATTTAACCATTAACCCTCAAAAAAGATATACCAGTTGTAATTCAAAAGGATGTAACGTTACTATGGAGATAGTAAGTAAGACACGAAAAGAAATTTGGTGTCAGTTCCAAGTAATGCCCCAGCTGTTTGGACAGAACTTCTGGTACCCAGAATTTAAAGGAGATTGGGTCGATGAGAAGAATATGACACATCACCAGAGGGGATGTGCTAGGTGGCCATTCGGAATGGTATGTCCCTATCAGACCGCCATACGCGAACCATGCTCACTGCAGCACTCCATTGGAGTATGTAAATGGGAATTAAAGCCAACAAATGTCACTGATATTACGGAAATAGGACAGAATGAGATCTGTGTGACAAGAAATAAACCTGTCTATCTGGATGGAATTTTGTATAAACCCCCCATTAATAAATGCGTGAGAAGAGTCTACACCCTGTATGACCCTGAAGTAAAAAGAACTTATACCTTTGGGCAATGGCAAAATGTAGAAAAATATCTTGTCTATGCACAAGATTGAACCCTTACCCCCTGTAATTAATTTGACCAGACTGCACAATTTGATTCGGAATGACAAGAAAATTGAGGAAGCTCTGTCAAAGCAAGGCAGAGACATCCACCAATTTAGAGTCGAAATGAGTTACAAGAAGGGGCAGCTAGTGAGAATCGCAGATGAAGTCACCTCTTTGACAGTACACCACTGGTGGGATGTGTTTACCGGATGGTCCCCAAAAGCTACAGCAGTACTGAAGCTTGCTATACACCCCATAGTAATCGTAGGTGTGGTTATGCTTGTATTATTAATAATCCTTTGCGGAATGTGGATAAAATAAAAAAATGTAATTAGTCAAGTAATAGGCCTGATCTCCGAAATAGAAAGAAAAGGTATATACATGAAAGGAAGGTTAAGTCGCTTAGAGGAAAAGGTTGATGAAGACGAATATCTCAAAATGCGACCCTATCCTGAAGGGTATGAACCCCCTGTTGAGCAAGAAGAGAATATAGGAAATTGTGTTGATCTGAAAATTTTAAAAAAAGATCAACAAGGAGGGAATTGTGGAAGAAAGAATCTATGAATCTATGGCTTATGGTAAAGGGAAGGGTTAAATTCTGTTTTTGCTATATTTGAAGAAATAATAGGACTAGAACAACACCCACACTTTTTAGCCTTGAAACTTAGAAATGTAATTAAATGACTATCTGGTATTAAAAGGGAGTCTCCTGATATTCTGCTTATCAGACTGTGAACAGGGAGAAACTATGCCAGGACAGATAGAGTGTGTGCCTCCCGAGACGACCTTTGTACTCACGGAACTAATGAAGAAGATTCCTTTTCTATTTCTGTATTCTATTTCTGTATAAAGATAGGGACAATTTGCTTGTACAACAGAGTTTTCTGCCTTGGTACAGTCCAAGCAGGCTCTCCGAGATATCTCGCTTTTTAAAATAAAATTCTTTCGAAGCACGACTCTGAAAGTCTCCGCCTGAGTTAATTTAAGCTAAATATTTCCTCGACACAGACTCTTGCACACACATGCACTCACGGGCAAAGGGAGAGACACATACAGAGACAGTCAGAGACACAGATTCTCTCTCTCGCTTACACAGAGAGACACACACACATATACAGAGAGAGACACACACACATATACAGAGACAGAGAGAGAGAGACACACACACATATACAGAGAGAGACACATACACATATACAGAGACAGAGAGACACACACACATATACAGAGAAAGAGAGAGACACACACACATATACAGAGACACACACACACACACATATACAGAGACAGAGAGAGAGAGAGACACACACACACAGACACACACACATATAAAGAGAGAGAGAGACACACACAGAGACACACACATATACAGAGAGAAAGCCACACAAACACACACACATATACAGAGAGAGAGAGATACACACACACAGAGACACACACACATATACAGAGACACACACACATACCCACACAGATACCGAGACACATACACACACAGACTCTCGCATACACGTGCACTCGTGGGCGAAGGGAGAGACACATAAAGAGACAGAGACACAGATTCTCTCTCTTTCTCACACAGAGAGACACACACACATATACAGAGAGAGACACACACACACACACACCCACACAGATACAAAGACGCATACATACACACACAGATAAACATACACACAGATACAGAGATACACCCCCACACACACATCGATAGAGACACCCACACAGAAAGAGACAGAGACACGTACAGACACGCACAGATGCAGAGAGACACACACACACAGATACAGAGACACATACACACACACACACCCACCCACCCACACACAGATAGAGACACCCACACAGAGAGAGACAGAGACACGTACAGTGACACACACACATGCAGAGACACAAAAAGATGCACACACACATCATCATCATCATAGGCAGTCCCTCGGAGGCGAGGATGACTTGCTTCCATTCTAAAAGTGAGTTCTCAGGTGACTGATGAGACCAATGCGGGACCTACAGACTCTGGCCCCAAGTTTCCACACGCGGCAAAACAGGTGCCCCTCCGAGCTGGGCGCCCGTTTTTCGCGCCGAAAACAGCGCTTAAAAAAACCGCGATATTCTCGAGCGCCTTGCAGCCCGATGTCTGCTTGGCGCGGCGCACAGGGGGCGGAGCCTACCACTCGCACCGATTTTGAAAGTGGGAGGGGGCGGGTACTATTTAAATGAGTTTTTTTCGTGCCGGCAACCCTGCGCGTGCGCGTTGGAGCATTCGCACATGCTCAGTCTGAAGTAATGGCACTCGGCCATTTTTGAAAGTGCTGCAGAAAACGTGAGGATTTGTTTCATGGACCCCTGCAAAGGCTTGAATTTTAATTTTCTTGATATTTCTGTGTGTGAGGGAGTGCTTTTAGCAGCACTGCTGAATAAATCACCTGCTGATCTTATAGTGTAAATGCTCTCACATTTTTTTGTATCTTATTTAATTTTGCACCTAAAAAGTGATCCTGAAGTTTAAGTGTTCTTCAGAGTGTAAGATTTTTCACAATGAAACTGTTTTGTAAGTTTTGTTACTTTACAACTTATAAGGGATCTTATGGTTTTTAAGTGATCTTATAGTGTAAATGCTCTCACATTCTGTAAATTATTTAATTTTGCATCTAAAAAGTGATCTTGAAGTATAAGTGATCTTAGAGTGTAAAATTTTTCACATAGAAAGTGTTTTGTAACTTTTGTAACTTTACAAGTTTATAAGCGATCTTAAAGTTTTTAAGTGATCTTCAAGAGTCATATTAAAAAGTATAGTTTGATACAACAAATATTTTATTAGAGTGACGTTAACTTTTCAATAAAATATTTTTTCATTAAAACTGTTTCATGTTCCATTAACACAACGCTACGTAGGAACAACTGCAAACCATTGCATAATACGTGGTGTTGACAATGCAGCACCCATTCTGCAAATTTAAATATAAAACTGTCTATGTGGCTGCCTCTCCCTGTCCAAATGGCCTCAGTCCCCCTCACAGCTCGAAGGCTGCTGCTGTATCTTCAGCTGCCGGCCAGCCACTGACGCCGCCCCTAAAACCCCTCCCATCGGGACCAACGCCACACCACACCGCTGTCTGAAAGGCCTTCAGCTCAACTTTCACACAGGTAGGAACATGGTTTATTTAATCTTTTCTTTGCTTATAAATTTTTATTCAGGTTGGATTTATTTGTATACTATTTGTATAAGTATAACTAAGGATTGATTGTAGAATTTAATGAGTTCCCTCCCCCCCCTCCCCCCCACCACCTCGTTCCCGACGCCTAATTTGTAACCTGCGCCTGATTTTTTAATGTGTAGACAAGGTTTTTTCAAGCGGACAAAAATCTTCACTTACTCCATTCTAAGTTAGTTTGGAGTACGTTTTCACTGTGGAAACTTTCAAATCAGGCGTCAGTGGCCGGACACGCCCCCTTTTGAAAAAAACATTCTGTTCCAAAGTGAAACTGTTCGACCTGACTAGAACTGCAGAAAACTTAAATGTGGAGAATTCCGATTTCTAAGATACTCCGTTCTCCACCAGTTGCTCCTAAAAATCAGGAGCAAATCATGTGGAAACTTGGGGCCTCTGTCACTGGTGGGGCAGATGGTGGTTGAAGGTAAGGGTGGCCTGGTTTGCCACACGCTCCTTCCTCTGTCTGCGCTTGTTTTCTGCATGCTCTCGGTGACGAGACTCGAGGTGCTCAGCGCCCTCCCGGATGCACTTCCTCCACATAGGACGGACTGGTCTTTGTCCAGGGTCTCCCAGGTGTCGGTGGGGATGTTGCACTTTATCAGGGAGGCTTTGAGGGTGTCCCTGTAATATTTCCTCTGCCCACCTTTGGCTCGCATGCCATGTCGAAGCTCCGAGTAGAGCGCTTGTTTTGTGAGTCTCGTGTCGGGCATGCGGATGATGTGGCCTGCCCAGCGGAGCTGGTCGAGTGTGGTCAATGCTTCGATGCTGGGGATGTTGGCCTGAGCGAGAACACTAACATTGATGCGGAGTCTGCGTTGGTGGTATTTCTCCAGTGTTTTGAGATGTCTACTGTATATAGTCCATATCTCTGAGCCATACAGCAGGGCGGGTATTACTGCAGCCCTGTAGACCATGAGCTTGGTGCCAGATTTGAAGTCCTGGTCTTCAAATACTCTCAAGCGACCGAAGGCTGAGGCAGACACACACAGACATAGGCAGAGAGTCACATACACACAGAGACACACACACACAGGGGCAGAGGGAGGGCAGATAGAGACAGAAACATTCTCTCTCTCACACACACACAGTTACAGACACACACCGACACCGCCACCCGCTGGTGTGTGCAGGCACTGCAGGTCCACAGGAAGTCCTCCACACACACCGCCACCCGCTGCTGGGCTCCAACATTGCAGGTCCATGGAGTCCTCCACAAACATCGCCACCTTCTGCTGGGCGCCGGCACTGCAGGTCCATGGAGTCCTCCAAAAGCACCGCCACCGGCTGGTGGGCCCCCGCATTGCAGCTCCACAGGGAGTCCTCCACAAACACTGCCACCGGCTGGTGGGCTCCCGCATTGCAGCTCCACAGGGAGTCCTCCATAAACACCGCCACCGGCTGGTGGCCCCTCGAATTGCAGGTACTCAGGGAGTCCTCCACACACACCGCCCCTAGCTGGTGCGCCCCCGCACTGCAGGTCCATGGAGTCCTCCAGCGCCACCGCCACCGTCTGGTGGGCCCCGCACTGCAGGTCCATGGAGTCCTCTAAAAACACCGCCACTGGCTGGTGCGCCCCCGCACTGCAGGTACACAGGGAGTCCTCCATAAACACTGCCCCCGTCTGGTGGGCCCCGCACTGCAGGTCCATGGAGTCCTCCACAAACACCGCCACCGGCTGGTGGGCCCCCGCACATTGCAGGTCCATGGAGTCCTCCACAAACACCACCACCAGCTGGTGGGCCCACGCAATGCGCGGCCCTGGACAATGCGGACCATTTCCCAGACCTCGGGAGCCTCTTATCAACAAGAGCAGACATTGACGGCGAAGTCCAGCACCACCTCCAGTGCAGCCTTCGGTCGCCTTCGGAAACATAGAAACATAGAAAATAGGTGCAGGAGTAGGCCATTCGGCCCTTCGAGCCTGCACCACCATTCAATATGATCATGGCTGATCATTCCCTCAGTACCCCTTTCCTGCTTTCTCTCCATACCCCTTGATCCCTTTAGCCGTAAGGGCCACATCTAATTCCCTCTGGAATATATCCAATGAACTGGCCTCAACAACTCTCTGTGGTAGAGAATTCCACAGGATCACCACTCTCTCAGTGAAGAAGTTTCTTCTCGTCTCGGTCCTAAATGGCTTACCCCTTATCCTTAGACTGTGACCCCTGGTTCTGGACTTCCCCGTCATCGGGAACATTCTTCCTGCATCTAAACTGTCCAATCCCGTCAGAATTTTATATGTTTCTATGGGAGCCTCTATGAAATGCCCTCCTTGCATGCTGTAAACTTCGCTATGATTCTATGACTGCATTGTATAACATATTTAGAAACGATAAAGAGGGGGGAAAGGGCAGGTGAAGTCGCTGTACTGATTAGGGACAACGTAATGGCAGTCGGAAAAAGTGACGCAGCTTTCAGCAAGACAGAAATGTTGTTGTTGTAATTCTATGTAGTTCCAGCAAAGAGTGCTGGTTGTCCACCAGTTCCAGTCGAGGATGTTGGCACACAAGAACACAAGAATTAGGAGCAGGAGTCGGTCATATGGCTCCTTGAGCCTGCTCCGCCATTCGACAAGATCATGGCTAATCTTCTACCTCAATTCCACTTCCCTGCCCGATCCCCATATCCCACGATTTCCTGAAAACAGTGCCGGGACCTCTGCACATGCGCGCTACAGTCGGCACGCAAGTGCAGTAGCTCCAGGCGCCGAACTGTGTGGGAGGGGCCCGAAGCACGCAGCCCCTAGCCCTGGCCCAATGGCCTCACTGGGGCTGCATGAATAAGGCTCCTCCCACGGCCAGCTCCTGCTCCCCGCCCCCGACAAGACCCGACACTCGCTCCCCCCCCCCCACCCGCCGACCAGACCCGACAACCGAGACCCGCTCCCCCCCCCCCACCCCCGCACCGACCGAGACCCGAGACCCGAGACCCGCTCCCCAACCCCCGCCCCAACCGAGACCCGAGACCCGCTCCCCCCCCCCCACCCCCGCACCGACCGAGACCCGAGACCCGCCCCGACCCGCCCCCCGCTCTTCCCCCCCGACCCGACACCCGCTCTCCCCCCTCCCCCCGACCCGACACCCGCTCTCCCCCCCGCCCCTGACCCGACACCCACTTCTCTCTCTCTCCCTCTCTCTCTCTCTCTCAGCGGCAACGAACGGCTGCAGAATTCTCCCTGGCTGAAGCACTTTCACACAGGTAGGAAGATGGTTTATTTAATCTTTTCGTGGCTTATAAATGTTTATTCAGGTTGGATTTATTTGTATAATATTTGTAGAAGTATAAATAAGGATTTATTGTCGAATTTAATGAGTTCCCTTCCCCCCCCCTCCCCCCCACCTCGTTCTGGGCACCTAATTTGTAACCTGCGCCTGATTTTTTAATGTGTAGAATAGGTTTTTTCAGTTCTACAAAAATCTTCACTGGCGCCATTCTACTTTAGTTTGGAGTACATTTTCACTGTGGAATCTTTCAAATCAGGCGTCAGTGGCCGGACACGCCCCCTTTTGAAGAAAGAATTCTGTTCTAAACTAGAACTGTTCTACCTGACTAGAACTGCAGAAAAAAAAATGTGGAGAATTGCGATTTCTAAAATAGTCCGTTCTCCACCAGTTGCTCCTAAAAATCAGGCGCGAATCATGTGGAAACTTGGGCCCATAGAAACATAGACAATAGGTGCAGGAGTCGGCCATTAGTCCCTTGGACCCTGCACCACCATTCAATAAGATCACGGCTGATCATTCACCTCAGTACCCCTTTCCTGCTTTCTCTCCATACCCCTTGATCCCTTTAACCGCACAGGCCATATCTGACTCTCTCTTGAATATATCCAATGAACTGGCATCAACAACGCTCTGCGGTCGGGAATTCCACAGGTTAACAACTCTCTGAGTGAAGAAGTTTCTCCTCATCTCAGTACTAAATGGCCTACCCCTTATCCTAAGACTGTACCCCTGGTTCTGGACTTCCCCATCATCGGGAACATTCTTCCCGCATCTAACCTGTCCAGTCGCGTCAGAATCTTGTAAGTTTCTATGAGATCCCCTCTCATCCTTCTAAACTCCAGTGTATAAAGGCCCAGTTGATCTAGTCTCTCCTCATATGTCAGTCCCGCTATCCCGGGAATCAGTCTGGTGAACCTTCGCTGCACTCCCTCAATAGCAAGAACGTCCCACACAAGAGATAAATGTGCAAAGTTAAAGCACATGGGATTGGGGGTAGTGTGCTGATGTGGATTGAGAACTGGTTGTCAGACAGGAAACAAAGAGTCGGAGTAAATGGGTACTTTTCAGAATGGTAGGCAGTGACTAGTGGGGTACCGCAAGGCTCTGTGCTGGGGCCCCAGCTGTTTACACTGTACATTAATGATTTAGACGAGGGGATTAAATGTAGCATCTCCAAATTTGCGGATGACACTAAGTTGGGTGGCAGTGTGAGCTGCGAGGAGGATGCTATGAGGCTGCAGATTGACTTGGATAGGTTAGGTGAGTGGGCAAATGCATGGCAGATGAAGTATAATGTGGATAAATGTGAGGTTATCCACTTTGCTGGTAAAAACAGAGAGACAGATTATTATCTGAATGGTGACAGATTAGGAAAAGGGGAGGTGCAACGAGGTGTCATGGTACATCAGTCATTGAAGGTTGGCATGCAGATACAGCAGGCGGTGAAGAAAGTAAATGGCATGTTGGCCTTCATAGCGAGGGGATTTGAGTACAGGGGCAGGGAGGTGTTACTACAGTTGTACAGAGCCTTGGTGAGGCCACACCTGGAGTATTGTGTACAGCTTTGGTCTCCTAACTTGAGGAAGGACATTCTTGCTATTGAGGGAGTGCAGCGAAGGTTCACCAGACTGATTCCTGGGATGGCAGGACTGACATATCAAGAAAGACTGGATCAACTGGGCTTGTATTCACTGGAGTTCAGAAGAACGAGAGGGGATCTCATAGAAACGTTTAAAATTCTGACGGGTTTAGATAGGTTAGGTGCAGGAAGAATGTTCCCAATGTTGGGGAAGTCCAGAACCAGGGGTCATAGTCTAAGGATAAGGGGTAAGCCATTTAGGACCGAGATGAGGAGAAACTTCTTCACCCAGAGAGTGGTGAACCTGTGGAATTCTCTACCACAGAAAGTTGTTGAGGCCAGTTCACTAAATATATTCAAAAAGGAGTTAGATGTAGTCCTTACTACTAGGGGGATCAAGGGGTATGGCGAGAAAGCAGGAATGGGGTACTGAAGTTGCATGTTCAGCCATGAACTCATTGAATGGCAGTGCAGGCTCGAAGGGCCGAATGGCCTACTCCTGCACCTATTTTCTATGTTTCTATGTCCTTCCTCAGATTAGGAGACTGAAACTGAGCACAATATTCCAGATGAGGCCTCACTAAGGCCCTGTACAATTCCAGTAAGATCTCCCTGCTCCTGTACTCAAATCCTCTCGCTATGAAGGCCAACATACCATTTGCCTTCTTCACCGCCTGCTGTAACTGCATGCCAACCTTCAATGCCACTAATTTGAGGAAGTGCATCCGGGAGGGCGCTGAGCACCTCGAGTCTCGTCGTCAGAGCATGCGGAAATCAAGCGCAGGCAGCGGAAGGAGCGTGCGGCAAACCAGTCCCACCCTTCCCTCAACGACTATCTGTCCCACCTGTGACAGGGACTCATAGGCAGTCCTTCGGAATCGAGGAAGACTTGCTTCCACTCCCAAAGTGAGTTATTTGATGGCTGAACAGTCCGATACGAGAGCCACAGACCCTGTTACAGGTGGGACAGACATTGGTCAGGGGAAGGGGTCGTTAGGTTTGACGCGTGCTCCTTCCGCTGCCTGCGCTTGGCTTCTTCATGCTCCTTGCGTCGAGACTCGAAGAGCTCAACACCCTCCCGGATGGACTTTCTCCACCTCGGGCGGTCTGCGGCCAGGGTCTCCCAGGTGTCAGTGGTGATGTCGCACTTTACCAGGGAGGCTTTGAGGGTGTCATTATAACATTTCCGCTGTCCTCCTTTGGCTCGTTTACCATGAAGGAGCTTCGTATAAAGCATTTGTTTCGGGAGTCTCGTATCTGGCATGTGAACTATGTGGCCTGCCCAGCGAAGCTGATCGAGTGTGGTCAGTGCTTCAATACTGGGGATGTTGGCCTGGTCGTGGACACTGATGTTGGTGCGCCTGTCCTCCCAGGGGATTTGCAGGATCTTGCGGAGACATCGTTGGTGGTATATCTCCAGCGACTTGAGGTGCCTTCTGTACATCGTCCATGCCTCAGACCCATACAGGAGGGCGGGTATTACTACAGCCCTGTGGACCATGAGTTTGGTGGTAGATTTGAGGACCTGGTCTTCAAACACACTTTTCCGCAGACGGCCGAGGGTTGCACTGGCGCACTGGAGGCGATGCAGAATCTCCGCATCAGTGTCTGCCTTTGTTGATAAGAGGCTCCCGAGGTATGGGAAATGGTCCATGTTGTCCAGGGCCACGCCGTGAATCTTGATGATTGGAGGGCAGTGCTGTGCAGCGATGGCAGGCTGGTGAAGGACCTTTGTCTTACGGATGTTAAGCGTAAGGCCCATGCTTTCATATGCCTCAGTGAATACATTGACTATATCCTGGAGTTCAGTCTCTGAATGTGCACAGATGCAAGCATCGCCCGCATACTGCAGCTCAATGCCAGAGGTTGGAGTGATCCTGGAGGCGGTGTAGGTTAAACAGCTTCCCACTGGTTCTGTCGTTTAATTCCACTCCAGCGGGGAGCTTGTGTATTGTGAGGTGGAGCATGGCGGTGAGGAAGATTGAGAAGAGGGTTGGAGCAATAACGCAGCCCTGTTTGACCCCGGTCCGGACGTGAATTGGGTCTGTAATGGATCCGTTGGTAAGGATCACGGCCTGCATGTCATCGTGAGCGTCCTTTTCATTAGCAGCTCTGCGGGTGGAACCCCTGTGAGCGAGTGTGGTCGGGATCTGTAGGCCAACAGGAGGCGTGATAAGCGGGTTTGTAGGGAACCCCCTTGGATTCTGAGCATCCCCTGTTTGATTATCTGCACTGCTCGTTCTGCCTGGCCGTTTGAGGCCGTCTTGAACGGTGCCGTTCTAACATGGTTAATTCAATTGCCTGCCATGAAGTCCTGGAATTCAGTGCTTGTGAAGCACGGGCCATTGTCGCTGACCAAGACGTCCGGTAGACCGTGGGCGGCGAACATTGCCCGTAGACTTTCTACCGTGGCAGAGGATGTGCTTGAATTTAAAATGTCACACTCGATCCATTTGGAGTAGGCGTCTACTATAACCAAAAACATTTTTCCCATGAAAGGACAAGCATAGTCCACATGGATGCGTGACCAAGGCTTGACGGGCCATGGCCAGGGGCTAAGGGGGGCTTCTCTGGCGCATTGCCCAGCTGGGCACACGTGTTGCACCTGCGAACACAAAGTTCCAGATCTGCGTCTATCCCTGGCCACCAAACGTGTGACCTGGCAATTGCCTTCATCGTGACAATGCCCGGGTGCTCATTGTGGAGTTCTCTGATGAACACCTCTCTGCCCATCTGGGGCATGACTACACGGTTTCCCCACAGTAGGCAATCGGCCTGAATCGAGAGTTCATCCCTGCGCCTGTGAAATGGTTTAAATTCCTCAGTCCATTGGCTGCCCAGTCCCCATTCAGGACACATTTCTTGACTAGAGACAATAGCGGGTGTCTATTTGTCCAGACTTTAATCTGACGGGCTGTCACAGGTGAGCCTTCGCTTCCGAAAGCTTCAACAGCCATGACCATCTCAGCACAATGCTCGGTAGCCCCCTCAGTGGTGGCTAGTGGGAGCCTGCTGAGTGCATCGGCGCAGTTTTCAGTGCCCGGTCTGTGCCGAATTGTGTAGTCATAGGCGGCTAACGTGAGTGCCCACCTCTGTATGCGGGCCGATGCGTTTGCATTTATGGCCTTGTTGTCGGCCAAAAGGGACGCTAGGGGTTTGTGATCTGTCTCCAGCTCAAATTTCCTGCCAAACAGGTACTGGTGCATTTTCTTTACAGCATATACACATGCGAGCGCCTCCTTTTCTACCATCCTGTAACCCCTTTCTGCCTGGGACAGACTTCTGGAGGCATAAGCTACCGGCTGTAACTGACCCTTGACATTGACATGCTGCAACACACACCCGACACCATAGGACGACGCATCGCTCGTTAACACAAGTTTCTTACATGGATCGTATAGTGTTAACAGAGTGTTGGAACATAACAAATTGCGTGCTCTATTAAAAGCCCTTTCATGGCTGTCCCCCCAGACCCATTCGCCACCTATGCGTAGGAGCACGTGTAGCGGCTCTAGCAGCGTGCTCAATTTGGGAAGAAAGTTACCAAAATAGTTCAGGAGCCCCAGGAACGAACGCAGCTCCGTCGTGTAACGGGGTCTGGGTGCTCTCTGGATCGCTTCCGTCTTGGATGCAGTAGGGCTGATCCCGTCTGCTGCTACCCTCATCCCCAGGAATTCTACCTCTGGAGCTAGGAAGACGCACTTCACCTTTTTCAGTCGCAGCCCTACCTGGTACAGTCTGCGTAGCACCTCCTCCAGGTTGTGGAGGTGTTCTTCAGTATCGTAACCCGTGACGAGGATATCGTCCTGAAAAACCACCGTCCCTGGAATCGACTTGAGGAGGCTTTCCATATTCGTTGGAAGATCGCGGCAGCCAAACGAATCCCGAACGGACATCTGTTGTACTCAAACAACCCCTTGTGTGTCGTGATGGTGGTCAGCTTCTTCGACTCACTCGCCAGCTCCTGGGTCATGTAAGCTGAGGTCAGGTCCAATTTTGAAAAAAGTTTGCCACCGGATAGCGTCGCAAAGAGGTCCTCCGCTCTCGGGAGCGGGTACTGGTCTTGGAGTGACACCCGATTGATGGTGGCCTTGTAATCACCACATATCCTGACCGACCCATCCGCCTTGAGCACCGGCATGATCGGGCTCGCCCAGTCACTGAATTCAACTGGCGAGATGATGCATTCCCTCAGCAGGTGGTCCAATTCGCCTTCTATCTTTTCCCGCATCACGTACGGCACCGCTCTGGCCTTGTGGTGTACTGGCCTGGCGTCCGGGTTTATGTGAATCACTACCTTGGCCCCCATGAAAGTGCCGATGCTGGGTTGAAATAATGGGCCCAAGTTTCCACATGATTCGCGCCTGATTTTTAGGAGCAACTGGTGGAGAACGGACTATTTTAGAAATTGCAATTCTCCACATTTTTTTTTCTGCAGTTCTAGTCAGGTGGAACAGTTTAGAACAGAATTCTTTCTTCAAAAGGGGGCGTGTCCGGCCACTGACGCCTGATTTGAAAGTTTCCACAGTGAAAATGTACTCCAAACTAAAGTAGAATGGAGCCAGTGAAGATTTTTGTAGAACTGAAAAAACCTGTTCTACACATTAGAAAATCAGGCGCAGGTTACAAATTAGGTGTCCAGAACGAGGTGGGGGGGAGGGGGGGAAGGGAACTCATTAAATTCGACAATAAATCCTTGTTTATACTTCTACAAATATTATACAAATAAATCCAACCTGAATAAACATTTATAAGCCACGAAAAGATTAAATAAACCATCTTCCTACCTGTGTGAAAGTGCTTCAGCCAGGGAGAATTCTGCAGCCGTTCGTGCCGCTGAGCGGGAGGGGGAGAGAGAGAGAGAGAGAGGGAGGGAGAGAGAGAGAGAGAGGGGGAGGGAGGGAGAGAGAGAGAGAGGGAGAGGGGGAGGGAGGGAGAGAGACGGGGGGGAAGAGAGAGAGGGGAGGGGGGGAGAGAGAGGGAGGGAGGGAGAGAGAGAGGGGAGGGCGTCGGGTCGGGGAACAGGAGCGCGGGTCGGTTCAGTGGGGGGGGGCAGGGAGTGGGTGTCGGGTCGTCGGTGGTGGGGGGGGCGGGGAGAGCGAGTGTCGGGTCTCGTCGGGCGGGGAACAGGAGCTGGCCGTGGGAGGAGCCCCAGTGAGGCCATTGGGCCAGGGCTAGGGGCTGCGTGCTTCGGGCCCCTCCCACACAGTTTGGTGCCTGGAGCTACTGCACTTGCGTGCCGACTGTAGCGCGCATGTGCAGAGGTCGCGGCACTGTTTTCAGCGCCGGGACCTGGCTCCGCCCCCTACAGCTCGTGCTGACTGCGCCGAGGGCCAGAGGACCTGTAAGTAGGTGCAGACTACCGAGGATTTTTTTAGGCGCCGCTTTAGGCGCGAAAAACGGGCGCCCAGCTCGGAGGGGCGCCCATTTTTTTTCTTGTGGAAACTTGGGCCCAATGAGTCAAATTTGTCCAGGATCTGTGAGCATGATACTCGCTCCACAGAGGAATTTGCATTGACATCGCCCCATTTCCAGTTCATGACAGCAAGCCAACTCCTACCCAGTAGTGCGGGACCGTCCCCTGGGACAATCCAGAGTGGCAACCTGTTCTCCGAATCTTTGTGGGTCACGACTACCGTGGCGCTGCCTAGCACCGGAATGATCTGCTTTGTGTAAGTCCGTAGCTGTGCATCAATCGGCGATAATTTTGGCCTCCTGGCCTTGGATGCCCACAACTTTTCAAACTGTTTGATACCCATCAGGGACTGGCTGGCCCCCGTGTCTAACTCCATTGATACTGGGATGCCATTGAGGAGAACTTTCATCATTATTTTATTAGAGTGACGTTAACTTTTCAATAAAATATTTTTTCATTAAAACTGTTTCATGTTCCATTAACACAACGCTACGTAGGAACAACTGCAAACCATTGCATAATACGTGGTGTTGACAATGCAGCACCCATTCTGCAAATTTAAATATAAAACTGTCGATGTGGCTGCCTCTCCCTGTCCAAATGGCCTCAGTCCCCCTCATGGCTCGAAGGCTGCTGCTGTATCTTCGGCTGCCGGCCAGCCACTGACGCCGCCCCTAAAGCCCCTCCCGTCGGGACCGACGCCACACCACACCGCTGTCTGAAAGGCCTGCAGCTCAACTTTCACACAGGTAGGAACATGGTTTATTTAATCTTTTCTTTGCTTATAAATTTTTATTCAGGTTGGATTTATTTGTATACTATTTGTATAAGTATAACTAAGGATTGATTGTAGAATTTAATGAGTTCCCTCCCCCCGCCACCTCGTTCCCGATGCCTAATTTGTAACCTGCGCCTGATTTTTTAATGTGTAGACAAGGTTTTTTCAAGCGTACAAAAATCTTCACTTACTCCATTCTAAGTTAGTTTGGAGTACGTTTTCACTGTGGAAACTTTCAAATCAGGCGTCAGTGGCCGGACTCGCCCCCTTTTGAAAAAAAAATTCTGTTCCAAAGTGAAACTGTTCTACCTGACTAGAACTGCAGAAAACTTAAATGTGGAGAATTCCGATTTCTAAGATACTCCGTTCTCCACCAGTTGCTCCTAAAAATCAGGAGCAAATCATGTGGAAACTTGGGGCCTCTGTCACTGGTGGGGCAGACGGTGGTTGAAGGTAAAGGTGGCCTGGTTTGACGCACGCTCCTTCCTCTGTCTGCGCTTGTTTTCTGCATGCTCTCGATGACGAGACTCGAGGTGCTCAGCGCCCTCCCGGATGCACTTCCTCCACTTAGGACGGACTGGTCTTTGGCCAGGGTCTCCCAGGTGTCGGTGGGGATGTTGCACTTTATCAGGGAGGCTTTGAGGGTGTCCCTGTAATATTTCCTCTGCCCACATTTGGCTCGCATGCCATGTCGAAGCTCCGAGTAGAGCGCTTGTTTTGTGAGTCTCGTGTCGGGCATGCGGATGATGTGACCTGCCCAGCGGAGCTGGTCGAGTGTGGTCAATGCTTCGATGCTGGGGATGTTGGCCTGAGCGAGAACACTAACGTTGATGCAGAGTCTGCGTTGGTGGTATTTCTCCAGTGTTTTGAGATGTCTGCTGTATATAGTCCATATCTCTGAGCCATACAGCAGGGCGGGTATTACTACAGCCCTGTAGACCATGAGCTTGGTGCCAGATTTGAAGTCCTGGTCTTCAAACACTCTCAAGCGACCGAAGGCTGAGGCAGACACACACAGACATAGGCAGAGAGTCACATACACACAGAGACACACACACACAGGGGCAGAGGGAGGGCAGATAGAGACAGAAACATTCTCTCTCTCTCTCTCACACACACACAGTTACAGACACACACCGACACCGCCACCCGCTGGTGGGCGCAGGCATTGCAGGTCCATGGAGTCCTCCACAAACATCGCCACCTTCTGGTGCGCGCCGGCACTGCAGGTCCATGGAGTCCTCCACAAACATCGCCCCCTTCTGGTGGGCTGTAACATTGCAGGTCCATGGAGTCCTCCACAAACATCGCCACATTCTGATGGGCGCCGGCACTGCAGGTCCAAAGGGAGTCATCCACAAACACCGCCACCGGCTGGTGGGCCATCGAATTGCAGGTACACAGGGAGTCCTCCACAAACACCGCCACCGGCTGGTGGGCCCCCGCATTGCAGGTCCACAGGGAGTCTTCATTGCAGGTCCACAGGGAGTCATCCACAAACACCGCAACTGGCTGGTGGGCCCCCGCACTGCAGGTCCATAGAGTCCTCCACAAACAGCGCCGCCGGCTGCTGGGCCCCCGCATTGCAGGTCCACAGGGAATCCTCCAAAAACACCGCCACCGGCTGGTAGGCTCCCGCACTGCAGATCCATGGAGTCCTCCACAAACATCGCCACCGGCTGCTGGGCCCCCGCATTGCAGGTCCATGGAGTCCTCCACAAACACCGCCACCGGCTGGTGGGCCCTCGAATTGCAGGTCCACAGGGAGTCCTCCACAAACATCTCCACCGTCTGGTGGGCGGCGGCACTGCAGGTCCATGGAGTCCTCCACAAACACCGCCACCGGCTGGTGGACCCACGCATTGCAGCTCCATGGAGTCCTCCAGAAACACCGCCACCGGCTGGTGGGCTCCCGCACTGCAGGTCCATGGAGTCCTCCGCAAACACCGCCCCTGGTGGGTGGGCCCCGAATTACAGGTCCATGGAGTCCTCCAAAAACATCGCCACCGTCTGGTGGGGGCCCGCACTGCAGCTCCATGGAGTCCTCCATAAACATCGCCACCGTCTGGTGGGGGCCCGCACTGCAGCTCCATGGAGTCCTCCATAAACATCGCCACCGTCTGGTGGGGGCCCGCACTGCAGGTCCAAGGAGTCCTCCACAAACACCGCCACTGGCTGGTGGAGGCCCGCACTGCAGGTCCATGGAAGCCTCCTCAAACACCGCCACCGTCTGCTGGGCGCTGGCACTGCAGGTCCATGGAGTCCTCCAAAAACACCGCCACCGGCTGGTGGGCTCCCGCACTGCAGGGCCATGGAGTCCTCCGCAAACACCGCCCCTGGCGGGTGGGCCCCGAATTGCAGGTCCATGGAGTCCTCCAAAAACATCGCCACCGTCTGGTGGGGACCCGCACTGCAGCTCCATGGAGTCCTCCATAAACATCGCCACCGTCTGGTGGGGGCCCGCACTGCAGCTCCATGGAGTCCTCCATAAACATCGCCACCGTCTGGTGGGGGCCCGCACTGCAGGTCCAAGGAGTCCTCCACAAACACCGCCACTGGCTGGTGGAGGCCCGCACTGCAGGTCCATGGAAGCCTCCTCAAACACCGCCACCGTCTGCTGGGCGCTGGCACTGCAGGTCCATGGAGTCCTCCACAAACACCGCCACCGGCTGGTGGGCCCCCACATTGCAGGTCCATGGAGACCTCCACAAACACCGCCACCAGCTGGTGAGCCCACGCAATGCGTGGCCCTGGACAACGCGGACCATTTCCCAGACCTCAGGAGCCTCTTATCAACAAGAGCAGACATTGACGGCGAAGTCCAGCACCGCCTCCAGTGCAGCCTTCGGTCGCCTGAGGAAACATAGAAACATAGAAAATAGGTGCAGGAGTAGGCCATTCGGCCCTTCGAGCCTGCACCACCATTCAATAAGATCATGGCTGATCATTCCCTCAGTACCCCTTTCCTGCTTTCTCTCCATACCCCTTGATCCCTTTAGCCGTAAGGGCCACATCTAATTCCCTCTGGAATATATCTAACGAACTGGCCTCAACAACTCTCTGCGGTAGAGAATTCCACAGGTTCACAATTCTCTGAGTGAAGAAGTTTCTTCTCGTCTCGGTCCTAAATGGCTTACCCCTTATCCTTAGACTGTGACCCCTGGTTCTGGACTTCCCCATCATCGGGAACATTCTTCCTGCATCTAAACTGTCCAATCCCGTCAGAATTTTATATGTTTCTATGGGAGCCTCTATGAAATGCCCTCCTTGCGTGCTGTAAACTTCGCTATGATTCTATGACTGCATTGTATAACATATTTAGAAACGATAAAGAGGGGGGAAAGGGCAGGTGAAGTCGCTGTACTGATTAGGGACAACGTAATGGCAGTCGGAAAAAGTGACGCAGCTTTGAGCAAGACAGAAATGTTGTTGTTGTAATTCTATGTAGTTCCAGCAGAGGGCGCTGGTTGTCCACCAGTTCCAGCCGAGGATGTTGGCACACAAGAACACAAGAATTAGGAGCAGGAGTCGGTCATATGGCTCCTTGAGCCTGCTCCGCCATTCGATAAGATCATGGCTAATCTTCTACCTCAATTCCACTTCCCTGCCCGATCCCCATATCCTTCGATTTCCTCAGTGCTCAAATATCTATTGATCTCTGCCTTGAATTTACTCAAATCGCTGGATAAATACCACCAACGATGTCTCCACAAGATCCTGAAAATCCCCTGGGAGGACAGGCGCACCAACGTTAGCGTCCTCGTACAGGCCAACATCCCCAGCATCGAAGCACTAACCACACTCGACCAGCTCCGTTGGGCAGGCCACATTGTCCACATGTCCCAGACACCGAACTCCCAAAGCAAACGCTGCACTCGGAACTCCTTCAGGGCAAGCGAGACCCAGGTGGGTAGAGGAAACGTTACAGGGACCACCCTCAAAGCCTCCGTGATAAAGTGCAACATCCCCACCGGCACTTGGGAATCACTGGCCAAAGACCACCCTAACATAGAAACATAGGCCCCAAGTTTCGCCATGATTTGCTTCTGATTTTTAGGAGCAACTGGTGTAGAACGGAGTATCTTAGAAATCGGAATTCTCGCCATTTAGTTTGCTCCAGTTCTAGTCAGTTAGAACAGTTTCACTTTGGAACAGAATTTTTTTTTCAAAAAGGGGCCTGTCCGGCCACTTACGCCTGTTTTCAAAGTTTCGTCAGTGAAAACTTACTCCAAACTAACTTAGAATGGAGTAAGTGAAGATTTTTGTACGCTCGAAAAAACCTTGTCTACACTTTAGAAAATCAGGCGTAGGTTACAAATCAGGCGTCGGGAATGGGGGGGGGGGTGTTTAAAGGGAAGTTTACAAACATTAAACACTTCAGTTTTACAAATAAAGAGCCATCATCAATAATAAATGATAAAAACATCAATAATTCAACCAATAAATCAATCAAAAAAAATTAATAAGTAATATATATATTTTTAAAATAAATAACACATTTTCTACTTACCGACTGCAGCACCGGGGGCCCTCCAACAGCGAGCTGGGATCCCCCCCCCCACCCAAAGTGTGTCTCTGTCAGTGTCTCGATCTCTCTCTCTGTCTGTCTGTCTGTGTGTGTCTCTCATTCTCTGTCTGTCAGTGTCTGTGTTTCTGACAGCGAGGGGAGGGGGAGGAGGGGGGGAGCAGAGGGAGGGAAGGGGGAGGGATGGGGGAAAAGGGGGAGAAGAGGGAGGGGGGAGAAGGGGGAGGGGGGAGGATGAGAAGGGGGAAGGGGGAGGAGGAAAAGGGGGGGAAAGAAAAAGGGGGGGAAGGAGAAGCGGGGGGGGGAAAGCAGAAGGGGGAGGGAGGCTGAACGGGCCGGGCCCAAGACTTCGGGCAGGGCCCGTCCCCAGCACCAGATTTACAGGTAGGTGGCGTTGGGTCGGGTCGGGGGGAGCGCAGGTCGGGGTCGGGGGGGTGGTGGGAGGGAAGTCGGTTCGGTTCGGGTCGGGGGGAGGGAGGGAGAGGGAGGTCAGGTCGGGGGCAGGGAGGTCAGGTCGGGGGCAGGGAGGTCAGGTCGGGTCCAGTCGGGGGGAGGGGGGGAAGCGGGAGGTCAGGTCGGGGAGAGGGAGGTCAGGTCGGGGGCAGGGAGGTCAGGTCGGGTCCAGTCGGGGGGGAGGGAGGGAGAGGGAGGTCAGGTCGGGGAGAGGGAGGTCAGGTCGGGGGCAGGGAGGTCAGGTCGGGTCCAGTCGGGGGGGAGGGGGGGAAGCGGGAGTCAGGTCGGTGTCGATGTCGGGTCAGGTCCGGAGGCGGGGGGCGGGGAGCGAGAAGCGGGAGTCGGGTCGGGTCCGGTCCGGGGGGCCGGTGTCGGGTCGGGTCCGGTCCGGGGGGAGGGGGGGAAGCGGGAGTCGGGTCGGGATCGGTCCGGGGGCGGGGGGAGGCGGGGGGGAAGCGGGAGTCGGGTCGGGATCAGTCCGGGGGCGGAGGGAGGCGGGGGGGAAATGGGAGTCAGGTCGGGTCGGGTCAGGAGGAAGCAGGAGCTGGCCGTGGGAGGAGCCTTATTCACGCAGCCCCAGTGAGGCCATTCGGCCAGGGCTTGGGGCTGCGTGCTTCGGGCCCCTCCCACACAGTTTTGGGCGCCTGGAGCTACTGCACATGTGCGCCCACTGTAGCGCGCACGTGCAGAGCTCCCGGCACTGTTTTCAGCGCAGGGACCTGGCTCCGCACCCTACACCTCCTGCTGCACCGCGCCGAGGGCCAGAGGACCTGCAGGGAGCTGGAGAATCTGGAAGTTTTTTTTAGCCGCACTTTGTGGCGCGAAAAACGGGTGTCCAGGTCGGGACTGCGCCGTTCTAGGCGCGCCTCGAAACTTGGGCTCATAGAAACATAGAAAATAGGTGCAGGAGTAGGCCATTAGGCCCTTCGAGCCTGCACCATCATTCAATAAGATCACGGCAGATCATTCCCTCAGTACTCCTTTCCTGCTTTCTCTCCATACCCCTTGATCCCTTTAACCGCACAGGCCATATCTAACTCCCTCTTGAATATATCCAATGAACTGGCATCAACAACTCTCTGCAGTAGGGAATTCCACAGGTTAACAACCCTCTGAGTGAAGAAGTTTCTCCTCAGCTCAGTACTAAATGGCTACCCCTTATCCTAAGACTGTGCCCCTGGTTCTGGACTTCCCCATCATCGGGAACATTCTTCCCGCATCTAACCTGTCCAGTCCCGTCAGAATCTTGTAAGTTTCTATGAGATCCCCTCTCATCCTTCCAAACTCCAGTGTATAAAGGCCCAGTTGATCCAGTCTCTCCTCATATGTCAGTCCCGCTATCCCAGGAATCAGTCTGGTGAACCTTCGCTGCACTCCCTCAATAGCAAGAACGTCCCACACAAGAGATTAATGTGCAAAGTTAAAGCACATGGAATTGCGGGTAGTGTGCTGATGTGGATTGAGAACTGGTTGGCAGACAAGAAGCAAAGAGTAGGAGTAAATTGGTACTTTTCAGAATGGCAGGCAGTGATTAGTGGGGTACCGCAAGGTTCTGTGCTGGGGCCACAGCTGTTTACATTGTACATTAATGAGTTAGACGAGGCGATTAAATGTAGTATCTCCAAATTTGCGGATGACACTAAGTTGGGTGGCAGTGTGAGCTGCGAGGAGGATGCTATGAGGCTGCAGAGTGACTTGAATAGGTTAGGTGAGTGGACAAATGCATGGCAGATGAAGTATAATGTGGATAAATGTGAGGTTATCCACTTTGGTTGTAAAAACAGAGAGACAGACTATTATCTGAATGGTAACTGTCATGTATCTTACATTATTATATATAACTGTATCCTAACATGCTAAACATGACTGTAACAAGATATTACTTGTAACCACCAGCATACCTTACCACCAGGGGTGCACTTGCAAGAGACAGGTATATAAGGACAGGTCTCAGGCAAGTGCAGCATTTCAGAGCTGTGAAATATAGGTGCAGGTCCAGAGTGACCTTGACTTCACTACATGCCTCGTGTGACTCTGTAATGAGGAGACAGGACTTTACAGTGACAGATTAGGAAAAGGGGAGGTGCAATGAGACCTGGGTGTCATGGTACATCAGTCATTGAAGGTTGGCATGCAGGTTCAGCAGATGGTTAAGAAAGCAAATGGCATGTTGGCCTTCATAGCGAGGGGATTTGAGCACAGGGGCAGAGAGGTGTTACTACAGTTGTACAGAGCCTTGGTGAGGCCACACCTGGAGTATTGTGTACAGTTTTGGTCTCCTAACTTGAGGAAGGACATTCTTACTATTGAGGGAGTGCAGCGAAGGTTCACCAGACTGATTCCCGAGATGGCGGGACTGACATATCAAGAAAGACTGGATCAACTGGGCTTGTATTCACTGGAGTTCAGAAGAACGAGAGGGGATCTCATAGAAACGTTTAAAATTCTGACGGGTTTAGACAGGTTAGGTGCAGGAAGAATGTTCCCAATGTTGGGGAATTCCAGAACCAGGGGTCACAGTCTCAGGATAAGGGGGAAGCCATTTAGGACCGAGATGAGGAGAAAATTCTTCACCCAGAGAGTGGTGAACCTGTGGAATTCTTCACCACAGGAAGTTGTTGAGGCCAATTCACTAAATATATTCAAAAAGGAGTTAGATGTAGTCCTTACTACTAGGAGGATCAAGGGGTATGGTGAGAAAGCAGGAATGGGGTACTGAAGTTGCATGTTCAGCCATGAACTCATTGAATGGTGGTGCAGGCTCGAAGGGCCGAATGGCCTACTCCTGCACCTATTTTCTATGTTTCTATGTCCTTCCTCAGATTAGGAGACTGAAACTGAGCACAATATTCCAGGTGAGGCCTCACTAAGGCCCTGTACAATTCCAGTAAGATCTCCCTGCTCCTGTACTCAAATCCTCTCGCTATGAAGGCCAACATACCATTTGCCTTCTTCACCGCCTGCTGTACCTCCATGCCAACTTTCAATGCCACTAAGTGGAGGAAGTGCATCCGGGAGGGCGCTGAGCACCTCGAGTCTCGTCGTCAGAGCATGCGGAAATCAAGCGCAGGCAGCGGAAGGAGCGTGCGGCAAACCAGTCCCACCCACCCCTTCCCTCAACAACTATCTGTCCCACCTGTGACAGGGACTCATAGGCAGTCCTTCGGAATCGAGGAGGACTTGCTTTCACTCCCAAAGTGAGTTATTTGATGGCTGAACAGTCCGATACGAGAGCCACAGACCCTGTTACAGGTGGGACAGACATTGGTCAGGGGAAGGGGCCGGTAGGTTTGACACGTGCTCCTTCCGCTGCCTGCGCTTGGCCTCTTCATGCTCCTTGCGTCGAGACTCGAAGAGCTCAACACCCTCCCGGATGGACTTTCTCCACCTCGGGTGGTCTGCGGCCAGGGTCTCCCAGGTGTCAGTGATGATGTCGCACTTTACCAGGGAGGCTTTGAGGGCGTCATTATAACATTTCCGCTGTCCTCCTTTGGCTCGTTTACCATGAAGGAGCTTCGTATAAAGCATTTGTTTCGGGAGTCTCGTATCTGGCATGTGAACTATGTGGCCTGCCCAGCGAAGCTGATCGAGTGTGGTCAGTGCTTCAATACTGGGGATGTTGGCCTGGTCGTGGACACTGATGTTGGTGCGCCTGTCCTCCCAGGAGATTTGCAGGATCTTTCGGAGATATCGTTGGTGGTATATCTCCATCGACTTGAGGTGCCTTCTGTACATCGTCCATGCCTCAGACCCATACAGGAGGGCGGGTATTACTACAGCCCTGTGGACCATGAGTTTGGTGGTAGATTTGAGGACCTGGTCTTCAAACACTCTTTTCCGCAGGCAGCCGAGGGCTGCACTGGCGCACTGGAGGCGATGCAGAATCTCCGCATCAATGTCTGCCTTTGTTGATAAGAGGCTCCCGAGGTATGGGAAATGGTCCACGTTGTCCAGGGCCACGCCGTGGATCTTGATGATTGGAGGACAGTGCTGTGCAGCGATGACAGGCTGGTGAAGGACCTTTGTCTTACGGATGTTAAGCGTAAGGCCCATGCTTTCATATGCCTCAGTGAATACATTGACTATATCCTGGAGTTCAGTCTCTGAATGTGCACAGATGCAAGCATCGCCCGCATACTGCAGCTCAATGCCAGAGGTTGGAGTGATCTTGGACCTGGCCTGGAGGCGGTGTAGGTTAAACAGCTTCCCACTGGTTCTGTAGTTTAATTCCACTCCAGCGGGGAGCTTGTGTATTGTGAGGTGGAGCATGGCGGTGAGGAAGATTGAGAAGAGGGTTGGAGCGATAACGCAGCCCTGTTTGACCCCGGTCCGGACGTGAATTGGGTCTGTAATGGATCCGTTGGTAAGGATCACGGCCTGCATGTCATTGTGAGCGTCCTTTTCATTAGCAGCTCTGCGGGTGGAACCCCTGTGAGCGAGTGTGGTCGGGATCTGTAGGCCAACAGGAGGCGTGATAAGCGTCTTTGTATGGAACCCCCTTGGATTCTGAGCATCCCCTGTTTGATTATCTGCACTGCTCGTTCTGCCTGGCCGTTTGAGGCCGGCTTGAACGGTGCTGTTCTAACATGGTTAATTCCATTGCCTGCCATGAAGTCCTGGAATTCAGTTCTTGTGAAGCACGGGCCATTGTCGCTGACCAAGACGTCCGGTAGACCGTGGGCGGCGAACATTGCCCGTAGACTTTCTACCGTGGCAGAGGATGTGCTTGAATTTAAAATGTCACACTCGATCCATTTGGAGTAGGCGTCTACTACAACCAAAAACATTTTTCCCATGAAAGGACCAGCGTAGTCCACATGGATGCATGACCAAGGCTTGACAGGCCATGGCCAGGGGCTAAGGGGGGCTTCCCTGGGCGCATTGCCCAGCTGGGCACACGTGTTGCACCTGCGAACACAAAGTTCCAGATCTGCGTCTATCCCTCGCCACCAAACGTGTGACCTGGCAATTGCCTTCATCGTGACAATGCCCGGGTGCTCATTGTGGAGTTTTCTGATGAACACCTCTCTGCCCATCTGGGGCATGACTACGCGGTTTCCCCACAGTAGGCAATCGGCCTGAATCGAGAGTTCATCCCTGCGCCTGTGAAATGGTTTAAATTCCTCAGTCCATTGGCTGCCCAGTCCCCATTCAGGACACATTTCTTGACTAGAGACAATAGCGGGTCTCTATTTGTCCAGACTTTAATCTGACGAGCTATCACAGGTGAGCCTTCGCTTCCGAAAGCTTCAACATCCATGACCATCTCAGCACCATGCTCAGTAGCCCCTTCAGTGGTGGCTAGTGGGAGCCTGCTGAGTGCATCAGCACAGTTTTCGGTGCCCGTTCTGTGCCGAATTGTATAGTCATAGGTGGCTAACGTGAGTGCCCACCTCTGTATGCAGGCCGATGCGTTTGCATTTATGGCCTTGTTGTCGGCCAAAATGGACATTAGGGGTTTGTGATCTGTCTCCAGCTCAAATTTCCTGCCAAACAGGTACTGGTGCATTTTCTTTACCGCACATACACATGCGAGCGCCTCCTTTTCTACCATCCCGTAACCCCTTTCTGCCTGGGACAGACTTCTGGAGGCATAAGCTACCGGCTGTAAATGACCCTTGGCATTGACATGCTGCAACACACACCCGACACCATAGGATGACGCATCGCACGTTAACACAAGTTTCTTACATGGGTCGTATAGCGTTAACAGAGTGTTGGAACATAACAAATTGCGTGCTCTATTAAAAGTCCTTTCCTGGCTGTCCCCGCAGACCCATTCGCGACCTTTGCGTAGGAGCACGTGTAGCGGCTCTAGCAGCGTGCTCAATTTGGGAAGAAAGTTACCAAAATAGTTCAGGAGCCCCAGGAATGAACGCAGCTCCGTCGTGTAACGGGGTCTGGGTGCTCTCTGGATCGCTTCCGTCTTGGACGCAGTAGGGCTGATCCCGTCTGCTGCTACCCTCATCCTCAGGAATTCTACCTCTGCAGCTAGGAAGACGCACTTTGCCTTTTTCAGTCGCAGCCCTACCCGGTCCAGTCTGCGTAGCACCTCCTCCAGGTTGTGGAGGTGTTCTTCAGTATCGCAACCCGTGATGAGGATGTCGTCCTGAAAAACCACCGTCCCTGGAATCGACTTGAGGAGGCTTTCCATATTTCGTTGGAAGATCGCGGCGGCCGAGCGAATCCCGAACAGACATCTGTTGTACTCAAACATCCCCTTGTGTGTCGTGATGGTGGCCAGCTTCTTCGACTCACTCGCCAGCTCCTGGGTCATGTAAGCTGAGGTCAGGTCCAATTTTGAAAAAAGTTTGCCACCGGATAGCGTCGCAAAGAGGTCCTCCGCTCTCGGTAGCGGGTACTGGTCTCGGAGTGACACCCGATTGATGGTGGCCTTGTAATCGCCACATATCCTGACTGACCCATCCGCCTTGAGCACCGGCACAATCGGGCTCGCCCAGTCACTGAATTCGACTGGCGAGATGATGCATTCCCTCAGCAGGCGGTCCAATTCGCCTTCTATCTTTTCCCGCATCAAGTACGGCACCGCTCTGGCCTTGTGGTGTACTGGCCTGGCGTCCGGGTTTATGTGAATCACTACCTTGGCTCCCATGAAAGTGCCGATGCCGGGTTGAAATAATGAGTCAAATTTGTCCAGGATCTGTGAGCATGATACTCGCTCCACAGAGGAAATTGCATTGACATCGCCCCATTTCCAGTTCATGACAGCAAGCCAACTCCTCCCCAGTAGTGCGGGACCGTCCCCTGGGACAATCCAGAGTGGCAACCTGGTCTCCGAATCTTTGTGGGTCACGACTACCGTGGCGCTGCCTAGCACCGGAATGATCTGCTTTGTGTAAGTCCGTAGCTGTGCATCAATCGGCGATAATTTTGGCCTCCTGGCCTTGGATACCCACAACTTTTCGAACTGTTTGATACCCATCAGGGACTGGCTGGCCCCTGTGTCTAGCTCCATTGATACTGGGATGCCATTGAGGAGAACTTTCATCATTATCGGTGGCATCCTGGTGTATGAACTGTATACGTGCTCCACATGAGCTCGCTGAACTTCAGCTTCCAGCGGTTTCCCCCAGCGTTCATTTCTGCAATTTCTGCAGGTATTTTGCTCATCTCTGCAAACTCCGGCTGAGTGTGTGCCTCCACGCCTCCAGCATGAGCTGTTGTTGGAAATAAAAGGTCCCTTGCCAGTCGATCGTCCCTGACTGCCCCTGTTATTGTCCTTGAGTGCACCATTAACAGATGTTGATGGCCCCATTACTGGCCGCATTGTCCCGTGCAATGGCTTGAATCGCCATTCAGCTTGCCATTGTCTCTGTCGAACTCCCCCTCTGGGTTCGACTACATGTTGGGGCATGCCCGACTGCCCTTATCTGCCTGGAGAACTGTGTGCTGCTTTAACAATGTTGAATCTCTGTCCCAATCATTCCTTAACACAGTACCTCTCGTCTGTTCTGCTAGTGGCCATGCTCGTGTGGTTTAAATCCCAGTTTCTCGTCGCCATTGATAGGTCCTTACTATATAGTATAAATGCACATGAGGCCCATGCTTGAGAGAAGGTCAGTCTGTGACCTGTCCTTTATTCCTTAGCACTCAAGTGATGAAGGTGGGTGGAGCTTCCCCTTTTGTACCTGAAGGTCCAGGTTAGGAGTGTCTCCCACCTAGTGGTCATTGTTCTCACAGTGTACAACTTAGGTCAGATTATACATGGGTTGCAATGCTGGTTGAATACATGACAGAAAAACTCCACCCAGAGGGTTTAAATCTCAATGGAAACTCGTGCAACACTGCATCAGTCCCAACTTTGACCGGGACCTGCGGCCTCTCTGGCCTGAGACACTCACCCACCCCCCAGGACTCTCTCCTTGCTCCCAGCTTGGACTGCACCCTCACTATCCCAGCCACCCAGGTCCCAGTCCCTCAGCCTCATCTCACCGACTGCCACTCAGAAATAATCCAGTCAATCCCCGGTCTCCCGGGTCTGCATCAGAAGCCAAAGCCATTAATTAAATATTAATAATCTTAATGAGAGAGAGAGAGAGAGATAGACAAAGGCAGAGAGAGAGAGAGAGAGACAGACATAGGCACACACACTGATAGAGATACCGAGACACACGCAGACTCTCGCACACACAGGCACTCACAGGCAAAGGGAGAGACACATACCGAGACAGTCAGAGACACAGATTCTCTCTCTCGCTTACACAGAGAGACACACACACATATACAGAGAGAGACACACACATACTCACACAGATACCGAGACACATACACACACAGACTCTCGCATACACGTGCACTCATGGGCGAAGGGAGAGACACATAAAGATCAGTGAAGATTTTTGTGGAACTGAAAAAACCTGTTCTGCACATTAAAAAATCAGGCGCTGGTTACAAATTAGGCGTCCAGAACGAGGTGGGGGGGGAAGGGAACTCATTAAATTCGACAATAAATCCTTATTTATATTTCTACAAATATTATACAAATAAATTTAACCTGAATAAACATTTATGAGCTAAGAAAAGATTAAATAAACCATCTTCCTACCTGTGTGAAAGTGCTTCAGCCAGGGAGAATTCTGCAGCCGTTCGTGCCACTGAGCGGGAGGGGAGAGAGAGAGAGGGAGGGGGGAGGGAGAGAGAGAGAAAGGGGGGGGAGGGAGGGAGAGAGGGGGGGGGAGGGAGGTAGAGAGAGGGGGGGGGTGGGAGGGAGGAGAGAGAGGGGTGGGAGGGAGGGAGGAGAGAGAGGGGTGGGAGGGAGGGAGAGAGAAGGGGGGGAGGGAGGGAGAGAGAGGGGGGGAAGGGAGGGAGGGAGAGAGAGGGGGGGAGGGAGGGAGGAGAGAGAGGGGGGGGGAGGGAGGGAGAGAGCGGTGGGGAGGGGAGACAGAGGGGGGGGAGGGAGGGAGGAGAGAGAGAGCGGGGGGGGGAGAGAGAGAGCGGGGGGCGGTGGGAGAGAGAGGGGGGGAGGGGGAGAGAGAGCGGTGGGGGGGGGAGAGAGAGAGGGGGGGAGGGGGGGAGGAGAGAGAGAGCGGGGGGGGGGGTGGTGGGAGAGAGAGGGGTGGGGTGGGGAAGGGAGAGGTCAGGTCGGATCGGATCCAGTCCGGGAGTCGGGAGTCGGGTCCAGTGGGGGGGCGGGTCGGGTCGGGTCGGCGGGGTGGGGGGGGGGGAGGGGAGTGGGTGTCTGGTCGGCGGGGAGGGGAGCAGGTGTCAGGTCGGGTCTGGTCGGCGGGGGGGGGGGGCGGGGGGAGTGGGTGTCGGGTCTTGTCGGGGGCGGGGAGCAGGAGCTGGCCGTGGGAGGAGCCTTATTCACGCAGCCCCAGTGAGGCCATTGGGCCAGGGCTAAGGGCTGCGTGCCTCGGGCCCCTCCCACACAGTTCGGCGCCTGGAGCTACTGGACTTGCGTGCCGACTGTAGCGCGCATGTGCAGAGGTCCCGGCACTGTTTTCAGCACCGGGACCTGGCTCCGCCCCCCCCCACAGCTCGTGCTGCACTGCGCCGAGGGCCAGAGGACCTGTAAGTAGGTGGAGAATACTGAGGATATTTTTAGGCGCCGTTTTAGGTGCGAAAAACGGGCGCCCCTTTTCTTGTGGGAACTTGGGCCCTTAATGTGGAGAATTCCGATTTCTAAGATACTCCGTTCTCCACCAGTTGCTCCTAAAAATCAGGAGCAAATCATGTGGAAACTTGGGGCCTCTGTCACTGGTGGGGCAGATGGTGGTTGAAGGTAAGGGTGGCCTGGTTTGCCACACGCTCCTTCCTCTGTCTGCGCTTGTTTTCTGCATGCTCTCGGTGACGAGACTCGAGGTGCTCAGCGCCCTCCCGGATGCACTTCCTCCACATAGGACGGACTGGTCTTTGTCCAGGGTCTCCCAGGTGTCGGTGGGGATGTTGCACTTTATCAGGGAGGCTTTGAGGGTGTCCCTGTAATATTTCCTCTGCCCACCTTTGGCTCGCATGCCATGTCGAAGTTCCGAGTAGAGCGCTTGTTTTGTGAGTCTCGTGTCGGGCATGCGGATGATGTGGCCTGCCCAGCGGAGCTGGTCGAGTGTGGTCAAAGCTTCGATGCTGGGGATGTTGGCCTGAGCGAGAACACTAACGTTGATGCGGAGTCTGCGTTGGTGGTATTTCTCCAGTGTTTTGAGATGTCTGCTGTATATAGTCCATGTCTCTGAGCCATACAGCAGGGCGGGTATTACTGCAGCCCTGTAGACCATGAGCTTGGTGCCAGATTTGAAGTCCTGGTCTTCAAACACTCTCAAGCGACCGAAGGCTGAGGCAGACACACACAGACATAGGCAGAGAGTCACATACACACAGAGACACACACACACAGGGGCAAAGGGAGGACAGATAGAGACAGAAACATTCTCTCTCTCACACACACACAGTTACAGACACACATCGACACCGCCACCCGCTGGTGGGCGCAGGCACTGCAGGTCCATGGAGTCCTCCACAAACATCGCCACCTTCTGGTGTGCGCCGGCACTGCAGGTCCATGGAGTCCTCCACAAACATCGCCCCCTTCTGGTGGGATCCAACATCGCAGGTCCATGGAGTCCTCCACAAACATCGCCACCTTCTGGTTGGCGCCGGCACTGCAGGTCCACGGAGTCCTCCACAAACATCGCCCCCTTCTGGTGGGCTCCAACATTGCAGGTCCATGGAGTCCTCCACAAACATTGCCACCACCTGCTGGGCCCCCGCACTGCAGGTCCATGAAGTCGTCCACAAGCACCGCCACCGTATGGTGGGCCCCCGCACTGCAGGTCCACATGGAGTCCTCCAAAAACACCGCCACCAGCTGGTGGGGCTCCACATTGCAGGTCCATGGAGTCCTCTAAAAACATCGCCACCGGCTGGTGGGGGCCCGCACTGCAGGTCCATGGAGTCCTCCACAAACATCGCCACCGTCTGGTGGGCTCCCGCACTGCAGGTCCATGGAGTCCTCCAGCGCCACCGCCACCGGCTGGTGGGCCCCCGCATTGCAGGTCCACAGGGAGTCCTCCACAAACATCGCCCCTGGCTGGTGGGCCCTCGAATTGCAGGTACTCAGGGTGTGGAAGAAAGAATCTATGAATCTATGGCTTACGGTAAAGGGAAGGGTTAAATTCTGTTTTTGCTATGCTTAAAGAAATAATAGGACTAGAACAACACCCACACTTTTTAGCCTTGAAACTTAGAAATGTAATTAAATGACTATCTGGTATTAAAAGGGAGTCTCCTGATATTCTGCTTATCAGACTGTGAACAGAGAGAAACTATGCCAGGACAGATAGAGTGTGTACCTCCCGAGACGACCTTTGTACTCACGGGACTAATGAATAAGATTCCTTTTCTATTTCTGTATTCTATTTCTGTATAAAGATAGGGACAATTTGCTTGTATGACAGAGTTTTTGCCTTGGTATGGTCCAAGCAGGCTCTCTGAGATATATCTTGCTTTTTAAAATAAATTCTCTCGAAGTGCACTTCTGAAAGTCTCTGCCTGAGTTAATTTAAGCTAAATATTTCCTCGACAGATTCTGGCGTAGTCGGCAGGATCTCTAAAAAACGAGATCCAAAAGAACTAAATTTAACTTTTAAAGAGAAAAGAGGAATTTTAAGGACCAGCTCCTAGAAAAGGAAAGAAAGACGACCTCTCGACTGAAAGAATGAAAGTACATCCTAAGACTGAGAAAAGAATCAGTAAGGTAGTAAAGCAACGAGAGAAGGTAGGAGATCCCATTGTGCCGCCCGGCTCGCCGGCGGACACTGTAATTAAAGAAACAGGAGACGACAGATACGCGGTAACGTTTAGTAGCGATTTGTACGGTTGGTCTGATGGGGATTGGCCATATGGAGGAAGTTTTAAATTGTCCTTAATTGAGGAATGGAGACAGACCACCAAAGATGGGGCGGGGGACCCCACTTGGGATAAAGACTATATGGAGAATTGTTTTAAAACAAAATATCAGCCGCCCCTAATCCTGTTAAGAAGCCAGTAGCCTTTCACAACTGGCTTGAGCAAACCTGTACCATTTATAACCCCCTCCCCGGAGATTATTACTGCAGGCAGCATGTGGGTCCTCTTGGCTAGGGGTAAAAGATGAACCTTTGGCAGTGCAAACCTTGTTAAATTGTATGTTGCCACAACAAGCAAGAACATACAAAATAAAGGTTTTGGACTGGCAAGGAAAAAGTTGGAAAGAGACAGTTACAGTACTGGCTGACATGAATAGAGAGGGACTATTTACCTATCAGGAAAATAAGGCTAAAACAGCAGGTCAGTAAATCAGCATTGGGATGCCCTGGAGGCTTAGTGGTACAGGCGGCAGCCCTCCGCTTATCGGCAGACATAGAAGAAAACCCTCTGGCAGTAGTAAAAGTAGGAGACACTTGTGAAGTTCCTGGTGGATACCGGTGCTACTATGTCTTCTGTACCATCCTCTGTGGGATTACCTGTAAGCAACACCACCGTCTTAAGTATGGGTGTGGCCAGTATCCCCATGAAAGAATTTTTATCTGAACCTACCAAATTGATAATTGAAGGACAATCCGTTAATGATGAGACTTTGATAGTCTCTAAAACGACACCTCTCCCTTTATTGGGAAGACAGACTTTGTGCAAACTAGGAGCCACAATTTATTGCACAAAGGAAGGAATGTACATGGAGCTCCCTCCAAATAATATTCATCAGTTCTTTAATGGGATTAAAGAAGAGAAAAGGGAGGATAACAAAGAAAAGGCTGCCCTCTATTGTTGGCAATTGATTGGCAACTTCTATTCCCCCTTGATACATGAAGTTATACAAAACTTAAAAGCTAAATTTGACTCTAATACTGAAGAATTGATGTATATAATTTTGACAAGCTTTGAGGCAGTTCAGCTTCACTGTACAGCCTGGTACACTCGCCAAAAAGCTGAAACTTACCAGTGTTTGGTACAATCCTTTTTAAATAGAGAAGAAATAGTAGAAGCTACGCCCCGCATTTATTTTGGACCAGAAGGATTGGGGGTAGCCATCGATTTGACACCCTTACAGCAACAGCGGTTTAGAGAAACGAACTCGACACCCCATCTGACATTGGCTGTAAAACCGCCAGCGAAACCTAAAGATATGGGTCCGATGATTGTAGGAATGGAGATTTGTGCAAGATTTGAGAGCTATTAATAAGATAGTAGTCCCTATCACCCCTGTGGTACCGGACACCAACATTATACTATCTGCTATACCACCAACAGCAACTGTCTTTACTGTAATAGACCTGTGTTCAGCTTTTTTCTCCATCCCGTTAAATCAAGAAAGTCAGTATCTGTTTGCTTTCACCCACAAGAAGCAGCAGTACACATGGACCAGGTTGCCCCAAGGATACACCGAAAGCCCCGCAGTATATGCAGCAGCAGTAAAAAGAGACCTCGAAGACTGTTCATTATCAGACCAGTCTGTACTGCTGCAGTATGCGGACGATTTGCTTGTGGCTTCTAGCCACGGATACAGGTGCATGCAAGATTCCCTGAAACTGTTACAGCACCTATGTGAAAGAGGGCACCGAGTGTCGTTACCAAAGTTACAATTTTGTCAGACTCAAGTCCAGTACCTGGGTTTTCACATATCTCAAGGGCAGAGGCAGCTAGGACCAGAAAGAATTCAGACAATTCAAAGGGCCACCATACCAAAGACAAAGAAGGATATCTTGGCATTTTTGGGGATGTTTGGGTACTGTAGACAATGGATCCCCGATTATCGAGAATGGGATGCGGTCCTAAGAACAGCTGCCCTAAATGATGCCCCACCCAAGGTGGAGTAGACCCCAGAGAGAGAGGAGGCATTTAAACAGTTAAAGAAAGCCATTACTAATGCTCCGGCGTTGGGACTTCCGAATTATGGTAAACCTTTTCAGATGTATGTGAATGAGAAAGAAGGATTTGCAACAGCAGTACTAACCCAAGAACATGGTGAGGGAAATAGACCAGTTGCTTATTATTCGGTTTTGCTGCCTCCAGTAGTAAGGGGAATGCCAGCATGTCTACGTGCTGTAGCTGCTACTGCGGTCATGGTGGAGAAGTCGGTACCTATTGTTTTGGATCATCCATGTACTGTCATTACAGCCCATGCTGTGTTATTACTTTTGGATTCAGCTGCCACACAACATTTTACAGCGTCTCGAAGAACAGGTTATGAAGTATTACTGCTGTCACACCCTAACTATACCTTTCGACGTGCACCGGTAGTGAACCCAGCCACCTTTCTTCCTACTAAAGAAGTAGAGGATCCAGACCAGCATGATTGTCTGTTAACGGTGGAAGTAGCCACCTTACCAAGACCCGATTTGCTCACAGAGCCCATGGACAATCCTGATCTTATTCTCTATACGGATGGATCATCACATAGGCCGTCGGATGATTTGTTTTTGGCAGGCTATGCTATTGTAAATCCCCACGAAACTGTTGAAGCATTTGCCCTGCCTCCCGGAACCTCGGCTCAGGCTGCTGAATTGTTTGCCCTCACTAGAGCTTGTATAATAGCTAAAGATCATACTGCTAATATCTATACTGATTCTAGATATGCATTCGGTGTGGTCCATGATTTTGGACAACTGTGGAAAAACAGAGGCTTTATCACCTCTGGTGGAAAGCATATTAAGCATTCTAAACTGGTGCTTAATCTATTAGATGCCATTCAGTTGCCAAGTAAGGTAGCCGTTATCAAATGTGCAGCTCACACAACCGGTGAGGATGAAGTATCAGTAGGAAATAGGAGGGCTGACGAGGCAGCCAAACAGGCCGCTTCGGCACAGGCAGACTGCCTTCAAGCAGTCTCAGTTTCCCCTCCACAGGTACTTGACATCCAACAACTCAAAACAGCCCAACAACAAGTTACCATACAGGAAGGAAGAACTTGGGAAAACCAGGGTTGTTTTAAAAAACGACATTTGGTATCACCCTGATGGGCGAACTGTTTGCCCTAGATCTCTATTTTTGCCCCTGTCTCGCCTAGCACACGGTCAGGCTCACATGGGAAAAGGAGGGATGATACATGCTATTAATGCACAGTGGTATGCACCAGGAATAACAGTAGTAATTGAGAAAGTTGCTAGGACATGCCAAATTTGTCAACAAAATAACAGAGGTAAAACACCTGCTGGATATGATCATCTACCCCAACCAAGTATGCCCTTTGAAAATTTGCAAATTGACTTTGTCCACATGCCTCCAGTATCAGGTCTTAAGTATCTATTAGTCATAGTAGATATGTTCGCAAGGTGGGTAGAAGTGTACGCCACTAGGAAAGACGATGCCCGAACAGTAGTAAAAATTCTATAGTACCAAGATATGGGATACCTATGGGAATCAACAGTGACAGGGGAACCCACTTCACCGGAAAAATAGTGCAAAACCTTGCAGAAGCGTTAGGGTTCCAGTGGAAGTTACATATACCATATCAGCCACAGTCCTCGGGAATGGTAGAAAGAGTAAATGGGATAATAAAATCTACCCTTACCAAGGTATGTCAGGAGACTGGACTGAAGTGGCCAGAAGCCTTACCATTGGTATTGTATACAATGAGAAACCAGAAAAACCGAAACACTGATTTGAAACCACATGAAGCCTTATTGGGAAGACCAATGCCTACTGGCGTAAAACCACCACTGGAAGATGAAAAAATAGCATTAATTTGGAACGATGAAAAATCACTAAAGTATGCTCAGGCCATGTGTGAAATAGCAAGAAGTCTGCATGAACAAATAAAGCAGACACAGGTGCCCCCGTCGGAAGGAAATATGCACCTTTCAGACCTGGAGATCAAGTGTTAGTAAAAACATTAAATAAAGAATCCTTTTCTCCTAGGTGGAAAGGACCGTATCAGATAATTCTCACAACACGAACCGCTTTGAAGTTGGAAAAGCACCCGAACTGGGTGCATGCAACCCGCTGTAAATATTATTTCCCCGACGAATTACAGCCGAAGGAAAAGGCATTGAACCAGGACATACTACGGTCGCCCGACTAAGAAAACAGCCATCTTCTAGCTGAAGAACTGTACCTGCTCTTGTATTAAATATTTGGACTTGAAAATATTGCCCAAAATTCACGGACGGATGTCAGAGCTCATTTGTGTGCCTGTTTGGGCCTTTATTATTTGGGTCACTGTTACTATCGTGTGGACGTGTTGTTATTGTAACGACTTATTTCAAGAGTGGTATAGAAACAAACAAGAAAGGGAAGATGGGAAGGGACTCTTGGAAAAATTATAAATGGACGTTAGGTATACTGATCATTTTAGCGACAGGGAACTCCCGGCAGGAGGAAGAAGTCCTAAAAGAAGGAAGAGTATGGAAGGGAGATATGGTATGGGAAAGAAGTAATAGCATGAGGCAGCAAGGCAATTTTATATGCCCAGTAGGCCAAAGTTGTAAGGTAGGGAATTTTACGGCACGATGTGAGGCATGTGGAATGAAGGAAGAAAGAGGGGAGTTCCAATTTATATTGGGGAAAGGGTATCAGTTGTTCATAGAATACCAGGCCGATGTGTGGATGAAGTGTACCGGGAGCACAGGGAAAAACAAGAGATGGGGGTACATCTAACAATACGAATTAAATATCCCCCAAAGAAAGAAGATGGTTGCCACACAACCAGTGTTAAGGTATCTTTTGAAAAAGAAAGACCCCAAAGAAAGAAACGGGATGTGTTAGGGACTGTGTTAGGTGGAGTGGGAGCAGGAATAGGAGCATTGAACTCCATGGATATCGAGACCCTACAAAATAAAATCCAGGCCGTCGGAGGACTGGTAGGGGAAGATATAAAGATCAGAAATGCCTGGGATGAAGGATTACAGCAATTACAGATATCAGGTTACGTCATAAACGAAATGACCTGGGAACAGAATGAAGGGATAGAGAAGGAAATAGAGAACCTAATGAAAGAACAACAGGGAGTAAACAAGTACACCCATTGCCTGTTTAAAGAAATGATCAGACAGCTATTAAGAGCCGAGTTAGAAAGGAAAATATTATCCTTCCATGCTCACACATGGGAAAGGTTGCTGGAAATTAACAAAAGGGATAAGCTTCTTAATTTAACCATTAGCCCTCAAAAAAGATATACCAGTTGTAATTCAAAAGGATGTAACGTTACTATGGAGATAGTAAGTATGACACGAAAAGAAATTTGGTGTCAGTTCCAAGTAATGCCCCAGCTGTTTGGACAGAACTTCTGGTGCCCAGAATTTAAAGGAGATTGGGTCGATGAGAAGAATATGACACATCACCAGAGGGGATGTGCTAGGTGGCCATTCGGAATGGTATGTCCCTATCAGACCACCATACACGAACCATGCTCACTGCAGCACTCCATTGGAGTATGTAAATGGGAATTAAAGCTAACAAATGACACTGATAACGGAAATAGGACAGAATGAAATCCGTGTGACAGGAAATAAACCTGTCTATCTGGATGGAATTTTGTATAAGCCCCCCATTAATAAATGCGTGAGAAGAGTCTACACCCTGTATGACCCTGAAGTAAAAAGAACTTATACCTTTGGGCAGTGGCAAAATGTAGAAAAATATCTGTCTATGCACAAGATTGAACCCTTACCCCCTGTAATTAATTTGACCAGACTGCACAATTTGATGCGGAATGACAAGAAAATTGAGGAAGCTCTGTCAAAGCAAGGCAGAGACATCCACCAATTTCGAGTCGAAATGAGTTACAAGAAGGGGACTAGTGAGAATCGCAGATGAAGTCACCTCTTTGACAGTACACCACTGGTGGGATGTGTTTACCGGATGGTCCCCAAAAGCTACAGCAGTACTGAAGCTTGCTATGCACCCCATAGTAATCGTAGGTGTGGTTATGCTTGTATTATTGATAATCCTTTGCGAAATGTGGATAAAATTAAAAAATGTAATTAGTCAAGTAATAGGCCTGGTCTCCGAAATAGAAAGAAAAGGTATATACATGAAAGGAAGGTTAAGTCGCTTGGAGGAAAAGGTTGATGAAGACGAATATCTCCAAATGCGACCTATCCTGAAGGGTGTACACCCCCTTTTGCTCAAGAAGAGAATACAGGAAATTGTGTTGATCTAAAAAAAAATAAAAAGATCAACAAGGAGGGAATTGTGGAAGAAAGGATCTATGAATCTATGGCTTATGGAAAAGGGAAGGGTTAAATTCTGTTTTTGCTATGCTTAAAGAAATAATAGGACTAGAAAAATAGCCACGCTTTTCAGCCTTGAAACTTCGAGATGCAATTAAATGACCATCTGGTATTAAAAGGGAGTCTCCTTTTGCCTTTGCTTATCAGACTGTGAACAGAGAGAAACTATGCAAGGATAGATAGAGTGTGTACCTCCCGAGACGACCTTTGTACTCGCGGGACTAATGAATAAGATTCCTTTTCTATTTCTGTATTCAATTTCTGTATAAAGATAAGTGCAATTCGCTTGTACGACAGATGTACGACAGAGTTTTTGCCTTGGTACGGTCCAAGCATGCTCTCCGGGATATATCTCGCTTTTTAAAATAAATTCTCTCGAAGTGCACTTCTGAAAGTCTCCGCCTGAGTTAATTTAAGCTAAATATATCCTCGACACAGGGAGTCCTCCACACACACCGCCACCGTCTGGTGGGTGCCGGCACTGCAGGTCCATGGAGTCCTCCAAAAACACCGCCACCGGCTGGTGCGCCACCGCATTGCAGGTCCATGGAGTCCTCCTCAAACATCGCCACCGTCTGCTGGGCGCTGGCACTGCAGGTCCATGGAGTCCTCCAAAAACACCGCCACCGGCTGGTGCGCCCCCGCATTGCAGCAACACAGGGAGTCCTCCACAAACAGTACACCGGCTGGTGGGACCTCGAATTGCAGGTACACAGGGAGTCCTCCACACACACCGCCCCTGGCTGGTGGGTGCCCACACTGCAGATCCATGGAGTCCTTCACAAACATCGCCACCTTCTGGTGGGCGCCGGCGCTGCAGGTCCTTGGAGTCCTCCAAAAACACCGCCACCGGCTGGTGCGCCCCTGCATTGCAGGTCCACAGGGAGTCCTCCACAAACATCGCCACCGTCTGGTGGGCCCCCGCACTGCAGATCCATGGAGTCCTCTAAAAACACCGCCACTGGCTGCTGGGCTCCCGCACTGCAGGTCCATGGAGTCCTCCAAAAGCACCGCCACCGGCTGGTGGGCTCCCGCACTGCAGATCCAAGGATTCCTCCAGCGCCACCGCCACCGGCTGGTGGGCCCCCGCACTGCACATCCACAGGGAGTCCTCCACAAACAGCGCCACCGGCTGCTGGGCCCCCGCACTGCAGGTCCACAGGGAGTCCTCCACAAACAGCGCCACCGGCTGGTGGGCCCTCGAATTGCAGGTACTCAGGGAGTCCTCCACACACACCGCCCCTGGCTGGTGGGGGCCCGCACTGCAGGTCCGTGGAGTCCTCCACAAACATCGCCACCGTCTGCTGGGCGCCGGCACTGCAGCTCCATGGAGTCCTCCACAAACGCCGCCACCGTCTGCTGGGCGCCGGCACTGCAGGTCCATGGAGACCTCTAAAAACACCGCCACTGGCTGGTGGGCGCCGGCATTGCAGGTTCATGGAGTCCTCCACACACTGCCACCGGCTGGTGGGCGCCGACATTGCAGGTCCATGGAGTCCTCCACACACACTGCCACCGGCTGGTGGGCGCCGGCATTGCAGGTCCACAGGGAGTCCTCCACACACACCGCCACCGGCTGGTGGGCCCCCTCACTGCAGGTCCATGGAGTCCTCTAAAAACACCGCCACTGGCTGGTAGGCGCCGGAATTGCAGGTCCATGGAGTCCTCCACACACACTGCCACCGGCTGGTTGGCCCCCGCACTGCAGGTCCACAGGAAGTCCACCACAAACACCGCCACCGTCTGCTGGGCGCCGGCACTGCAGGTCCATGGAGACCTCTAAAAACGCCGCCACTGGCTGGTGGGCGCCGGCATTGCAGGTTCATGGAGTCCTCCACACACACTGCCACCGGCTGGTGGGCGCCGGCATTGCAGGTCCACAGGGAGTCCTCCACACACACCGCCACCGGCTGGTGGGCCCCCTCACTGCAGGTCCATGGAGTCCTCTAAAAACACCGCCACTGGCTGGTAGGCGCCGGCATTGCAGGTCCATGGAGTCCTCCACACACACTGCCACCGGCTGGTTGGCCCTCGCACTGCAGGTCCACAGGGAGTCCTCCACATACACCGCCACCGGCTGGTGGGCCCCCACACTGCAGGTCCATGGAGTCCTCTGAAAACACCGCCACTGGCTGGTGGGCACCGGCATTGCAGGTCCATGGAGTCCTCCACACACACTGCCACCGGCTGGTGGGGGCCGGCATTGCAGGTCCACAGGGAGTCCTCCACAAACAGTGCCACCGGCTGCTGGGCTCCCGCATTGCGGGTCCATGGAGTCCTCCACAAAAACCGCCACCTTCTGGTGGGCTCCCGCACTGCAGGTCCATGGAGTCCTCCAAAAACACCGCCACCGGCTGGTGAGCTCCCGCACTGCAGGTCCATGGAGTCCTCCAGTGCCACCGCCACCGGCTGGTGGGCCCCCGCATTGCAGGTCCACGAAGTCCTCCACAAACATCGCCACCGGCTGTTGGGCCCTCAAATTGCAGGTACTCAGGGAGTCCTCCACAAACATCGCCACCGGCTGGTGGGGGCCCGCACTGCAGGTCCATGGAGTCCTCCACAAACACTGCCACCGGCTGGTGGGCCCCCGCAATGCAGGTCCATGGAGTCCTCCACAAACATCGCCAACGGCTGGTGGGCCCCCGCACTGCAGGTCCATGGAGTCCTCCAAAAACACCGCCACCGGCTGGTGGGCCCTCGAATTGCAGCTACTCAGGGAGTCCTCCACACACACCGCCACCGTCTGGTGGGCGTCGGCACTGCAGGTCCATGGAGTCCTCCAAAAACACCGCCACCGGTTGGTGCGCCCCCGCATTGCAGGTCCATGGAGTCCTCCTCAAACATCCCCACCGTCTGCTGGGAGCTGGCACTGCAGGTCCATGGAGTCCTCCAAAAACACCGCCACGGGCTGGTGCGCCCCCGCATTGCAGCAACACAGGGAGTCCTCCTCAAACAGTGCCATCGGCTGGTGGGACCTCGAATTGCAGGTATACAGGGAGTCCTCCACACACACCGCCCCTGGCTGGTGGGGGCCCGCACTGCAGAACCATGGAGTCCTCCACAAACATCGCCACCGTCTGGTGGGCGCCGGCACTGCAGGTCCATGGAGTCCTCTAAAAACACCGCCACCTGCTGGTGGGCCCCCGCACTGCAGTTCAATGGAGTCCTCTAAAAACACCGCCACCGTCTGGTGGGCGTCGGCACTGCAGGTCCACAGGGAGTCCTCCACAAACACCGCCACCGGCTGGTGGGCTCCCGCACTGCAGGTCCATGGAGTCCTCCACAAACACTGCCACCGGCTGGTGGGCCCCCGCACTGCAGGTCCATGGAGTCCTCCACAAACATCGCCACCGGCTGGTGGGCCCTCGAATTGCAGGTACTCAGGGAGTCCTCCACACACAACGCCCCTGGCTGGTGGGGGCCCGCATTCCAGGTCCATGGAAGCCTCCTCAAACATCGCCACCGTCTGCTGGGCGCTGGCACTGCAGGTTCATGGAATCCTCCATAAACACCGCCACCGGCTGGTGCGTCCCCGCATTGCCGGTCCATGGTGTCCTCCGCAAACACTGCCACTGGCTGCTGGGCTCCCGCACTGCAGGTCCATGGAGTCCTCCACACACACCGCCCCTGGCTCGTGGGCCCCAGCACTGCAGGTCCACAGGGAGTCCTCCACAAACAGCGCCACCGCCACCGGCTGGTGGGCCCCCGCATTGCAGGTCCATGGAGTCCTCCACAAACACCGCCACCAGCTGGTGGGCCCACGCAATGCGCGGCCCTGGACAACGCGGACCATTTCCCATACCTCGGGAGCCTCTTATCAACAAGAGCAGACATTGACGGCAAAGTCCAGCACCGCCTCCAGTGCAGCCTTCGGTCGCCTTCGGAAACATAGAAACATAGAAAATAGGTGCAGGAGTCGGCCATTCGGCCGTTCGAGCCTGCACCACCATTCAATATGATTATGGCTGATCATACAACTTCAGTACCCCATTCCTGCTTTCTCTCCATACTCCTTGATCCATTTAGCCGTAAGGGCCACATCTAATTCCCTTTTGAATATATCCAATGACCTGGCCTCAACAACTCTCTGCGGTAGAGAATTCCACAGGATCACCACTCTCTCAGTGAAGAAGTTTCTTCTCGTCTCGGTCCTAAATGGCTTACCCCTTATCCTTAGACTGTGACCCCTGGTTCTGGACTTCCCCATCATCGGGAACATTCTTCCTGCATCTACACTGTCCAATCCCGTCAGGATTTTATATGTTTCTATGGGAGCCTCTATGAAATGCCCTCCTTGCATGCTGTAAACTTCGCTATGATTCTATGACTGCATTGTATAACATATTTAGAAACGATAAAGAGGGGGGAAAGGGCAGGTGAAGTCGCTGTACTGATTAGGGACAACGTAATGGCAGTCGGAAAAAGTGACGCAGCTTTGAGCAAGACAGAAATGTTGTTGTTGTAATTCTATGTAGTTCCAGCAGAGGGCGCTGGTTGTCCACCAGTTCCAGTCGAGGATGTTGGCACACAAGAACACAAGAATTAGGAGCAGGAGTCGGTCATATGGCTCCTTGAGCCTGCTCCGCCATTCGACAAGATCATGGCTGATCTTCTACCTCAATTCCACTTCCCTGCCCGATCCCCATATCCCTCGATTTCCTCAGTGCTCAAATATCTATTGATCTCTGCCTTGAATTTACTCAAATCGCTGGATAAATACCACCAACGATGTCTCCACAAGATCCTGCAAATCCCCTGGGAGGACAGACGCACCAACGTTAGCGTCCTCGTTCAGGCCAACATCCCCAGCATCGAAGCACTAACCACACTCGACCAGCTCCGTTGGGCAGGGCCACATTGTCCGCATGCCAGACACTGAACTCCCAAAGCAAACGCTCTACTCGGAACTCCTTCAGGACAAGCGAGACCCAGGTGGGCAGAGGAAACATTACAGGGACCACCCTCAAAGCCTCCGTGATAAAGTGTAACATCCCCACCGGCACTTGGGAGTCACTGGCCAAAGACCACCCTAACATAGAAACATAGAAACATAGAGAATAGGTGCAGGAGTAGGCCATTAGGCCTTTGGAGCCTGCACCACCATTCAATAAGATCACGGCTGATCATTCACCTCAGTCCCCCTTTCCTGCTTTCTCTCCATACCCCTTGATCCCTTTAACCGCAAGGGCCATATCTAACTCCCTCTTGAATATATCCAATGAACTGGCATCAACAACGCTCTGCGGTAGGGAATTCCACAGGTTAACAACTCTCTGAGTGAAGAAGTTTCTCCTCATCTCAGTACAAAATGGCCTACCCCTTATCCTAAGACTGTACCCCTGGTTCTGCACTTCCCCACCATCGGGAACATTCCTCCCACATCTAACCTGTCCAGTCCCGTCAGAATCTTGTAAGTTTCTATGAGATCCCCTCTCATCCTTCTAAACTCCAGTGTATAAAGGCCCAGTTGATCCAGTCTCTCCTCATATGTCAGTCCCGCTATCCCGGGAATCAGTCTGGTGAACCTTCGCTGCACTCCCTCAATAGCAAGAACATCCCACACAAGAGATAAATGTGCAAAGTTAAAGCACATGGGATTGCGGGTAGTGTGCTGACGTGGATTGAGAACTGGTTGTCAGACAGGAAGCAAAGAGTAGGAGTAAATGGGTACTTTTCAGAATGGCAGGCAGTGACTAGTGGGGTACCGCAAGGTTCTGTGCTGATGCCCCAGCTGTTTACATTGTACATTAATGATTTAGACGAGGGGATTAAATGTAGTATCTCCAAATTTGCGGATGACACTAAGTTGGGTGGCAGTGTGAGCTGCGAGGAGGATGCTATGAGGCTACAGATTGACTTGGATAGGTTAGGTGAGTGGGAAAAAGCATGGCAGATGAAGTATAATGTGGATAAATGTGAGGTTATCCACTTTGCTGGTAAAAACAGAGAGACAGATTATTATCTGAATGGTGACAGATTAGGAAAAGGGGAGGTGCAATGAGGTGTCATGGTACATCAGTCATTGAAGGTTGGCATGCAGGTACAGCAGGCGGTTAAGAAAGTAAATGGTATGTTGGCCTTCATAGCGAGGGGATTTGAGTACAGGGGCAGAGAGGTGTTACTACAGTTGTACAGAGCCTTGGTGAGGCCACACTTGGAGTATTATGTACAGCTTTGGTCTCCTAACTTGAGGAAGGACATTCTTGCTATTGAGGGAGTGCAGCGAAGGTTCACCAGACTGATTCCTGGGATGGCAGGACTGACATATCAAGAAAGACTGGATCAACTGGGCTTGTATTCACTGGAGTTCAGAAGAACGAGAGGGGATCTCATAGAAACGTTTAAAATTCTGACGGGTTTGGACAGGTTAGGTGCAGGAAGAGTGTTCCCAATGTTGGGGAATTCCAGAACCAGGGGTCACAGTCTCAGGATAAGGGGTAAGCCATTTAGGACTGAGATGAGAAGAAACGTCTTCACCCAGAGAGTTGTTAACCTGTGGAATTCCCTACCGCAGGAAGTTGTTGAGGCCAATTCACTAAATATATTCAAAAAGGAGTTCGATGTAGTCCTTACTACTAGGGGGATCAAGGGGTATGGCGAGAAAGCAGGAATGGGGTACTGAAGTTGCATGTTCAGCCATGATCTTATTGAATGGCGGTGCAGGCTCGAAGGGCCGAATGGCCTACTCCTGCACCTATTTTCTCTGTTTCTATGTCCTTCCTCAGATTAGGAGACTGAAACTGAGCACAATATTCCAGGTGAGGCCTCACTAAGGCCCTGTACAACTCCAGTGAGACCTCCCTGCTCCGATACTCAAATCCCCTAGCTATGAAGGCCAACATACCATTTGCCTTCTTCACCGCCTGCTGTACCTCCATGCCAACCTTCAATGCCACTAAGTGGAGGAAGTGCATCCGGGAGGGGGCTGAGCACCTCGAGTCTCGTCGTCAGAGCATGCGGAAATCAATCGCAGGCAGCGGAAGGAGCGTGCGGCAAACCAGTCCCACCCACCCCTTCCCTCAACGACTATCTGTCCCACCTGTGACAAGGACACATAGGCAGTCCTTCGGAATCGAGGAAGACTTGCTTCCACTCCCAAAGTGAGTTATTTGATGGCTGAACAGTCCGATACGAGAGCCACAGACCCTGTTACAGGTGGGACAGACATTGGTCAGGGGAAGGGGTGGGTGAGGCTGGTTTGCCGTGTGCTCCTTCCGCTGCCTGCGCCTGGCCTCTTCATGCTCCTTGCGTCGAGACTCGAAGAGCTCAACACCCTCCCGGATGGACTTTCTCCACCTCGGGCGGTCTGCGGCCAGGGTCTCCCAGGTGTCAGTGGTGATGTCACACTTTACCAGGGAGGCTTTGAGGGTGTCATTATAACATTTCCGCTGTCCTCCTTTGGCTCGTTTACCATGAAGGAGCTTCGTATAAAGCATTTGTTTCGGGAGTCTCGTATCTGGCATGTGAACTATGTGGCCTGCCCAGCGAAGCTGATCGAGTGTGGTCAGTGCTTCAATACTCGGGATGTTGGCCTGGTCGAGGACACTGATGTTGGTGCGCCTGTCCTCCCAGGAGATTTGCAGGATCTTGTGGAGACATCGTTGGTGATATATCTCCAGCGACTTGAGGTGCCTTCTGTACATCGTCCATGCCTCAGACCCATACAGGAGGGCGGGTATTACTACAGCCCTGTAGACCATGAGTTTGGTGGTAGATTTGAGGGCCTGGTCTTCAAACACACTTTTCCGCAGGCGGCCGAGGGCTGCACTGGCGCACTGGAGGCGATGCAGAATCTCCGCATCAGTGTCTGCCTTTGTTGATAAGAGGCTCCCGAGGTATGGGAAATGGTCCACGTTGTCCAGGGCCATGCCGTGGATCTTGATGATTGGAGGACAGTGCTGTGCAGCGATGACAGGCTGGTGAAGGACCTTTGTCTTACGGATGTTAAGCGTAAGGCCCATGCTTTCATATGCCTCAGTGAATACATTGACGATATCCTGGAGTTCAGTCTCTGAATGTGCACAGATGCAAGCATCGCCCGCATACTGCAGCTCAATGCCAGAGGTTGGAGTGATCCTGGAGGCGGTGTAGGTCAAACAGCTTCCCACTGGTTCTGTAGTTTAATTCCACCCCAGCGGGGAGCTTGTTGATTGTGAGGTGGAGTATGGCGGTGAGGAAGATTGAGAAGAGGGTTGGAGCGATAACGCAGCCCTGTTTGACCCCGGTCCGGACGTGGATTGGGTCTGTAATGGATCCGTTGGTAAGGATCACGGCCTGCATGTCATCGTGAAGCAGGCGAAGGATGTTGACAAACTTTTGGGGGCATCCGAAACGGAGGAGGACGCTCCATAGACCCTCACGGTTGACAGTGTCAAAGGCCTTTGTAAGATCGAAGGCCATTTATAAGGGCTGGCGCTGCTCCCTGCAATTTTCCTGCAACTGGCGCGCTGCAAAGATCATGTCTGTTGTGCCCCGTAGGGGACGAAATCCGCATTGTGATTCCGGGAGGAGCTCCTCGGCCACAGGGAGAAGACGATTGAGGAGAACTCTAGCGACAACTTTCCCAGTGACTGATAACAGGGAGATTCCCCTGTTGTTGCCGCAGTCGGACTTGTCCCCTTTTTAAAGATGGTCACGATCACTGCATCTCTGAGTTCTCCCGGCATGCTCTCCTCCCTCTAGATGAGAGAGATGAGGTCATGTATCCGCGCCAACAGTGCCTCTCGCCATATTTTAGCGCCTCAACAGGGATTCCATCAGCACCCGTAGCCTTGTTATTCTTGACCTGTTTTATGGCTTTGCCAACCTCGTGCAGCGTTGGAGTTTCACTGAGTTGGTGGCGGGTCGCATGCTGAGGGATGGAGTCGAGAACACTCGAGACAAAGGCAGCGTCTCGATTGAGGAGATCTTCAAAGCTCCTTCCAGCGGGCCCTGGCAGCCTCGGTGTCCTTGATGAGTGTTTCCTCGTTCTTGGCCAGCAGTGGGCTGGGGCCTTGAGAGTTTGGACCGTAGGTGGCCTTGACTGCAGTGAAGAATCCTCGCATATCATGGCTGTCGACCAGTTGTTGTATCTCCTCTGCTTTCTTTGTTTCTCCATCCACCACCTGTTCTTCAGGTCCAGGGTTTTTTGTTGGACCTCAGCTTTGAGACATCTGTAACGTTGCTTTTGTAGTGTCTCTGCACCTTGTTACAAACTCACACGAGGCATGTATATATCAGACACAGTCATTCTGTGACCTTCACTTTATTCCCAGGGCCAAGGAGTGCTGACCCTGGGTGGGACCTCCCCTTTTATACCTGGAAACCCAGGTGAGGAGTGTCTCCCGCAAGCTCACCCCCTCAGGTCAGGGTGTGCATTTCAAGGGTACAGGTACAGTGTGCATGAGTTACAGTTACATAACTATTGTCATTACAAGATGGTGAAATGCATGGCATCACCTCCTCCCTTAAGTCTTTTAGTTTCAGAGGTTAAGTCTATCGGGTGGTCGACGCTCTCTCGTGGAGCGCCGCAGTTGTGGCTCTGGTGGCTGAGCCTCAGCACGCGTCTCTGCCACTTGAGGCGATTCCGGCCTGGCCGCCGGGACTGTGCATGCTGAGGGCTGTCTTTGTTGCTCGTGCGCTGGCAGTGGTGTGGGTGCTATCTCATCATGCTCTTCTTCCGGTTCCTCCACGTCTGCACTGAACCTTGTCTTTACTTGGTCCAAGTGTTTGCGGCATATCTGCCCATTGTTTAGTCTGACCACCATGACCCCGTTTCCTTCTTTGCCAATTACGGTGCCCTCAAGCCATTTAGGTCCCAAAGCATGGTTAAGAACAAATACCGGGTCATCTATTTCTATACACCTCCCACTTGAACCTCGATCATGGAGCTTGGTTTGGGACTGGCGCTTGCCCTCAATAATATCTGCCAGGTCTGGGTGAATGAGGGACAGCCGCGTCTTGAGCGTGCATTTCATGAGGATTTCTGCTGGCGGGACTCCCGTGAGTGAGTGCGGCCGGGACCTGTAGGCCAGCAGGATGCGCGATAGGCGGTACTGAATGGAGGGTCCTTGGATGCATAGCATGCCCTGCTTTATGACTTGGATCGCCCGTTCCGCCTGGCCATTGAAAGCCGGCTTGAACGGCGCTGTCCAGACGTGCTTGATCCCATTTCCCGACATAAACTCCTGGAATTCGTGGCTGGTAAAACACGGGCCATTGTTGCTGACCAGGATGTCCAGCAAGCCGTGGGTCGCGAAAACCGTACGCAGACTCTCCACAGTGATTGATGTCGTGCACGAGTTCAATATGATGCACTCGATCCATTTCGAGTATGCATCGACAACAATCAGGAACATTTTCCCCATGAACGGGCCCACATTGTCGACGTGAATGCGTGACCATGGCCTGGTGGGCCAGGGCCACGGGCTGAGTGGAGCCTCCCTGGGGGCATTGCCCAGCTGGGCACACGTCGTGCACCTGCGAACCCAGTGTTCCAGGTCTGAGTCAATCCCCGGTCACCACATGTGTGACCGGGCAATGGCCTTCATTAACACGATGCCAGGGTGCTCGCTGTGGAGTTCCCTGATGAACGCTTCCCTTCCTTTCTGGGGCATGACTACCCGGCTGCCCCATAACAGGCAGTCGGCTTGGATGGAGGGTTCATCCATCTGTCTCTGAAACGGTCTGATCTCCTCGGGGCACGCCCTGTGTGCGGGCGCCCAATCCCCAGTCAGGACACATTTCTTTATCAGGGATAGGAGGGGGTCCCTGTTGGTCCAGAGTTTGATCTGTTGGGCTGTGATGGGGGAGCCCGCAGTGTCAAAAGCCTCAATGGCCTTGACCATCTCGGCGCTCTGCTCCGACGCCCCCTCGGTGGTGGCCAGTGGGAGCCTGCTGAGTACGTCAGCGCAATTTTCGGTGCCTGGCCGGTGCCGTATGGTGTAGTCATACGCAGCCAGCATGAGGGCCCATCGCTGTATGCGAGCTGACAGCGTTAGCTCGCATACAGCGTTAGCATTAGCATTGACAGCCTTGTTGTCGGACAACAGGGATGTTAACGGCTTGTGGTCTGTCTCTAGCTTGAACTGTTTACCGAAAAGGTACTGCTGCATCTTTTTCACACCGTACACAGACGCGAGTGCCTCCTTCTCGACCATGCTGTATCCACGCTCTGCCTGGAAGAGCGACCTGGAGGCGTAAACCACCGGTTGGAGTCGGCCGTCATCGTTACCCTGCTGCAATACACACGCAACCCCGTAGGATGACGCATCGCATGTTAAAACCAGTTTTTTACAGAGGTCATACAAAGTCAACAGTTTGTTGGAACACAGCAGGTTCCTCGCCTGATTGAAAGTCCTTTCTTGACAATCCCCCCAAAACCATTCACACCCTTTACGCAGGAACATGTGTAACGGCTCCAACAATGTGCTTAAGTTCGGCAGAAAGTTCCCAAAATGGTTCAAAAGTCCCAGGAATGATCGCAACTCCGCCGTGTTGCCGGGCCTGGGTGCCCGGCGAATTGCCTCAGTTTCTGATTCAGTGGGCCGGATCCTGTCTGCGGCAACCCTCCTGCCCAGGAACTCGACCTCTGGGGCCAAAAACACGTACTTGGCCTTTTTCAGCGGCAAGCCTATCCGGTCCAATCGGCGTAGCACCTCCTCCAGGTTGTGGAGGTGCTCCTCGGTATCTCGACCCATTATAAGGATGTCGTCTTGGAATATGATCGTTCCAGGGATGGACTTGAGCAAGCTTTCCATGTTTCGCTGAAAGATAGCCGCTGCCGAATGAATGCCAAACGGGCACCTGTTGTAAACAAATAATCCTTTGTGCGTCGTGATGGTGGTCAGAAGCTTGGAATCTTCCGCCAGTTCCTGAATCATGTAGGCCGAAGTGAGGTCCAGCTTCGTGAACAGCTTGCCACCTGCCAGCGTGGTAAAGAGGTCCTCCGCTCTTGGAAGCGGGTATTGGTCTTGCAGTGACACTCGGTTGATGGTGGCTTTGTAGTCGCCACAAATCCTGACCGAGCCATCTGCTTTGAGGACGGGAACAATGGGACTTGCCCAGTCGCTGAATTCAACGGCCGAAATTATGCCCTCTCTGAGCAGCCTGTCCAGTTCACTTTCAATTTTCTCACGCATCACGTATGGCACTGCTCTGGCTTTGTGGTGCACTGGTCTGGCGTCCGGAGCGATGCGTATCACTACTTTAGTGCCCTTGAACGTTCCGACACCGGGTTGAAAGAGTGACTCTAATTTTTGCAATACCTGCGAGCATGAACTTTGCTCCATGGATGAAATGGCGTGCACATCCCTCCATTTCCAATTCATCTCAGCTAGCCAACTCCTCCCCAAAAGCACGGGGCCATTTCCTGGAGCAATCCAGAGTGGCAGCCGGTCTGTAATCCATTATGTGTTACCACCAAGTTTGCACTGGCCAGCACTAGGATGATCTCTTTGGTGTATGTCTGCTAGCTCTGTGTGGCCATAGTCTCTCAAATTGTTGGGCACTCATGAGTGACTGGCTAGCTCCCATAGCCAGCTCCATGTGCACCGGGATGCCATTCAGTAAGACTTTCATCATCATGGGTGGCGTTTTGGTGTATGAGCTGTGGACGTCAGCCACGTGAACTCTCTGAACTTCAGCATCCATGGTTGTTCCCCAGGCCTCATCCTGCATTGCAGACCCCTCGTCTGGTTCCTCTGTCTCGCAGACTAGCCTTGCTACTGCCTTTTTGCACATCCTGGCCAAGTGTCCACTGACATTACAAATCCTACAGGAACCTGCAGCTTTTGGCAGTGTGTCTACCCCCACACCTTTAACATGAGCTGAGATTTCTGTTAACAAAAGGACTATTCCCAGGCATTCCTCCCTGATGGCCCATTTGGCTGTTTCTAAGCACTCTGAATGGTCCCATCACGGGATGCATTGTTCCTCATGATGGCGTGAATTGCCAATCCCCTTTCCATTGTCCCTGTTGTGGGCCCACCCTGGAGCTTGTTGCTGCCTGGGCGGTGTCGAATTGCCCTTGTCTGCCTGCCTGGGCGGTGTCGAATTGCCCTTGCCTGCCTGCCTGGGTGGTGTCGAATTGCACTTCCCTGCCTGCGGGGTTCTGTATCACTTTTACAACATTGACTCCCTGGTTCATCGCAACATTAAAACCAGGGCTGCATGCGTAAATTAGCTTGGGCTTCTCTTCCCCTGCCACAAAGGTCTGAGCTATCAACGCCGCCCCTTCTAAAGTCAAGTTCTTAGTCTTTATGAGCTTCCTGAAAATGCCGGCATGATTAATGCCCTTGATGAAAAATTCTCTTAACATCTCCCCCCTGCAGGCATCGGAGAACTTACAGAGACTGGCCAAACACCGCAGTTCCGCCACGAAGCCCGAGACGTTTTGACCCTCCCGACGCCGGTGAGAGTAGAACCGGTGCCTGGCCATGTGTACGCTACTCGCCGGCTTGAGATGCTCACTGATCAGCTGGCTGAGCTCTACGAAGGACTTGTCCGCTGGCTTTTGGGGTGCGTGCAGGTCTTTCATCAGCGCATACGCCTGTGGACCACAGCTGGTCAGTAGATGCGCCCTCTGCTTGTCAGCCGCTGTCTCTACCAGCCAGTCCTTTGTGACAAAGCTCTGCTGGAGTCTTTCCACAAAATCGTCCCAGTCCTCACCCACACAGTAACGTTCCTCTGTGCCACCGGTGGCCATCCTCGTGGTGTGGTGATTTCCGTTTCTCGTCGCCAAATGTAGTGTCTCTGCACCTTGTTACAAACTCACACGAGGCATGGATATATCAGACACGGTCATTCTGTGACCTTCACTTTATTCCCAGGACCAAGGAGTGCTGACCCGGGGTGGGATCTCCCCTATTATACCTGGAAACCCAGGTGAGGAGTGTCTCCTGCAAGCTCACCCTCTGTGGTCAGGGTGTGCATTTCAAGGGTACAGGTACAGTGTGCATGAGTTACAGTTACATAACTATTGTCACTGCAAGATGGTAAAATACATGACAGCTTTGAGGTTCCCGAGTTGGGCTGTTGCTTGAGGCTCAGAAATGCTTTGCGCTTGCGATCTACTAGTTCTTCGATCTCCTGATCATTTTCATCAAACCAGTCCTGATGTTTTCTGGTTGAGTGACCAAGAGTCTCTTCACAGACACTGGTTATAGAGGCCTGGAGGGCAGACCAAGCGCTGTGGGAATTCAGCATCTCAGGGTCATCAAGGCACGTCAGATTGGCTGTGAGGCGCTGGCTGTATAGGGCTCTCTTAGCTGGGTCTCTAAGTGCCCTGGCACTTTTTTGCGGAACTGCTTCTGCTGTCCCCTCTGCTTTGGGGCAATGTTAATGTTGATGATGGATTGGATTAGGCGGTGGTCCGTCAGCTCCTGTCATGGCGTGGGTGATGCGCACATCCTTGCGATCCCTGGCTCGGACGATGACATAGTCGAGTAGGTGCCAATGTTTGGAGCGAGGGCGTTGACACGATGCCTTGTATTTGTCCCTCTGGCGGAACAGCATGTTGGTAATGAGGAGTTCATGTTCTAGATTTTGTCAGGAGTAGGGTACCGCTGGAGTTGGCTTTCCCTACCCCCTCTCTGCCAATCACGCCTCCCCAGTGGGCTGTGTCTTTGCCAATCCTGGCATTAAATTCACCCAGGAGGATCAATTTGTCGCCCGTGGGGACACAGGACAAGGATGTCTCGAGGTTAGAATAAAAACCCTCTTTAGCCTCATCCATTGTATCGAGTGTGGGGGCATACGCACTGAAGACTGTGACACATTGGTTCCGAGATAGGGTAATACGAAGAGTCATGAGGCGTTCGTTGACCCCACAGGGGGAGTATTTGAGGCTCATTCTTGATGGTAAAGCTGACTCCATGAAGGCGGCGTTCTGCCTCTGGTTTCCCTTTCCAGAAGAAGGTGTAACCTCCACCATGTTCCTTCAACTGGCCTTCCCCTGCCCGTCGGGTCTCGCTTCGGGCGGCGATGTCGATGTCAAAACATCTGAGTTCCCGGGCAACTATGGCGGTGCGGCATTCCGGCCTGTGGATGTTGGGATTGTCCATGAGGGTCCTGACGTTCCAGATCCCAAACTGCCTATGATGACGATGACACAGGGAGACACCAGGAGGGGGAGTGAGATATTTGTTGAATGGTGAGAGATTGGGAAATATTGGTGCTCGGAGGGACCCGGATGTCCTTGTACACCAATCACAGAAAATTAACATGCAGGTACAACAAGCCATCATCATAGGCAGTCCCTCAGTATCAAGGAAGACTTGCTTCCACTCTTAAAATGGGTCCTTAGGAGGCTGGATAGTGTGGGATAAATATAAAAGGCAGAAAGACTTGCATTTATAGAGCGCCTTTCACGACCATTGGACGTTTCAATGCCAAGGAGGTACTTATTGAAGTGCAGTCACTGTTGTAATGTGGGAAACACGGCAGCCTTTTTGTACAGCAAGCTCCCACAAACAGCAATGTGATAATGACCGAGAAAATCAATTTTTGTTATTTTGATAAATATTGGCCCCAGGGCACCGGGGATAACTACCCTGCTCTTCTTCGAAATAGTGGTCGTGGGATCTTTTACTTCTGAGGGGGCAGACGGGGCCTTGGTTTCACATCTCATCCAAAAGACGGCACCTTCGATAGTGCGGCGCTCCATCAGTACTTCCCCTCTGACAGCGCAGTACGGCGCTCCCTCAGTACCGCCCCTCCGACAGTGCGGCGCTCCCTCAGTACTGCACCTTCGACAATGCGGCGCTCTCTCAGTATTGCCAGTGTCCCAGTGTCCCAGTGTCTCTGTATCTCAGTGTCCGAGTGTCCCAATGTCCGAGTGTCTCTGCGTCTCAGTGTCCCAGTGTCTCTGTCTCTCAGTGTCCGAGTGTCCCAGTGTCCTAGTGTCCCAGTGTCTCTGTCTCTCAGTGTCCGAGTGTCCCAGTGTCCTAGTGTCCTAGTGTCTCTGCGTCTCAGTGTCCCAGTGTCCCAGTGTCCCAGTGTCTCTGTGTCTCAGTGTCCCAGTGTCCCAGTGTCCCAGTGTCTCTGTGTCTCTCTGTCTCAGTGTCTCAGTGTCTCAGTGTCCCAGTGTCCCAGTGTCCTGGTGTCCTAGTGTCTCAGTGTCCCAGTGTTGCTATATCTCTGTATCTCTGTGTCCCAATGTCCCAATGTCCCAGTGTCCTAGTGCCTCTGTGTCTCAATTTCCCAGTGTCCCAGAGACCCAGTCTCCCAGTGTCTCAGTGTCCCAGTGTCCCAGTGTCCCAGTGTCCCAGAGTCTCTGTGTCTCTGTGTCCCAGTGTCTCAGTGTCTCTGTGTTGCAGTGTCTCAGTGTCCTAGTGTCTCGGTGTATCAGAGTCTCAGTGTCTCAGTGTCTCAGTGTCCCAGTGTCCCAGTGTCTCAGTGTCTCAGTGTCTCGGTGTCTCAGTGTCCCAGTGTCCCTGTGTCCCAGTGTCTCAGTGTCCAAGTGCCACAGTGTGCTAGTGTCTCTGTGTCTCTGTGTTTCAGTGTCCCAGTGTCCTATTGTCTCTGTGTCAGTGTCCTAGTGCCCCAGTGTGCTAGTGTATCAGTGTCTCAGTGTCCTAGTGTCTCTGTGTCTCAGTGTCCCAGTGTCCCAGAGTTTCAGTGTCCCAGTGTGCTAGTGTCTCTGTGTCTCTGTGTCTCAGTGTCCCAGTGTCCTATTGTCTCTGTGTCTCAGTGTCCTCGTGCCCCAGTGTGCTAGCGTATTGTGTCTCAGTGTCCTAGTGTCTCTGTGTCTCAGTATCCCAGTGTGCTTGTGTCTCAGTGTCTCAGTGTCCTAGTGTCTCTGTGTCTCAGTGTCCCAGTGTCCCAGAGTTTCAGTGTCCCAGTGTGCTAGTGTCTCTGTGTCTCTGTGTCTCAGTGTCCAGTGTCCTATTGTCTCTGTGTCTCAGTGTCCTAGTGCCCCAGTGTGCTAGCGTATCTGTGTCTCAGTGTCCTAGTGTCTCTGTGTCTCAGTGTCCCAGTGTGCTTGTGTCTCAGTGTCTCAGTGTCTCTGTGTCTCTGTGTCCCAGTGTCCCAGTGTCTCAGTGTCCCAGTGCCCCAGTGTGCGAGTGTCTCTGTGTCTCAGTGTCTCAGTGTCTCTGAGTCCCAGTGTTCCAGTGCCCCAGTGTGCTACTGTCTCTGTGTCCCAGTGCCCCAGTGGCTCAGTGTCCCAGTGTACTATTGTCTCTGTGTCTCAGTGTCCCAGTGTGCTGTTGTCTCAGTGTCCCCGTGTCCCCGTGTCTCAGTGTCCCAGTGTCTCAGTGCCCCAGTGTCCCAGTGTCTCAGTGTCCCAGTGTCTCAGTGTCCCAGTATCCTAGTGTCTCTGTGTCTCAGTGTTCCAGTATCTCAGTGTCCTAGTGTCTCAGTGTCCCAGTGTGCTTGTGTCTCAGTGTCTCAGTGACTCAGTGTCTCTGTGTCCCAGTGTCCCATTGTCTCAGGGTCCCAGTGCCCCAGTGTGCGAGTGTCTCTGTGTCCCTGTGTCCCAGTGGCTCAGTGTCCCAGTGTCCTATTTCTCTGTGTCTCAGTGTCCCAGTGTGCTGGTGTCTCGGTGTCCCCGTGTCTCAGTGTCCCAGTGTCTCAGTGCCCCAGTATCCCAGTGTCCTATTGTCTCTGTGTCTCAGTGTCCTAGTGCCCCAGTGTCTCAGTGTCCCAGTTTCCCAGTGTCCCAGTGTCTTTGTGTCTCTGTCTCTCAGTGTCCCAGTTTCTCTGTGTCTCTGTGTCTCAGTGTTTCAGTGTCCCAGTGTCCCAGTGTCCCAGTGTCCCAGTGTCCCAGTGTCTTTCTGTCTCTGTGTCTCTGTGTCTCAGTGCCCCAGTGTTTCTATGTCTCTGTGTCTCAGTGCCCCAGTGTCCCAGTGTCCCAGTGTCCTTGTGTCTCTGTGTCTCCGTGTCTCAGTGTCTCAGTGTCCCAGTGTACCAGTGTCTTTGTGTCTCTGTGTCTCTGTGTCTCAGTGTCCCAGTGTCCCAGTGTCTATGTGTCTCTGTGTCTCAGTGTTTCAGTGTCCCAGTGTCCCAGTGGCTTTGTGTCTCTGTGTCTCTGTGTCTCAGTGTCCCAGTGTCTCTGTGTCTCCATGTCTCAGTGTCTCAGTATCCCAGTGTCCCAGTGTCATTGCGTCTCTGTGTCTCTCTGTCCCAGTGTCCCAGTGTCCCAGTGTCCTTGTGTCTCTGTGTCTCTGTGTCTCCGTGTCTCAGTGTCTCAGTGTCCCAGTGTCTTTGTGTCTCTGTGTCCCAGTGTCACAGTGTCCCAGTGTCCCAGTGTCCTTGTGTCTCTGTGTCTCCGTGTCTCAGTGTCTCAGTGTCCCAGTGTACCAGTGTCTTTGTGTCTCTGTGTCTCTGTGTCTCAGTGTCCCAGTGTCCCAGTGTCTATGTGTCTCTGTGTCTCAGTGTTTCAGTGTCCCAGTGTCCCAGTGTCCCAGTGGCTTTGTGTCTCTGTGTCTCTGTGTCTCAGTGTCCCAGTGTCTCTGTGTCTCCATGTCTCAGTGTCTCAGTATCACAGTGTCCCAGTGTCCTTGCGTCTCTGTGTCTCAGTGTCCCAGTGTCCCAGTGTCTCTGTGTTTCAGTGTCCCAGTGTCCCAGTGTCCCAGTGGCTTTGTGTCTCTGTGTCTCTGTGTCTCAGTGTCCCAGTGTCTCTGTGTCTCCATGTCTCAGTGTCTCAGTATCCCAGTGTCCCAGTGTCCATGCGTCTCTGTGTCTCTGTGTCTCCGTGTCTCAGTGTCTCAGTGTCCCAGTGTCTTTGTGTCTCTGTGTCCCAGTGTCTCAGTGTCCCAGTGTCCTTTTGTCTCTGTGTCTCTGTGTCTCTGTGTCCCAGTGTCTCAGTGTCCCAGTGTCCCAGTGTACCAGTGTCTTTGTGTCTCTGTGTCTCAGTGTCCCAGTGTCTCTGTGTCTCTGTGTTTCAGTGTCACAGTGTCCCAGCGTCCCAGTGTCCCAGTGTCCTTGTGTCTCTGTGTCTCCGTGTCTCAGTGTCCCAGTGTCCCAGTGTTCCAGCGTCTTTGTGTCTCTGTGTCTCTGCGTCTCAGTGTCCCAGTGTCTCTGTGTCTCTGTGTCTCTGTGTCTCAGTGTCTCAGTGTCCCATTGTCTCAGTGTCCCAGTGTCTCATTGTCCCAGTGTCCTTGTATCTCTGTGTCTCCGTGTCTCAGTGTCCCAGTGTCCCAGTTACTTTGTGTCTCTGTGTCCCAGTGTCTCTGTGTCTCCGTGTCTCAGTATCTCAGTGTCTCCATGTCTCCGTGTCCCAGTGTCCCAGTGCCCTTTTGTCTCTGTGTCTCTGTGTCTCTGTGTACCAGTGTCCCAATGTCCCAGTGGCTTTTTGTCTCGGTGTCTCAGTGTCCCAGTGTCTCAGTGTCCCAGTGTCCCAGTGTCCCAGTGACCAGTGTCTTTGTGTCTCTGTGTCTCAGTGTCCCAGTGTCTCTGTGTCTCTGTGTCTCAGTGTTTCAGTGTCCCAGTGTACCAGTGTACCAGTGTCCCAGTGGCTCTGTGTCTCTGTGTCTCAGTGTCTCAGTGTCCCAGTGTCCCAGTGTCTTTGTGGCTCTGTGTCTCAGTGTCCCAGTGTCCTTTTGTCTCTGTGTCTCTGTGACTCTGTGTCTCTGTGTCCCAGTGTCTCAGTGTCCCAGTGTCCAAGTGTCCCAGTGTCTCTGTGTCTCTGTGTCTCAGTGTCTCAGTGTCCCAGTGTCTCTGTGTCTCTGTGTCTCTGTGTCTCAGTGCCCCAGTATCCCAGTGTCCCAGTGTCCCAGTGTCCCAGTGTCCTTGTGTCTCTGTGTCTCTGTGTCTCAGTGTCCCAGTGTCTCTGTGTCTCTGTGTCTCAGTGTTTCAGTGTCCCAGTGTACCAGTGTACCAGTGTCCCAGTGGCTCTGTGTCTCTGTGTCTCAGTGTCTCAGTGTCCCAGTGTCCCAGTGTCTTTGTGGCTCTGTGTCTCAGTGTCCCAGTGTCCCAGTGTCCTTTTGTCTCTGTGTCTCTGTGACTCTGTGTCTCTGTGTCCCAGTGTCTCAGTGTCCCAGTGTCCCAGTGTCTCTGTGCCTCTGTGTCTCAGTGTCTCAGTGTCCCAGTGTCTCTGTGTCTCTGTGTCTCAGTGCCCCAGTATCCCAGAGTCCCAGTGTCCCAGTGTCCCAGTGTCCTTGTGTCTCTGTGTCTCCGTGTCTCAGTGTCCCAGTGTCCCAGTGTCCTTTTGTCTCTGTGTCTCTGTGTCTCTGTTTCCCAGTGTCCCAGTGTCCCAGTGTCTTTGTGTCTCTGTGTCTCAGTGTCCCAGTGTCTCTGTCTCTCTGTATTTCAGTGACCCAGTGTCCCAGTGTCCTTGCGAATGTGTGTCTCCGTGTCCCAGTGTACTTTCGTCTCTGTGTCTCTGTGTCTCTGTGTCCCAGTGTCTCAGTGTCCCAGTTTCCCAGTGTCCCAGTGTCCCAGTGTCCTTGTGCCTCTGTGTCTCCGTGTCTCAGTGTCTCAGTGTCCCAGTGTCCCAGTGTCTTTTTGTCTCTGTGTCTCTGTGTCTCAGTGTACCAGTGTATCTGTGTTTCTGTGTCTCAGTGTATCAGTGTCCCAGTGTCCCAGTGTCCCATTGTCTCAGTGTCCCAGTGTCCCTGTGTCTCTGTGTCTCAGTGTCTCAGTGTCACAGTATCCCAGTGTCCCAGTGTCTTTGTTCTCTGTGTCTCTGCGTCTCTGTGTCTCAGTGTCCCAGTGTCCCAGTGTCCTTGTGGCTCCGTGTCTCAGTGTCTCAGTGTCCCATTGCCCCAGTGTCTTTTTGTTTCTGTGTCTCTGTGTCTCTGTTTCTCATTGTCCCAGTGTCCCAGTGTCCCAGTGTCCCAGTGTCATTGTGTCTCTGTGTCTCCGTGTCTCAGTGTCTCAGTGTCTTTGTGTCTCTGTGTCCCAGTGTCTCTGTGTCTCTGTGTCTCCGTGTCCCAGTGTCTCAGTGTCCCAGTGTCTTTGTGTCTCCGTGTCTCTGAGTCTCAATGTCCGAGTGTCTCTGTGTCTCAGTGTCCCTGTGTCCCAGTGTCCTACTGTCCTTGTGTCTCCGTGTCTCCGTGTCCCAGTGTCCCAGTGCCCCAGTGTCCCAGTGTCTTTGTGTCTATGTGTCTCTGTGTCTCAGTGTCCCAGTGTCCCAGTGTCCCAGTGTCCTTGTGTCTCTGTGTCTCTGTGTCTCCGTTTCTCAGTGTCTCTGTGTCCCAATGTCCCAGTGTCTTTGTGTCTCTGTGTATCTGTGTATCAGTGTCCCAGTGTCTCAGTGTCCCAGTGTATCAGTGTCCCAGTGTCCCAGTGTCTTTGTGTCTCTATGTCTCAGTGCCCCAGTATCCCAGTGTCCCAGTGTTCCAGTGTCCCAGTGTCTCCGTGTCTCAGTGTCCCAGTGTCCCAGTGTCTTTCTGTCTCTGTGACTCTGCGTCTCTTTGTCTCAGTGTCCCAGTGTCACTGTGTCTCTGTCTCAGTGTTTCAGTGTCCCAGTGTCCCAGTGTCCCAGTGGCTTTGTGTCTCTGTGTCTCCATTTCTCAGTGTCCCAGTGTCTCTGTATCTCCATGTCTCAGTGTCTCAGTATCACAGTGTCCCAGTGTCCTTGCGTCTTTGTGTCTCTGTGTCTCTGTGACTCAGTGTCCCAGTGTCCCAGTGTCCTTATGTCTCTGTGTCTCTGTGTCGCCGTATCTCAGTGTCTCAGTGTCCCAGTGTCTCTGTGTCTCCGTGTCAAAGTGTCCCAGTGCCTCTGTGTCTCTGTGTTTCAGTTTTTCAGTGTCCTAATGTCCCAGTGTCCTTGCGAATCTGTGTCTCCGTTTCCCAGTGTCCTTTCGTCTCTGTGTCTCTGTGTCTCTGTGTCCCAGTGTCTCAGTGTCCCAGTGTCCCAGTGTCCCAGTGTCTTTGTGTCTCTGTGTCTCAGTTTCCCAGTGTCTCTGTGTCTCTGTGTCTCAGTGTCCCCGTGTCCCAGTGTCCCAGTGTCCCAGTGTCCTTGTGCCTCTGTGTCTCCGTGTCTCAGTGTCTCAGTATCCCAGTGTCCCAGTGTCTTTGTGTCTCTGTGTCTCTGTGTCTCAGTGCACCAGTGTATCTGTGTTTCTGTGTCTCAGTGTCCCAGTGTCCCAGTGTCCCAGTGTCCCATTGTCTCAGTGTCCCAGTGTCCCTGTGTCTCAGTGTCTCAGTGTCACAGTGTCCCAGTGTCCCAGTGTCTTTGTGTCTCTGTGTCTCTGTGTGTCAGTGTCCCAGTGTCCCAGTGTCCCAGTGTCCTTGTGTCTCTGTGTCTCCGTGTCTCAGTGTCTCAGTGTCACATTGCCCCAGAGTCTTTGTGTTTCTGTGTCTCAGTGTCCCAGTGTCCCAGTGTCCCAGTATTTTTGAGTCTCTGTGTCTCTGTTTCTCAGTGTCCCATTGTCCCAGTGTCCCAGTGTCCCAGTGTCATTGTGTCTCTGTGTCTCCGTGTCTCAGTGTCCCAGTGTCTTTGTGTCTCTGTGTCCCAGTGTCTCTGTGTCTCTGTGTCTCCGTGTCTCAGTGTCTCAGTGTCCCAGTGTCTTTGTGTCTCCGTGTCTCTGAGTCTCAATGTCCCAGTGTCTCTATGTCTCAGTGTCCCAGTGTCCCAGTGTCCCAGTGTCTTTGTGTATCTGTGTCTCAGTGTCCCAGTGTCTCTGTGTCTCAGTGTCCCTGTGTACCAGTGTCCCAGTGTCCTTGTGTCTCCGTGTCTCCGTGTCTCAGTGTCCCAGTGTCCCAGTGTCCCAGTGTCCCAGTGTCCCAGTGTCTTTGTGTCGATGTGTCTCTGTGTCTCAGTGTCCCAGTGTCCCAGTGTCCTTGTGTCTCTGTGTCTCTGTTTCTCAGTGTCTCTGTGTCCCAATGTCCCGGTGTCTTTGTGTCTCTGTGTATCTGTGTATCAGTGTCCCAGTGTCTCAGTGTCCCAGTGTCCCAGTGTCTCTGTGTCTCAGTGTCTCAGTGTCCCAGTGTCCCAGTGTCTTTGTGACTCTGTGTCTCTGTGTCTCAGTGTCCCAGTGTCACTATGTCTCTGTCTCAGTGTTTCAGTGTCCCAGTGTCCCAGTGTCCCAGTGGCTTTGTGTCTCTGTGTCTCCGTGCCTCAATTTCTCAGTGTCCCAGTGTCTCTGTGTCTCCATGTCTCAGTGTCTCTGTATCACAATGTCCCAGTGTCCTTGCGTCTTTGTGTCTCTGTGATCTGTGTCTCAGTGACCCAGTGTCCCAGTGTCCCAGTGTCCCAGTGTCCTTATGTCTCTGTGTCTCTGTGGCTCCGTGTCTCAGTTTCCCAGTGTCCCTGTGTCTCTGTGTCTCTGTGTCTCAGTGTCCCAGTGTCCCAGTGTCCCAGTGTCGCAGTGTCTCTGTGTCTCTGTGTCTCCGTGTCTCAGTGTCCCAGTGTCTCTGTGTCTCCGTGTCTCAGTGTCCCAGTGTCCTTTTGTCTCTGTGTCTCTGTGTCTCATTGCCCCAGTGTCTCTGTGTCTCTGTGCCTCTGTGTCCCTGTGTCCCAATGTCCCAGTGTCTTTGTGTCTCTGTGTATCTGTGTATCAGTGTCCCAGTGTCTCTGTGTCCCAGTGTCTCAGTGCCCCAGTGTCCCAGTGTCTTTGTGTCTCTGTGTCTCTGTGTCCCAGTGTCCCAGTGTCTTTGTGTCTCTGTGTCTCTGTGTCTCAATATCCCAGTGTCACTGTGTCTCTGTGTCTCAGTGTTTCAGTGTCCCAGTGTCCCTGTGTCCCAGTGGCTTTGTCTCTCTGTGTCTCTGTGTCTCAGTTTCTCAGTGTCCCAGTGTCTCTGTGTCTCAGTGTCCCAGTGTCCCAGTGTACCAGTGTCCCAGTGTCCTTGTGTCTCTGTGTCTCTGTGTCTCTGTGTCTCCGTGTCTCAGTGTCCCAGTGTCTTTGTGTCTCTGTGTCTCAGTGTCCCAGTGTCTCTGTGTCTCTGTGTCCCAGTGTCCGAGTGTCTCTGTGTCTCCATGTCACAGTGTCTCAGTGTCCCAGTGTCCTTGCGTCTTTGTGTCTCTGTGTCTCTGTGTCTCAGTGTCCCAGTGTCCTTGTGTCTCTGTGTCTCTGTGTCTCCGTGTCTCAGTGTCCCAGTGTCCTAGTGTCCCAGTGTCCCAGTGTCTTTGTGTCTCTGTGTCTCAGTGTCCCAGTGTCTCTGTGTCTCTGTGTCCCAGTGTCCCAGTGTCTATGTGTCCCAGTGTCTCTGTGTCTCTGTGCCTCAGTGTCTCAGTGTCCCAGTGTCCCAGTGTCTCTGTGTCTCAGTGTCTCAGTGTCCCAGTGTCTCAGTGTCCCAGTGTCTCAGTGTCCCAGTGTCCCAGTGTCCCAATGTCTCTGTGTCTCAGTGTCTCAGTGTCCCAGTGTCTCATTGTCTCAGTGTCCAAGTGTCCCAGTGTCCTTGTGTCTCTGTGTCTCAGTGTCTCCGTGTCTAGGTGTCCCAGTGTCCCAGTGCCCTTTTGTCTCTGTGTCTCTGTGTCTCCGTGTCCCTGTGTCCCAGTGTCCCAATGTCCAAGTGTCTTTGTGTCTCTGTGTCTCATTGTCCCAGTGTCTCAGTGTCCCAGTTTCCCAGTGTCCCAGTGTCCCAGTGTCTTTGTGCCTCTGTGTCTCAGTGTCCCAGTTTCTCTGTGTCTCTGTGTCTCAGTGTTTCAGTGTCCCAGTGTCCCAGTGCCCAGTGGCTTTGTGTCTCTGTGTCTCTGTGTCTCAGTGTCTCAGTGTTCCAGTGTCTCTGTGTCTCAGTGTCCCAGTGCCCCAGTGCTCTTTTGTCTCCGTGTCTCTGTGTCCCAGATTCCCAGTGTCCCAGTGTCTCAGTGTCCCAGTGTCCCAATGTCCCAGTGTCTTTGTGTCTCTGTGTCTCAGTGTCCCAGTGTCTCAGTGTCCCAGTTTCCCAGTGTCCCAGTGTCCCACTGTCTTCGTGTCTCTGTGTCTCAATGTCCCAGTTTCTCTGTGTCTCCGTGTCTCAGTGTTTCAGTGTCACAGTGTGCCAGTGTCCCAGTGGCTTTGTGTCTCTGTGTCTCTGTGTCTCAGTGTCTCAGTGTTCCAGTGTCTATGTGTCTCAGTGTCCCAGTGTCCCAGTGGCCCACTGGCCCAGTGTCCCAGTGTCTTTGTGTCTCTGTGTCTCTGTGTCTCAGTGTCCCAGTGTCTCTGTGTCTCAGTGCCCCAGTATCCCAGTGTCCCAGTGCCCCAGTGTCCCAGTGTCCCAGTGTCCTTGTGGCTCTGTTTCTCCGTGTCTCTGTGTCTCAGTGTCCCAGTGTCTTTGTGTCTATGTGTCTCTGTGTCTCAGTGTCCCAGTGTCTCTGTGTCTCTGTGTCTCAGTGTCCCAGTGTCCCAGTGTCCCAGTGGCCTTGTGTCTCTGTGTCTCTGTGTCTCAGTTTCGCAGTGTCCCAGTGTATCTGTGTCTCCATGTCTCAGTGTCTCAGTATCCCAGTGTCCCAGTGTCCTTGCGTCTTTGTGTCTCTGTGTCTCTGTGTCTCAGTGTCTCATTGTCCCAGTTTTCAAGTGTCCTTGTATCTCTGTGTCTCCGTGTCTCAGAGTCTCAGTGTCCCAGTGTCTTTTTGTCTCAGTGTCTCTGTGTTTCAGTGTCCCAGTGTTCCAGTGTCCCAGTGTACCAGTGTCCCAGTGTCGCAGTGTCTCTGTGTCTCCGTATCTCAGTGTCTCAGCGCCCCAGTGTCCCCGTGTCTCTGTGTCTCCGTGTCTCAGTGTCCCAGTGTCCTTTTGTCTCTGTGTCTCTGTGTATCTGTGTCCCAGTGTCCCAGTGTTCCAGCGTCTTTGTGTCTCTGTGTCTCTGTGTCCCAGTGTCCCAGTGTCTCTGTGTTTCTGTGTCTCTGTGTCTCAGTGTCTCAGTGTCCCAGTGTACAAGTGTCCCATTGTCTCAGTGTCCCTGTGTCTCTGTGTCTCTGTGTCTCAGTGTCCTAGTGGCCCAGTGTCTCTGTGTCTCTGTGTCTCAGTGTCTCAGTGTCCCATTGTCTCAGTGTCCCAGTGTCTCAGTGTCCCAGTGTCTCTGTGTCTCTGTGTTTCAGTGTCACAGTGTCCCAGTGTCCCAGTGTCCTTGTGTCTCTGTGTCACCGTGTCTCACTGTCCCAGTGTCCCAGTGTTCCAGCGTCTTTGTGTCTCTGTGTCTCTGTGTCTCAGTGTCCCAGTGTCTCTGTGTTTCTGTGTCTATGTGTCTCAGTGTCTCAGTGTCCCAGTGTACAAGTGTCCCATTGTCTCAGTGTCCCTGTGTCTCTGTGTCTCTGTGTCTCAGTGTCCCAGTGGCCCAGTGTCTCTGTGTCTCTGTGTCTCAGTGTCCCATTGTCTCAGTGTCCCAGTGTCTCAGTGTCCCAGTGTCTCTGTGTCTCTGTGTCTCCGTGTCTCAGTGTCCCAGTGCCCCAGTGTCCCAGTGACTCTGTGTCTCTGTGTCCCAGTGTCTCTGTGTCTCCGTGTCTCAGTATCTCAGTGTCTCCGTGTCTCCGTGTCCCAGTGTCCCAGTGCCCTTTTGTCTCTGTGTCTCTGTGTCTCTGTATCCCAGTGTCCTAGTGTCCCAGTTTCTCACTGTCCCAGTGTCCCAATGTCCCAGTGTCTTTTTGTCTCAGTGTCCCAGTGTCCCAGTATCCAGTGTCTTTGTGTCTCTGTGTCTCAGTGTCCCAGTGTCTCTGTGTCTCTGTGTCTCAGTGTCTCAGTGTCCCAGTGTACCAGTGTCCCAGTGTCTCAGTGTCCCAGTGTCTCTGTGTCTCTGTGTCTCCGTGTCTCAGTGTCCCAGTGCCCCAGTGTCCCAGTGACTCTGTGTCTCTGTGTCCCAGTGTCTCTGTGTCTCCGTGTCTCAGTATCTCAGTGTCTCCGTGTCTCCGTGTCCCAGTGTCCCAGTGCCCTTTTGTCTCTGTGTCTCTGTGTCTCTGTGTCCCAGTGTCCTAGTGTCCCAGTTTCTCACTGTCCCAGTGTCCCAATGTCCCAGTGTCTTTGTGTCTCTGTGTCTCTGTGTCTCAGTGTCTCAGTGTCCCAGTGTCCCAGTGTCTTTGTGACTCTGTGTCTCTGTGTCTCAGTGTCCCAGTGTCACTATATCTCTGTCTCAGTGTTTCAGTGTCCCAGTGTCCCAGTGGCTTTGTGTCTCTGTGTCTCCGTGCCTCAATTTCTCAGTGTCCCAGTGTCTCTGTGTCTCCATGTCTCAGTGTCTCAGTATCACAATGTCCCAGTGTCCTTGCGTCTTTGTGTCTCTGTGATCTGTGTCTCAGCGACCCAGTGTCCCAGTGTCCCAGTGTCCCAGTGTCCTTATGTCTCTGTGTCTCTGTGGCTCCGTGTCTCAGTGTCCCAGTGTCCCTGTGTCTCTGTGTCTCAGTGTCCCAGTGTCCCAGTGTCCCAGTGTCGCAGTGTCTCTGTGTCTCTGTGTCTCCGTGTCTCAGTGTCCCAGTGTCTCTGTGTCTCCGTGTCTCAGTGTCCCAGTGTCCTTTTGTCTCTGTGTCTCTGTGTCTCATTGCCCCAGTGTCTCTGTGTCTCTGTGCCTCTGTGTCCCTGTGTCCCAATGTCCCAGTGTCTTTGTGTCTCTGTGTATCTGTGTATCTGTGTATCAGTGTCCCAGTGTCTCTGTGTCCCAGTGTCTCAGTGCCCCAGTGTCCCAGTGTCTTTGTGTCTCTGTGTCTCTGTGTCCCAGTGACCCAGTGTCTTTGTGTCTCTGTGTCTCTGTGTCTCTGTGTCTAAATATCCCAGTGTCACTGTGTCTCTGTGTCTCAGTGTTTCAGTGTCCCAGTGTCCCTGTGTCCCAGTGGCTTTGTCTCTCTGTGTCTCTGTGTCTCAGTTTCTCAGTGTCCCAGTGTCTCTGTGTCTCAGTGTCCCAGTGTCCCAGTGTACCAGTGTCCCAGTGTCCTTGTGTCTCTGTGTCTCTGTGTCTCTGTGTCTCCGTGTCTCAGTGTCCCAGTGTCCCAGTGTCTTTGTGTCTCTGTGTCTCAGTGTCCCAGTGTCTCTGTGTCTCTGTGTCCCAGTGTCCGAGTGTCTCTGTGTCTCCATGTCTCAGTGTCTCAGTGTCCCAGTGTCCTTGCGTCTTTGTGTCTCTGTGATCTGTGTCTCAGTGACCCAGTTTCTCACTGTCCCAGTGTCCCAATGTCCCAGTGTCTTTTTGTCTCAGTGTCCCAGTGTCCCAGTATCCAGTGTCTTTGTGTCTCTGTGTCTCAGTGTCCCAGTGTCTCTGTGTCTCTGTGTCTCTGTGGCTCTGTGGCTCCGTGTCTCAGTGTCCCAGTGTCCCTGTGTCTCTGTGTCTCAGTGTCCCAGCGTCCCAGTGTCCCAGTGTCGCAGTGTCTCTGTGTCTCTGTGTCTCCGTGTCTCAGTGTCGCAGTGTCTCTGTGTCTCCGTGTCTCAGTGTCCCAGTGTCCTTTTGTCTCTGTGTCTCTGTGTCTCATTGCCCCAGTGTCTCTGTGTCTCTGTGCCTCTGTGTCCCTGTGTCCCAATGTCCCAGTGTCTTTGTGTCTCTGTGTATCTATGTATCAGTGTCCCAGTGTCTCCGTGTCTCAGTGTCTCTGTGTCCCAATGTCCCAGTGTCTTTGTGTCTCTGTGTCTCTGTGTCTCAATATCCCAGTGTCACTGTGTCTCTGTGTCTCAGTGTTTCAGTGTCCCAGTGTCCCTGTGTCCCAGTGGCTTTGTCTCTCTGTGTCTCTGTGTCTCAGTTTCTCAGTGTCCCAGTGTCTCTGTGTCTCAGTGTCCCAGTGTCTCAGTGTCCCAGTGTCCCAGTGTCTTTGTGTCTCTGTGTCTCAGTGTCCCAGTGTCTCTGTGTCTCTGTGTCCCAGTGTCTGAGTGTCTCTGTGTCTCCATGTCTCAGTGTCTCAGTGTCCCAGTGTCCTTGCGTCTTTGTGTCTCTGTGTCTCTGTGTCTCAGTGTCCCAGTGTCCCAGTGTCCCAGTGTCTTTGTGTCTCTGTGTCTCAGTGTCCCAGTGTCTCTGTGTCTCTGTGTCCCAGTGTCCCAGTGTCTATGTGTCCCAGTGTCTCTGTGTCTCTGTGCCTCAGTGTCTCAGTGTCCCAGTGTCCCAGTGTCTCTGTGTCTCAGTGTCTCAGTGTCCCAGTGTCCCAGTGTCTCAGTGTCCCAGTGTCTCAGTGTCCCAGTGTCCCAGTGTCCCAGTGTCCCAATGTCTCTGTGTCTCCGTGTCTCAGTGTCCCAGTGTCCTTTTGTCTCTGTGTCTCTGTGTCTCATTGCCCCAGTGTCCCAGTGTCTCCGTGTCTCAGTGTCTCTGTGTCCCAATGTCCCAGTGTCTTTGTGTCTCTGTGTCTCTGTGTCTCAATATCCCAGTGTCACTGTGTCTCTGTGTCTCAGTGTTTCAGTGTCCCAGTGTCCCTGTGTCCCAGTGGCTTTGTCTCTCTGTGTCTCTGTGTCTCAGTTTCTCAGTGTCCCAGTGTCTCTGTGTCTCAGTGTCCCAGTGTCTCAGTGTACCAGTGTCCCAGTGTCCTTGTGTCTCTGTGTCTCTGTGTCTCTGTGTCTCCGTGTCTCAGTGTCCCAGTGTCCCAGTGTCTTTGTGTCTCTGTGTCTCAGTGTCCCAGTGTCTCTGTGTCTCTGTGTCCCAGTGTCTGAGTGTCTCTGTGTCTCCATGTCTCAGTGTCTCAGTGTCCCAGTGTCCTTGCGTCTTTGTGTCTCTGTGTCTCTGTGTCTCAGTGTCCCAGTGTCCCAGTGTCCCAGTGTCCCAGTGTCTTTGTGTCTCTGTGTCTCAGTGTCCCAGTGTCTCTGTGTCTCTGTGTCCCAGTGTCCCAGTGTCTATGTGTCCCAGTGTCTCTGTGTCTCTGTGCCTCAGTGTCTCAGTGTCCCAGTGTCCCAGTGTCTCTGTGTCTCAGTGTCTCAGTGTCCCAGTGTCCCAGTGTCTCAGTGTCCCAGTGTCTCAGTGTCCCAGTGTCCCAGTGTCCCAATGTCTCTGTGTCTCAGTGTCTCAGTGTCCCAGTGTCTCATTGTCTCAGTGTCCCAGTGTCCCAGTGTCCTTGTGTCCCTGTGTCTCAGTGTCTCCGTGTCTAGGTGTCCCAGTGTCCCAGTGCCCTTTTGTCTCTGTGTCTCTGTGTCTCCGTGTCCCTGTGTCCCAGTGTCCCAATGTCCAAGTGTCTTTGTGTCTCTGTGTCTCATTGTCCCAGTGTCTCAGTGTCCCAGTTTCCCAGTGTCCCAGTGTCCCAGTGTCTTTGTGTCTCTGTGTCTCAGTGTCCCAGTTTCTCTGTGTCTCTGTGTCTCAGTGTTTCAGTGTCCCAGTGTCCCAGTGCCCAGTGGCTTTGTGTCTCTGTGTCTCTGTGTCTCAGTGTCTCAGTGTCTCAGTGTTCCAGTGTCTCTGTGTCTCAGTGTCCCAGTGTCCCAGTGCTCTTTTGTCTCTGTGTCTCTGTGTCCCAGATTCCCAGTGTCCCAGTGTCTCAGTGTCCCAGTGTCCCAGTGTCTTTGTGTCTCTGTGTCTCAGTGTCCCAGTGTCTCAGTGTCCCAGTTTCCCAGTGTCCCAGTGTCCCAGTGTCTTCGTGTCTCTGTGTCTCAATGTCCCAGTTTCTCTGTGTCTCCGTGTCTCAGTGTTTCAGTGTCACAGTGTGCCAGTGTCCCAGTGGCTTTGTGTCTCTGTGTCTCTGTGTCTCAGTGTCTCAGTGTTCCAGTGTCTATGTGTCTCAGTGTCCCAGTGTCCCAGTGGCCCAGTGTCCCAGTGTCTTTGTGTCTCTGTGTCTCTGTGTCTCAGTGTCCCAGTGTCTCTGTGTCTCAGTGCCCCAGTATCCCAGTGTCCCAGTGCCCCAGTGTCCCAGTGTCCTTGTGGCTCTGTGTCTCCGTGTCTCTGTGTCTCAGTGTCCCAGTGTCTTTGTGTCTCTGTGTCTCTGTGTCTCAGTGTCCCAGTGTCTCTGTGTCTCTGTGTCTCAGTGTCCCAGTGTCCCAGTGTCCCAGTGGCTTTGTGTCTCTGTGTCTCTGTGTCTCAGTTTCTCAGTGTCCCAGTGTATCTGTGTCTCCATGTCTCAGTGTCTCAGTATCCCAGTGTCCCAGTGTCCTTGCGTCTTTGTGTCTCTGTGTCTCTGTGTCTCAGTGTCCCATTGTCCCAGTGTTCAAGTGTCCTTGTGTCTCTGTGTCTCCGTGTCTCAGAGTCTCAGCGTCCCAGTGTCTTTTTGTCTCAGTGTCTCTGTGTTTCAGTGCCCCAGTGTTCCAGTGTCCCAGTGTACCAGTGTCCCAGTGTCGCAGTGTCTCTGTGTCTCCGTATCTCAGTGTCTCAGTGTCCCAGTGTCCCCGTGTCTCTGTGTCTCCGTGTCTCAGTGTCCCAGTGTCCTTTTGTCTCTGTGTCTCTGTGTCCCAGTGTCCCAGTGTTCCCGCGTCTTTGTGTCTCTGTGTCTCTGTGTCTCAGTGTCCCAGTGTCTCTGTGTTTCTGTGTCTCTGTGTCTCAGTGTCTCAGTGTCTCAGTGTACAAGTGTCCCATTGTCTCAGTGTCCCTGTGTCTCTGTGTCTCTGTGTCTCAGTGTCCTAGTGGCCCAGTGTCTCTGTGTCTCTGTGTCTCAGTGTCACAGTGTCCCAGTGTCCCAGTGTCCTTGTGTCTCTGTGTCTCCGTGTCTCACTGTCCCAGTGTCCCAGTGTTCCAGCGTCTTTGTGTCTCTGTGTCTCTGTGTCTCAGTGTCCCAGTGTCTCTGTGTTTCTGTGTCTATGTGTCTCAGTGTCTCAGTGTCCCAGTGTACAAGTGTCCCATTGTCTCAGTGTCCCTGTGTCTCTGTGTCTCTGTGTCTCAGTGTCCCAGTGGCCCAGTGTCTCTGTGTCTCAGTGTCTCAGTGTCCCATTGTCTCAGTGTCCCAGTGTCTCAGTGTCCCAGTGTCTCTGTGTCTCCGTGTCTCAGTGTCCCAGTGCCCCAGTGTCGCAGTGACTCTGTGTCTCTGTGTCCCAGTGTCTCTGTGTCTCCGTGTCTCAGTATCTCAGTGTCTCCGTGTCTCCGTGTCCCAGTGTCCCAGTGCCCTTTTGTCTCTGTGTCTCTGTGTCTCTGTGTCCCAGTGTCCTAGTGTCCCAGTTTCTCACTGTCCCAGTGTCCCAATGTCCCAGTGTCTTTTGTCTCGGTGTCTCAGTGTCCCAGTGTCCCAGTGTCCAGTGTCTTTGTGTCTCTGTGTCTCAGTGTCCCAGTGTCTCTGTGTCTCTGTGTCTCAGTGTTTCAGTGTCCCAGTGTACCAGTGTCCCAGTGTCCCAGTGGCTTTGTGTCTCTGTGTCTCAGTGTCCCAGTGTCCCTGTGTCTCTGTGTCTCAGTTACCCAGTGTCCCAGTGTCCTTTTGTCTCTGTGTCTCTGTGTTTCTGTGTCCCAGTGTCTCAGTGTCCCAGTGTCCCAGTGTCCCAGTGTCTTTGTGTCTCTGTGTCTCTGTGTCCCAGTGTCTCTGTGTCTCTGTGTCTCAGTGCCCCAGTATCCCAGTGTCCCAGTGTTCCAGTGTCTTTGTGTCTCTGTGTCTCTGTATCTCAGTGTCCTAGTGTCTATGTGTCTCACTGTTTCAGTGTCCCAGTGTCCCAGTGTCCTTGTGTCTCTGTGTCTCTGTGTCTCCGTGTCTCAGTGTCCCAGTGTTCCAGTGTCTTTGTGTCACTGTGTCTCTGTGTCTCTGTGTCCCAGTGTCACAGTGTCCCAATGTCCAAGTGTCATTGTGTCTCTGTGTCTCATTGTCCCAGTGTCTCAGTGTCCCAGTTTCCCAGTGTCCCAGTGTCCCAGTGTCTTTGTGTCTCTGTGTCTCAGTGTCCCAGTTTCTCTGTGTCTCTGTGTCTCAGTGTTTCAGTGTCCCAGTGTCCCAGTGGCTTTGTGTCTCTGTGTCTCTGTGTCTCAGTGTCTCAGTGTTCCAGTGTCTATGTGTCTCAGTGTCCCAGTGTCCCAGTGCCCTTTTGTCTCTGTGTCCCAGATTCCCAGTGTCCCAGTGTCTCAGTGTCCCAGTGTCCCAATGTCCCAGTGTCTTTGTGTCTCTGTATCTCAGTGTCCCAGTGTCTCAGTGTCCCAGTTTCCCAGTGTCCCAGTGTCCCAGTGTCTTCGTGTCTCTGTGTCTCAATGTCCCAGTTTCTCTGTGTCTCCGTGTCTCAGTGTTTCAGTGTCACAGTGTCCCAGTGTCCCAGTGGCTTTGTGTCTCTGTGTCTCTGTGTCTCAGTGTCTCAGTGTTCCAGTGTCTATGTGTCTCAGTGTCCCAGTGTCCCAGTGGCCCAGTGTCCCAGTGTCCCAGTGTCTTTGTGTCTCTGTGTCTCTGTGTCTCAGTGTCCCAGTGTCTCCGTGTCTCTGTGTCTCAGTGCCCCAGTATCCCAGTGTCCCAGTGCCCCAGTGTCCCAGTGTCCCAGTGTCCTTGTGTCTCTGTGTCTCCGTGTCTCTGTGTCTCAGTGTCCCAGTGTCTTTGTGTCTCTGTGTCTCTGTGTCTCAGTGTCCCAGTGTCTCTGTGTCTCTGTGTCTCAGTGTCCCAGTGTCCCAGTGTCCCAGTGGCTTTGTGTCTCTGTGTCTCTGTGTCTCAGTTTCTCAGTGTCCCAGTGTATCTGTGTCTCCATGTCTCAGTGTCTCAGTATCCCAGTGTCCCAGTGTCCTTGCGTCTTTGTGTCTCTGTTTCTCTGTGTCTCAGTGTTCCATTGTCCCAGTGTTCAAGTGTCCTTTTGTCTCTGTGTCTCCGTGTCTCAGAGTCTCAGTGTCCCAGTGTCTTTTTGTCTCAGTGTCTCTGTGTTTCAGTGTCCCAGTGTTCCAGTGTCCCAGTGTACCAGTGTCCCAGTGTCGCAGTGTCTCTGTGTCTCCGTATCTCAGTGTCTCAGTGTCCCAGTGTCCCCGTGTCTCTGTGTCTCCGTGTCTCAGTGTCCCAGTGTCCTTTTGTCTCTGTGTCTCTGTGTCTCTGTGTCCCAGTGTCCCAGTGTTCCAGCGTCTTTGTGTCTCTGTGTCTCTGTGTCTCAGTGTCTCTGTGTTTCTGTGTCTCTGTGTCCCAGTGTCACAGTGTCCCAATGTCCAAGTGTCATTGTGTCTCTGTGTCTCATTGTCCCAGTGTCTCAGTGTCCCAGTTTCCCAGTGTCCCAGTGTCCCAGTGTCTTTGTGTCTCTGTGTCTCAGTGTCCCAGTTTCTCTGTGTCTCTGTGTCTCAGTGTTTCAGTGTCCCAGTGTCCCAGTGGCTTTGTGTCTCTGTGTCTCTGTGTCTCAGTGTCTCAGTGTTCCAGTGTCTATGTGTCTCAGTGTCCCAGTGTCCCAGTGCCCTTTTGTCTCTGTGTCCCAGATTCCCAGTGTCCCAGTGTCTCAGTGTCCCAGTGTCCCAATGTCCCAGTGTCTTTGTGTCTCTGTATCTCAGTGTCCCAGTGTCTCAGTGTCCCAGTTTCCCAGTGTCCCAGTGTCCCAGTGTCTTCATGTCTCTGTGTCTCAATGTCCCAGTTTCTCTGTGTCTCCGTGTCTCAGTGTTTCAGTGTCACAGTGTCCCAGTGTCCCAGTGGCTTTGTGTCTCTGTGTCTCTGTGTCTCAGTGTCTCAGTGTTCCAGTGTCTATGTGTCTCAGTGTCCCAGTGTCCCAGTGGCCCAGTGTCCCAGTGTCCCAGTGTCTTTGTGTCTCTGTGTCTCTGTGTCTCAGTGTCCCAGTGTCTCCGTGTCTCTGTGTCTCAGTGCCCCAGTATCCCAGTGTCCCAGTGCCCCAGTGCCCCAGTGTCCCAGTGTCCTTGTGTCTCTGTGTCTCCGTGTCTCTGTGTCTCAGTGTCCCAGTGTCTTTGTGTCTCTGTGTCTCTGTGTCTCAGTGTCCCAGTGTCTCTGTGTCTCTGTGTCTCAGTGTCCCAGTGTCCCAGTGTCCCAGTGGCTTTGTGTCTCTGTGTCTCTGTGTCTCAGTTTCTCAGTGTCCCAGTGTATCTGTGTCTCCATGTCTCAGTGTCTCAGTATCCCAGTGTCCCAGTGTCCTTGCGTCTTTGTGTCTCTGTTTCTCTGTGTCTCAGTGTTCCATTGTCCCAGTGTTCAAGTGTCCTTTTGTCTCTGTGTCTCCGTGTCTCAGAGTCTCAGTGTCCCAGTGTCTTTTTGTCTCAGTGTCTCTGTGTTTCAGTGTCCCAGTGTTCCAGTGTCCCAGTGTACCAGTGTCCCAGTGTCGCAGTGTCTCTGTGTCTCCGTATCTCAGTGTCTCAGTGTCCCAGTGTCCCCGTGTCTCTGTGTCTCCGTGTCTCAGTGTCCCAGTGTCCTTTTGTCTCTGTGTCTCTGTGTCTCTGTGTCCCAGTGTCCCAGTGTTCCAGCGTCTTTGTGTCTCTGTGTCTCTGTGTCTCAGTGTCTCTGTGTTTCTGTGTCTCTGTGTCTCAGTGTCTCAGTGTGCCAGTGTACAAGTGTCCCATTGTCTCAGTGTCCCTGTGTCTCTGTGTCTCTGTGTCTCAGTGTCCTAGTGGCCCAGTGTCTCTGTGTCTCTGTGTCTCAGTGTCTCAGTGTCCCATTGTCTCAGTGTCCCAGTGTCTCAGTGTCCCAGTGTCTCTGTGTCTCTGTGTTTCAGTGTCACAGTGTCCCAGTATCCCAGTGTCCCTGTGTCCTTGTGTCTCTGTGTCTCCGTGTCTCACTGTCCCAGTGTCCCAGTGTTCCAGCGTCTTTGTGTCTCTGTGTCTCTGTGTCTCAGTGTCCCAGTGTCTCTGTGTTTCTGTGTCTATGTGTCTCAGTGTCTCAGTGTCCCAGTGTACAAGTGTCCCATTGTCTCAGTGTCCCTGTGTCTCTGTGTCTCTGTGTCTCAGTGTCCCAGTGGCCCAGTGTCTCTGTGTCTCTGTGTCTCAGTGTCTCAGTGTCCCATTGTCTCAGTGTCCCAGTGTCTCAGCGTCCCAGTGTCTCTGTGTCTCTGTGTCTCCGTGTCTCAGAGTCTCAGTGTCCCAGTGTCCCAGTGATTCTGTGTCTCTGTGTCCCAGTGTCTCTGTGTCTCCGTGTCTCAGTATCTCAGTGTCTCCGTGTCTCCGTGTCCCAGTGTCCCAGTGCCCTTTTGTCTCTGTGTCTCTGTGTCTCTGTGTCCCAGTGTCCTAGTGTCCCAGTTTCTCACTGTCCCAGTGTCCCAATGTCCCAGTGTCTTTTTGTCTCGGTGTCTCAGTGTCCCAGTGTCCCAGTGTCCAGTGTCTTTGTGTCTCTGTGTCTCAGTGTCCCAGTGTCTCTGTGTCTCTGTGTCTCTGTGTCTCAGTGTTTCAGTGTCCCAGTGTACCAGTGTCCCAGTGTCCCAGTGTCCCAGTGGCTTTGTGTCTCTGTGTCTCAGTGTCTCAGTGTCCCACTGTCCCTGTGTCTCTGTGTCTCAGTGTCCCAGTGTCCCAGTGTCCTTTTGTCTCTGTGTCTCTGTGTGTCTGTGTCCCAGTGTCTCAGTGTCCCAGTGTCCCAGTGTCTTTGTGTCTCTGTGTCTCTGTGTCCCAGTGTCTCTGTGTCTCAGTGCCCCAGTATCCCAGTGTCCCAGTGTACCAGTGTCCTTGTGTCTCTGTGTCTCCGTGTCTCAGTGTCCCAGTGTCCCAGTGTTCCAGTGTCTTTGTGTCTCTGTGTCTCTGTGTCTCAGTGTCCCACTGTCTATGTGTCTCACTGTTTCAGTGTCCCAGTGTCCCAGTGTCCTTGTGTCTCTGTGTCTCTGTGTCTCCGTGTCTCAGTGTCCCAGTGTTCCAGTGTCTTTGTGTCACTGTGTCTCTGTGTCCCAGTATCACAGTGTCACAGTGTCCCAGTGTCCCAGTGTCTCTGTGTCTCTGTGTCTCCGTATCTCAGTGTCTCAGTGTCCCAGTGTCACAGTGTTTCTGTGTCTCCGTGTCTCAGTGTCCCAGTGTCCTTTTGTCTCTGTGTCTCTGTGTCTCTGTGTCTCTGTGTCCCAGTGTCTCAGTGTCCCAGTGTCCCAGTGTCCCAGTGTCTTTGTGTCTTTGTGTATCAGTGTCCCAGTTTATCTGTGTCTCTGTGTTTCAGTGTCCCAGTGTCCCAGTGTCCCAGTGTCCTTGCGAATCTGTGTCTCCGTGTCCCAGTGTGCTTTCGTCTCTGTGTCTCTGTGTCCCAGTGTCTCAGTGTCCCAGTGTCCCAGTGTCCCAGTGTCCCAGTGTCTTTTTGTCTCTGTGTCTCAGTTTCCCAGTGTCTCTGTATCTCTGTGTCTCAGTGTCTCCGTGTCCCAGTGTCCCAGTGTCCTTGTGACTCTGTGTCTCCGTGTCTCAGTGTCTCAGTGTCCCAGTGTCCCAGTGTCTTTGTGTCTCTGTGTCTCTGTGTCTCAGTGTACCAGTGTATCTGTGTTTCTGTGTCTCAGTGTATCAGTGTCCCAGTGTCCCAGTGTCCCATTGTCTCAGTGTCCCAGTGTCCCTGTGTCTCTGTGTCTCAGTGTTTCAGTGTCACAGTGTCCCAGTGTCCCAGTGTCTTTGTGTCTCTGTGTCTCTGTGTCTCTGTGTCTCAGTGTCCCAGTGTCCTTGTGTCTCTGTGTCTCCGTGTCTAAGTGTCTCAGTGTCCCATTGCCCCAGTGTTTTTGTGTTTCTGTGTCTCAGTGTCCCAGTGTCCCAGTGTCCCAGTGTCCCAGTGTCCCATTGTCCTTGTGTCTCTGTGTCTCTGTGTCTCCGTTTCTCATTGTCTCTATGTCCCAATGTCCCAGTGTCTTTGTGTCTCTGTGTATCTGTGTATCAGTGTCCCAGTGTCTCAGTGCCCCGGGGCCTCAGTGTCCCAGTGTCCCAGTGTCTGTGTGTCTCTGTGTCTCAGTGCCCCAGTTACCCAGTGTCCCAGTGTCCCAGTGTCCCAGTGTCCTTGTGTCTCTGTGTCTCCGTGTCTCAGTGTCTCAGTGTCCCAGTGTCCCAGTGTCCCAGTGTCCCAGTGTCTTTGTGTCTCTGTGACTCTGTGTCTCTGTGTCTCAGTGTCCCAATGTCACTGTGTCTCTGTCTCAGTGTTTCAGTGTCCCAGTGTCCCAGTGTCCCAGTGTCCCAGTGGCTTTGTGTCTCTGTTTCTCTGTGTCTCAATTTCTCAGTGTCCCAGTGTCTCTGTGTCTCCATGGCTCAGTGTCTCAGTGTCCCAGTGTCCCAGTGTCCCAGTGTCCCAGTGTCCTTGTGTCTCTGTGTCTCTGTGTCGCCGTATTGCAGTGTCCCAGTGTCCCAGTGTCTTTGTGTCTCTGTGTCTCTGTGTCTCAGTGTCCCAGTGTCCCAGTGTCCCAGTGTCGCAGTGTATCTGTGTCTCTGTGTCTCCGTATCTCAGTGTCTCAGTGTCCCAGTGTCTCTGTGTCTCCGTGTCTCAGTGTCCCAGTGTCTCTGTGTCTCTGTGTTTCAGTGTTTCAGTGTTCCTGTGTCCCAGTGTCCCAGTGACCTTGCGAATCTGTGTCTCCGTGTCCCAGTGTCCTTTCGTCTCTGTGTCTCTGTGTCACTGTGTCCCAGTGTCTCAGTGTCCCAGTGTCCCAGTGTCTTTGTGTCTCTGTGTCTCAGTTTCCCAGTGTCTCTGTGTCTCCGTGTCTCAGTGTCCCCGTGTCCCAGTGTCCCAGTGTCCCAGTGTCCTTGTGCCTCTGTGTCTCCGTGTCTCAGTGTCTCAGTGTCCCAGTGTCCCAGTGTCTTTGTGTCTCTGTGTCTCTGTGTCTCCGTGTCCCAGTGTTCCAGTGTCTCAGTGTCTCAGTGTCCCAATGTCCCTGTGTCTCTGTGTCTCAGTGTCTCAGTGTCACAGTGTCCCAGTGTACCAGTGTCCCAGTGTCTTTGTGTCTCTGTGTCTCTGTGTCTCCGTGTCTCAGTGTCCCAGTGTCCCAGTGTCCTTGTGTCTCTGTGTCTCCGTGTCTCAGTGTCTCAGTGTCCCATTGCCCCAGTGTCTTTGTGTTTCTGTGTCTCAGTGTCCCAGTGTCCCAGTGTCCCAGTGTCTTTGTGTCTCTGTGTCCCAGTGTCTCTGTGTCTCTGTGTCTCTGTGTCTCAGTGCCCCAGTATCCCAGTGTCCCAGTGTCCCAGTGTCCCAGTGTCCTTGTGTCTCTGTGTCTCCGAGTCTCAGTGTCCCAGTGTCCCAGTGTCCCAGTGTCTTTGTGTCTCTGTGTCTCTGTGTCTCAGTGACCCAGTGTCCCAGTGTCCCAGTGTCCCAGTTTCCTTTTGTCTCTGTTTCTCTGTGTCTCTGTGTCCCAGTGTCTCAGTGTCCCAGTGTCCCAGTGTCCCAGTGTCTTTGTGTCTCTGTGTCTCTGTGTCCCAGTGTCTCTGTGTCTCTGTGTTTCAGTGTCCCAGTGTCACAGTGTCCGAGTGTCCGAGTGTCCTTGTGTCTCTGTGTCTCCGTGTCTCAGTCTCCCAGTGTCCCAGTGTTCCAGTGTCTTTGTGTCTCTGTGTCTCTGTGTCTCAGTGTCCCAGTGTCTCTGTGTCTCTGTGTCTCAGTGTCTCAGTGTCCCAGTGTACCAGTTTCCCATTGTCTCAGTGTCACTGTGTCTCTGTGTCTTTGTGTCTCAGTGTCTCAGTGTCCCAGTGTCCCAGTGTCCCAGTGTCCCAGTGTCCCAGTGTCCCAGTGTCTTTGTGTCTCTGTGTCTCTGTGCCTCAGTGTCCCAGTGTCTCAGTGTCTCATTGTCCCAGTGTCCTTGTGTCTCTGTGTCTCCGTGTCTCAGTGTCCCAGTGTCCCACTGTCCCAGTGTCCTTGTGTCCCAGTGTCTCTGTGTCTCAGTGTCTCAGTGTCCCAGTGTCCCAGTGTTTCTGTGTCTCAGTGTCTCAGTGTCCCAGTGTCTCTGTGTCCCAGTGTCCCAGTATCCCAGTGTCCTTGTGTCTCTGTGTCTCTGTGTCTCCGTGTCCCAGTGTCTCAGTGTCTCCGTGTCTCGGTGTCCCAGTGTCCCAGTGCGCTTTTGTCTCTGTGTCTCTGTGTCTCCGTGTCCCAGTGTCCCAGTGTCCCAATGTCCAAGTGTCTTTGTGTCTCTGTGTCTCTTTTTCACAGTTTCTCTGTGTCTCTGTGTCTCAGTGTTTCAGTGTCCCAGTGTCCCAGTGTCCCAGTGGCTTTGTGTCTCTGTATCTCAGTGTCTCAGTGTTCCAGTGTCTCTGTGTCTCAGTGTCCCAGTGTCCCAGTGCCCTTTTGTCTCTGTGTCTCTGTGTCTCTGTGGCGCAGATTCCCAGTGTCCCAGTGTCCCATTGTCCCAATGTCCCAGTGTCTTTGTGTCTCTGTGTCTCAGTGTCCCAGTGTCACAGTGTCCCAGTTTCCCAGTGTCCCAGTGTCTTTGTGTTCTGTATCTCAGTGTCCCAGTTTCTCTGTGTCTCTGTGTCTCAGTGTCTCAGTGTTCCAGTGTCTCTGTGTCTCAGTGTCCCAGTGTCCCAGTGCCCTTTTGTCTCTGTGTCTCTGTGTCTCTGTGTCTCTGTGGCGCAGATTCCCAGTGTCCCAGTGTCCCATTGTCCCAATGTCCCAGTGTCTTTGTGTCTCTGTGTCTCAGTGTCCCAGTGTCACAGTGTCCCAGTTTCCCAGTGTCCCAGTGTCTTTGTGTTCTGTATCTCAGTGTCCCAGTTTCTCTGTGTCTCTGTGTCTCAGTGTTCCTGTGTCCCAGTGTCCCAGTGTCCCAGTGGCTTTGTGTCTCTGTGTCTCTGTGTCTCAGTGTTCCAGTGTCTCTGTGTCTCAGTGTCCCAGTGTCCCAGTGGTCCATTGTCCCAGTGTCCCAGTGTCTTTGTGTCTCTGTGTCTCTGTGTCTCAGTGTCCCAGTGTCTCCGTGTCTCTGTGTCTCAGTGCCCCAGTGCCCCAGTGTCCCAGTGCCCCAGTGTCCCAGTGTCCCAGTGTCCTTGTGTCTCTGTGTCTCCGTGTCTCAGTGTCTCAGTGTCCCAGTGTCTTTGTGTCTCTATGTCTCTGGTTCTCAGTGTCTCAGTGTCCCAGTGTCCCAGTGTCTTTGTGACTCTGTGTCTCAGTGTCCCAGTGTCACTATGTCTCTGTCTCAGTGTTTCAGTGTCCCAGTGTCCCAGTGTCCCAGTGGCTTTGTGTCTCTGTGTCTCTGTGTCGCTGTGTCTCAATTTCTCAGTGTCCCAGTGTCCCTGTGTCTCCATATCTCAGTGACCCAGTGTCCCAGTGTCTCCCTGTCTCAGTGTCTCAGTATCCCAGTGTCCCAGTGTCCCTGCGTCTTTGTGTCTCTGTGTCTCTGTGTCTCCGTGTCTCAGTGTCCCAGTGTCCCAGTGTCTTTGTGCCTCTGTGTCTCTGTGTCTCAGTGTCCCAGTGTCCCAGTGTCCCAGTGTCCCCGTATCTCAGTGCCTCAGTGTCCCACTGCTCAGCGTCTCTGTGTCCCAGTGTCCCAGTGTCTCTGTGTCTCCGTGTCTCAGTGTCCCAGTTTCCTTTTGTCTCTGTGTCTCTGTGTCTCTGTGTCCCAGTGTCTCAGTGTCCCAGTGTCCCAGTGTCCTAGTGTCTTTGTGTCTCTGTGTCTCTGTGTCCCAGTGTCTCTGTGTCTCTGTGTTTCAGTGTCCCAGTGTCACAGTGTCCGAGTGTCCGAGTGTCCTTGTGTGTCTGTGTCTCCGTGTCTCAGTCTCCCAGTGTCCCAGTGTTCCAGTGTCTTTGTGTCTCTGTGTCTCTGTGTCTCAGTGTCCCAGTGTCTCTGTGTCTCTGTGTCTCAGTGTCTCAGTGTCCCAGTGTACCAGTTTCCCATTGTCTCAGTGTCACTGTGTCTCTGTGTCTTTGTGTCTCAGTGTCTCAGTGTCCCAGTGTCCCAGTGTCCCAGTGTCCCAGTGTCCCAGTGTCTTTGTGTCTCTGTGTCTCTGTGCCTCAGTGTCCCAGTGTCTCAGTGTCTCATTGTCCCAGTGTCCTTGTGTCTCTGTGTCTCCGTGTCCCAGTGTCCCAGTGTCCCAGTGGCTTTGTGTCTCTGTGTCTCTGTGTCTCAGTGTCTCAGTGTTCCAGTGTCTCTGTGTCTCAGTGTCCCAGTGTCCCAGTGCCCCTTTGTCTCTGTGTCTCTGTGTCTCTGTGGCGCAGATTCCCAGTGTCCCAGTGTCCCATTGTCCCAATGTCCCAGTGTCTTTGTGTCTCTGTGTCTCAGTGTCCCAGTGTCACAGTGTCCCAGTTTCCCAGTGTCCCAGTGTCTTTGTGTCTCTGTTTCTCAGTGTCCCAGTTTCTCTGTGTCTCTGTGTCTCAGTGTTCCTGTGTCCCAGTGTCCCAGTGTCCCAGTGGCTTTGTGTCTCTGTGTCTCAGTGTTCCAGTGTCTCTGTGTCTCAGTGTCCCAGTGTCCCAGTGGCCCATTGTCCCAGTGTCCCAGTGTCTTTGTGTCTCTGTGTCTCTGTGTCTCAGTGTCCCAGTGTCTCCGTGTCTCTGTGTCTCAGTGCCCGAGTGTCCCAGTGCCCCAGTGTCCCAGTGTCCCGGTGTCCTTGTGTCTCTGTGTCTCCGTGTCTCAGTGTCTCAGTGTCCCAGTGTCTTTGTGTCTCTATGTCTCTGGTTCTCAGTGTCTCAGTGTCCCAGTGTCCCAGTGTCTTTGTGACTCTGTGTCTCAGTGTCCCAGTGTCACTATGTCTCTGTCTCAGTGTTTCAGTGTCCCAGTGTCCCAGTGTCCCAGTGGCTTTGTGTCTCTGTGTCTCTGTGTCTCAATTTCTCAGTGTCCCAGTGTCTCTGTGCCTCCATGTCTCAGTGTCTCAGTATAACAGTGTCCCAGTGTGCTTGCGTCTTTGTGTCTCTGTGTCTCTGTGTCTCAGTGACCCAGTGACCCAGTGTCCCAGTGTCGCAGTGTCCTTGTGCCTCTGTGTCTCTGTGTCTCCGTGTCCCAGTGTCCCAGTGTCTCCCTGTCTCAGTGTCTCAGTATCCCAGTGTCCCAGTGTCCCTGCGTCTTTGTGTCTCTGTGTCTCTGTGTCTCCGTGTCTCAGTGTCCCAGTGTCCCAGTGTCTTTGTGCCTCTGTGTCTCTGTGTCTCAGTGTCCCAGTGTCCCCGTATCTCAGTGCCTCAGTGTCCCACTGCTCAGCGTCTCTGTGTCTCAGTGTCCCAGTTTCCTTTTGTCTCTGTGTCTCTGTGTCTCTGTGTCTCTGTGTCCCAGTGTCTCAGTGTCCCAGTGACCCAGTGTCCCAGTGTCTTTGTGTCTCTGTGTCTCTGTGTCCCAGTGTCTCTGTGTCTCTGTGTTTCAGTGTCCCAGTGTCACAGTGTCCGAGTGTCCGAGTGTCCTTGTGTCTCTGTGTCTCCGTGTCTCAGTCTCCCAGTGTCCCAGTGTTCCAGTGTTTTTGTGTCTCTGTGTCTCTGTGTCTCTGTGTCTCAGTGTCCCAGTGTCTCTGTGTCTCTGTGTCTCAGTGTCTCAGTGTCCCAGTGTACCAGTTTCCCATTGTCTCAGTGTCACTGTGTCTCTGTGTCTTTGTGTCTCAGTGTCCCAGTGTCCCAGTGTCCCAGTGTCCCAGTGTCTTTGTGTCTCTGTGTCTCAGTGTCTCATTGTCCCAGTGTCCTTGTGTCTCTGTGTCTCCGTGTCTCAGTGTCCCAGTGTCCCAGTGTCTATGTGTCCCAGTGTCTCTGTGTCTCAGTGTCTCAGTGTCCCAGTGTCCCAGTGTTTCTGTGTCTCAGTGTCTCAGTGTCCCAGTGTCTCTGTGTCCAAGTGTCCCAGTATCCCAGTGTCCTTGTGTCTCTGTGTCTCTGTGTCTCCGTGTCCCAGTGTCCCAGTGTCTTAGTGTCTCCGTGTCTCGGTGTCCCAGTGTCCCAGTGCGCTTTTGTCTCTGTGTCTCTGTGTCTCCGTGTCCCAGTGTCCCAGTGTCCCAATGTCCAAGTGTCTTTGTGTCTCTGTGTCTCTTTTTCACAGTTTCTCTGTGTCTCTGTGTCTCAGTGTTTCAGTGTCCCAGTGCCCCAGTGTCCCAGTGGCTTTGTGTCTCTGTGTCTCTGTGTCTCAGTGTCTCAGTGTTCCAGTGTTCCAGTGTCTCTGTGTCTCAGTGTCCCAGTGTCCCAGTGCCCTTTTGTCTCTGTGTCTCTGTGTCTCTGTGGCGCAGATTCCCAGTGTCCCAGTGTCCCAGTGTCCCATTGTCCCAATGTCCCAGTGTCTTTGTGTCTCTGTGTCTCAGTGTCCCAGTGTCACAGTGTCCCAGTTTCCCAGTGTCCCAGTGTCTTTGTGTCTCTGTTTCTCAGTGTCCCAGTTTCTCTGTGTCTCTGTGTCTCAGTGTTCCTGTGTCCCAGTGTCCCAGTGTCCCAGTGGCTTTGTGTCTCTGTGTCTCTGTGTCTCAGTGTCTCCGTGTCTCTGTGTCTCAGTGCCCCAGTGTCCCAGTGCCCCAGTGTCCCAGTGTCCCAGTGTCCTTGTGTCTCCGTGTCTCCGTGTCTCAGTGTCTCAGTGTCCCAGTTTCTCTGTGTCCCAGTGTCCCAGTGTTTCTGTGTCTCAGTGTCTCAGTGTCCCAGTGTCTCTGTGTCCCAGTGTCCCAGTATCCCAGTGTCTTTGTGTCTCTGTGTCTCTGTGTCTCTGTGTCCCAGTGTCCCAGTGTCTCTGTGTCTCCGTGTCTCAGTGTCCCAGTTTCCTTTTGTCTCTGTGTCTCTGTGTCTCTGTGTCCCAGTGTCTCAGTGTCCCAGTGTCCCAGTGTCCTAGTGTCTTTGTGTCGCTGTGTCTCTGTGTCCCAGTGTCTCTGTGTCTCTGTGTTTCAGTGTCCCAGTGTCACAGTGTCCGAGTGTCCGAGTGTCCTTGTGTCTCTGTGTCTCCGTGTCTCAGTCTCCCAGTGTCCCAGTGTTCCAGTGTCTTTGTGTCTCTGTGTCTCTGTGTCTCAGTGTCCCAGTGTCTCTGTGTCTCTGTGTCTCAGTGTCTCAGTGTCCCAGTGTACCAGTTTCCCATTGTCTCAGTGTCACTGTGTCTCTGTGTCTTTGTGTCTCAGTGTCTCAGTGTCCCAGTGTCCCAGTGTCCCAGTGTCTTTGCGTCTCTGTGTCTCTGTGCCTCAGTGTCCCAGTGTCTCAGTGTCTCATTGTCCCAGTGTCCTTGTGTCTCTGTGTCTCCGTGTCTCCGTGTCTCAGTGTCCCAGTGTCCCAGTGTCCCAGTGTCTATGTGTCCCAGTGTCTCTGTGTCTCAGTGTCTCAGTGTCCCAGTGTCCCAGTGTTTCTGTGTCTCAGTGTCTCAGTGTCCCAGTGTCTCTGTGTCCCAGTGTCCCAGTATCCCAGTGTCCTTGTGTCTCTGTGTCTCTGTGTCTCCGTGTCCCAGTGTCCCAGTGTCTCAGTGTCTCCGTGTCTCGTTGTCCCAGTGTCCCAGTGCGCTTTTGTCTCTGTGTCTGTGTCTCCGTGTCCCAGTGTCCCAGTGTCCCAATGTCCAAGTGTCTTTGTGTCTCTGTGTCTCTTTTTCACAGTTTCTCTGTGTCTCTGTGTCTCAGTGTTTCAGTGTCCCAGTGTCCCAGTGTCCCAGTGGCTTTGTGTCTCTGTGTCTCTGTGTCTCAGTGTCTCAGTGTTCCAGTGTCTCTGTGTCTCAGTGTCCCAGTGTCCCAGTGCCCTTTTGTCTCTGTGTCTCTGTGTCTCTGTGTCTCTGTGGCGCAGATTCCCAGTGTCCCAGTGTCTTTGTGTCTCTGTTTCTCAGTGTCCCAGTTTCTCTGTGTCTCTGTGTCTCGGTGTTCCTGTGTCCCAGTGTCCCAGTGTCCCAGTGTCCCAGTGTCCCAGTGGCTTTGTGTCTCTGTGTCTCTGTGTCTCAGTGTTCCAGTGTCTCTGTGTCTCAGTGTCCCAGTGTCCCAGTGGCCCATTGTCCCAGTGTCCCAGTGTCTTTGTGTCTCTGTGTCTCTGTGTCTCAGTGTCCCAGTGTCTCCGTGTCTCTGTGTCTCAGTGCCCCAGTGTCCCAGTGCCCCAGTGTCCCAGTGTCCCAGTGTCCTTGTGTCTCTGTGTCTCCGTGTCTCAGTGTCTCAGTGTCCCAGTGTCTTTGTGTCTCTATGTCTCTGGTTCTCAGTGTCTCAGTGTCCCAGTGTCCCAGTGTCTTTGTGACTCTGTGTCTCAGTGTCCCAGTGTCACTATGTCTCTGTCTCAGTGTTTCAGTGTCCCAGTGTCCCAGTGTCCCAGTGGCTTTGTGTCTCTGTGTCTCAATTTCTCAGTGTCCCAGTGTCTCTGTGTCTCCATGTCTCAGTGTCTCAGTATCACAGTGTCCCAGTGTCCTTGCGTCTTTGTGTCTCTGTGTCTCTGTGTCTCTGTGTCCCAGTGTCTCAGTGTCCCAGTGTCCCAGTGTCCCAGTGTCTTTGTGTCTCTGTGTATCTGTGTCCCAGTGTCTCTGTGTCTCTGTGTCCCATTGTCCCAGTGTCTTTGTGTCTCTGTGTCTCAGTGTCCCAGTGTCCTTGTGTCTCTGTGTCTCCGTGTCTCAGTGTCTCAGTGTCCCATTGCCCCAGTGTCTTTGTGTTTCTCTGTCTCAGTGTCCCAGTGTCACAGTGTCCCAGTGTCTCTGTGTCTCTGTTTCTCAGTATCCCAGTGTCCCAGTGTTCCAGTGTCCCGGTGTCATTGTGTCTCTGTGTCTCCGTGTCTCAGTGTCCAAATGTCTTTGTGTCTCTGTGTCCCAGTGTCTCTGTGTCTCTGTGTCTCCGTGTCTCAGTGTCTCAGTGTCCCAGTGTCTTCGTGTCTCCGTGTCTCTGAGTCTCAATGTCCCAGTGTTTCTGTGTCTCAGTGTCCCAATGTCCCAGTGTCTCTGTGTCTCCGTGTCTCCGTGTCTCAGTGTCTCAGTGTCCCAGTGTCCCAGTGTCCCCGTATCTCAGTGCCTCAGTGTCCCACTGCTCAGCGTCTCTGTGTCCCAGTGTCCCAGTGTCTCTGTGTCTCCGTGTCTCAGTGTCCCAGTTTCCTTTTGTCTCTGTGTCTCTGTGTCTCTGTGTCCCAGTGTCTCAGTGTCCCAGTGTCCCAGTGTCCCAGTGTCTTTGTGTCTCTGTGTCCCAGTGTCCCAGTGTCTCAGTGTCTCCGTGTCTCGGTGTCCCAGTGTCCCAGTGCGCTTTTGTCTCTGTGTCTCTGTGTCTCCGTGTCCCAGTGTCCCAGTGTCCCAATGTCCAAGTGTCTTTGTGTCTCTGTGTCTCTTTTTCACAGTTTCTCTGTGTCTCTGTGTCTCAGTGTTTCAGTGTCCCAGTGTCCCAGTGTCCCAGTGGCTTTGTGTCTCTGTGTCTCTGTGTCTCAGTGTCTCAGTGTTCCAGTGTCTCTGTGTCTCAGTGTCCCAGTGTCCCAGTGCCCTTTTGTCTCTGTGTCTCTGTGTCTCTGTGGCGCAGATTCCCAGTGTCCCAGTGTCCCATTGTCCCAATGTCCCAGTGTCTCTGTATCTCTGTGTCTCTGTGTCCCAGTGTCACAGTGTCCCAGTTTCCCAGTGTCCCAGTGTCTTTGTGTCTCTGTATCTCAGTGTCCCAGTTTCTCTGTGCCTCTGTGTCTCAGTGTCTCAGTGTCCCAGTGTCTCCGTGTCTCTGTGTCTCAGTGCCCCAGTGCCCCAGTGTCCCAGTGCCCCAGTGTCCCAGTGTCCCAGTGTCCTTGTGTCTCTGTGTCTCCGTGTCTCAGTGTCTCAGTGTCCCAGTGTCTTTGTGTCTCTATGTCTCTGGTTCTCAGTGTCTCAGTGTCCCAGTGTCCCAGTGTCTTTGTGACTCTGTGTCTCAGTGTCCCAGTGTCACTATGTCTCTGTCTCAGTGTTTCAGTGTCCCAGTGTCCCAGTGTCCCAGTGGCTTTGTGTTTCTGTGTCTCCGTGTCTCAGTGTCCCAGTGTCCCAGTGTCTTTGTGCCTCTGTGTCTCTGTGTCTCAGTGTCCCAGTGTCCCAGTGTCCCAGTGTCCCCGTATCTCAGTGCCTCAGTGTCCCACTGCTCAGCGTCTCTGTGTCCCAGTGTCCCAGTGTCTCTGTGTCTCCGTGTCTCAGTGTCCCAGTTTCCTTTTGTCTCTGTGTCTCTGTGTCTCTGTGTCCCAGTGTCTCAGTGTCCCAGTGTCCCAGTGTCCTAGTGTCTTTGTGTCTCTGTGTCTCTGTGTCCCAGTGTCTCTGTCTCTCTGTGTTTCAGTGTCCCAGTGTCATAGTGTCCGAGTGTCCGAGTGTCCTTGTGTCTGTGTGTCTCCGTGTCTCAGTCTCCCAGTGTCCCAGTGTTCCAGTGTCTTTGTGTCTCTGTGTCTCTGTGTCTCAGTGTCCCAGTGTCTCTGTGTCTCTGTGTCTCAGTGTCTCAGTGTCCCAGTGTACCAGTTTCCCATTGTCTCAGTGTCACTGTGTCTCTGTGTCTTTGTGTCTCAGTGTCTCAGTGTCCCAGTGTCCCAGTGTCCCAGTGTCCCAGTGTCCCAGTGTCTTTGTGTCTCTGTGTCTCTGTGCCTCAGTGTCCCAGTGTCTCAGTGTCTCATTGTCCCAGTGTCCTTGTGTCTCTGTGTCTCCGTGTCTCAGTGTCCCAGTTTCCCAGTGTCCCAGTGTCTTTGTGTCTCTGTTTCTCAGTGTCCCAGTTTCTCTGTGTCTCTGTGTCTCAGTGTTCCTGTGTCCCAGTGTCCCAGTGTCCCAGTGGCTTTGTGTCTCTGTGTCTCAGTGTCCCAGTGTTTCTGTGTCTCTGTGTCTCAGTGTCTCAGTGTCCCAGTGTACCAGTTTCCCATTGTCTCAGTGTCACTGTGTCTCTGTGTCTTTGTGTCTCAGTGTCTCAGTGTCCCAGTGTCCCAGTGTCCCAGTGTCCCAGTGTCCCAGTGTCTTTGTGTCTCTGTGTCTCTGTGCCTCAGTGTCCCAGTGTCTCAGTGTCTCATTGTCCCAGTGTCCTTGTGTCTCTGTGTCTCCGTGTCTCAGTGTCCCAGTGTCCCAGTGTCCCAGTGTCTATGTGTCCCAGTGTCTCTGTGTCTCAGTGTCTCAGTGTCCCAGTGTCCCAGTGTTTCTGTGTCTCAGTGTCTCAGTATCCCAGTGTCTCTGTGTCCCAGTGTCCCAGTATCCCAGTGTCCTTGTGTCTCTGTGTCTCTGTGTCTCCGTGTCCCAGTGTCCCAGTGTCTCAGTGTCTCCGTGTCTCGGTGTCCCAGTGTCCCAGTGCGCTTTTGTCTCTGTGTCTCTGTGTCTCCGTGTCCCAGTGTCCCAGTGTCCCAATGTCCAAGTGTCTTTGTGTCTCTGTGTCTCTTTTTCACAGTTTCTCTGTGTCTCTGTGTCTCAGTGTTTCAGTGTCCCAGTGTCCCAGTGTCCCAGTGGCTTTGTGTCTCTGTGTCTCTGTGTCTCAGTGTCTCAGTGTTCCAGTGTCTCTGTGTCTCAGTGTCCCAGTGTCCCAGTGCCCTTTTGTCTCTGTGTCTCTGTGTCTCTGTGGCGCAGATTCCCAGTGTCCCAGTGTCCCATTGTCCCAATGTCCCAGTGTCTTTGTGTCTCTGTGTCTCAGTGTCCCAGTGTCACAGTGTCCCAGTTTCCCAGTGTCCCAGTGTCTTTGTGTCTCTGTTTCTCAGTGTCCCAGTTTCTCTGTGTCTCTGTGTCTCAGTGTTCCTGTGTCCCAGTGTCCCAGTGTCCCAGTGGCTTTGCGTCTCTGTGTCTCTGTGTCTCAGTGTCTCCGTGTCTCTGTGTCTCAGTGCCCCAGTGTCCCAGTGCCCCAGTGTCCCAGTGTCCCAGTGTCCTTGTGTCTCCGTGTCTCCGTGTCTCAGTGTCTCAGTGTCCCAGTGTCTTTGTGTCTCTATGTCTCTGGTTCTCAGTGTCTCAGTGTCCCAGTGTCCCAGTGTCTTTGTGACTCTGTGTCTCAGTGTCCCAGTGTCACTATGTCTCTGTCTCAGTGTTTCAGTGTCCCAGTGTCCCAGTGTCCCAGTGGCTTTGTGTCTCTGTGTCTCTGTGTCTCAATTTCTCAGTGTCCCAGTGTCTCTGTGTCTCCATGTCTCAGTGTCTCAGTATCACAGTGTCCCAGTGTCCTTGCGTCTTTGTGTCTCTGTGTCGCTGTGTCTCTGTGTCCCAGTGTCTCAGTGTCCCAGTGTCCCAGTGTCCCAGTGTCTTTGTGTCTCTGTGTATCTGTGTCCCAGTGTCTCTGTGTCTCTGTGTCCCACTGTCCCAGTGTCTTTGTGTCTCTGTGTCTCAGTGTCCCAGTGTCCCAGTGTCCCAGTGTCCTTGTGCCTCTGTGTCTCCGTGTCTCAGTGTCTCTGTGTCCCATTGCCCCAGTGTCTTTGTGTTTCTCTGTCTCAGTGTCCCAGTGTCACAGTGTCCCAGTGTCTCTGTGTCTCTGTTTCTCAGTATCCCAGTGTCCCAGTGTTCCAGTGTCCCGGTGTCATTGTGTCTCTGTGTCTCCGTGTCTCAGTGTCCAAATGTCTTTCTGTCTCTGTGTCCCAGTGTCTCTGTGTCTCTGTGTCTCCGTGTCTCAGTGTCTCAGTGTCCCAGTGTCTTTGTGTCTCCGTGTCTCCGTGCCTCAGTGTCCCAGTGGCCCAGTGTCCCAGTTTCCCAGTGTCCCAGTGTCTTTGTGTCTATGTGTCTCTGTGTTTCAGTGTCCCAGTGTCCCAGTGTCCCAGTGTCCATGTGTCTCTGTGTCTCTGTGTCTCCGTTTCTCAGTGTCTCTGTGTCCCAATGTCCCAGTGTCTTTGTGTCTCTGTGTATCTGTGTCCCAGTGTCTCAGTGTCCCAGTGCCTCAGTGTCCCAGTGTCCCAGTGTCCCAGAGTCTTTGTGTCTCTGTGTCAGTGTGTCTCAGTGTTCCAGTGTCTCTGTGTCTCAGTGCCCCAGTATCCCAGTGTCCCAGTGTCCCAGTGTCCCAGTGTCCTTGTGTCTCTGTGTCTCCGTGTCTCAGTGTCCCAGTGTCCCAGTGTCTTTGTGACACTGTGTCTCAGTGTCCCAGTGTCACTATGTCTCTGTCTCAGTGTTTCAGTGTCCCAGTGTCCCAGTGTCCCAGTGGCTTTGTGTCTCTGTGTCTCTGTGTCTCAATTTCTCAGTGTCCCAGTGTCTCTGTGTCTCCATGTCTCAGTGTCTCAGTATCACAGTGTCCCAGTGTCCTTGCGTCTTTGTGTCTCTGTGTCTCTGTGTCTCAGTGACCCAGTGACCCAGTGTCCCAGTGTCTCAGTGTCCTTGTGCCTCTGTGTCTCTGTGTCTCCGTGTCCCAGTGTCCCAGTGTCTCCCTGTCTCAGTGTCTCAGTATCCCAGTGTCCCAGTGTCCCTGCGTCTTTGTGTCTCTGTGTCTCTGTGTCTCCGTGTCTCAGTGTCCCACTGTCCCAGTGTCTTTGTGCCTCTGTGTCTCTGTGTCTCAGTGTCCCAGTGTCCCAGTGTCCCAGTGTCCCCGTATCTCAGTGCCTCAGTGTCCCACTGCTCAGCGTCTCTGTGTCCCAGTGTCCCAGTGTCTCTGTGTCTCCGTGTCCCAGTTTCCTTTTGTCTCTGTGTCTCTGTGTCTCTTTGTCCCAGTGTCTCAGTGTCCCAGTGTCCCAGTGTCCCAGTGTCTTTGTGTCTCTGTGTCTCTGTGTCCCAGTGTCTCTGTGTCTCTGTGTTTCAGTGTCCCAGTGTCACAGTGTCCGAGTGTCCGAGTGTCCTTGTGTCTCTGTGTCTCCGTGTCTCAGTCTCCCAGTGTCCCAGTGTTCCAGTGTCTTTGTGTCTCTGTGTCTCTGTGTCTCAGTGTCCCAGTGTCTCTGTGTCTCTGTGTCTCAGTGTCTCAGTGTCCCAGTGTACCAGTTTCCCATTGTCTCAGTGTCACTGTGTCTCTGTGTCTTTGTGTCTCAGTGTCTCAGTGTCCCAGTGTCCCAGTGTCCCAGTGTCCCAGTGTCCCAGTGTCCCAGTGTCTTTGTGTCTCTGTGTCTCTGTGCCTCAGTGTCCCAGTGTCTCAGTGTCTCATTGTCCCAGTGTCCTTGTGTCTCTGTGTCTCCGTGTCTCAGTGTCCCAGTGTCCCACTGTCCCAGTGTCTATGTGTCCCAGTGTCTCTGTGTCTCAGTGTCTCAGTGTCCCAGTGTCCCAGTGTTTCTGTGTCTCAGTGTCTCAGTGTCCCAGTGTCTCTGTGTCCCAGTGTCCCAGTATCCCAGTGTCCTTGTGTCTCTGTGTCTCTGTGTCTCCGTGTCCCAGTGTCCCAGTGTCTCAGTGTCTCCGTGTCTCGGTGTCCCAGTGTCCCAGTGCGCTTTTGTCTCTGTGTCTCTGTGTCTCCGTGTCCCAGTGTCCCAGTGTCCCAATGTCCAAGTGTCTTTGTGTCTCTGTGTCTCTTTTTCACAGTTTCTCTGTGTCTCTGTGTCTCAGTGTTTCAGTGTCCCAGTGTCCCAGTGTCCCAGTGGCTTTGTGTCTCTGTATCTCAGTGTCTCAGTGTTCCAGTGTCTCTGTGTCTCAGTGTCCCAGTGTCCCAGTGCCCTTTTGTCTCTGTGTCTCTGTGTCTCTGTGGCGCAGATTCCCAGTGTCCCAGTGTCCCATTGTCCCAATGTCCCAGTGTCTTTGTGTCTCTGTGTCTCAGTGTCCCAGTGTCACAGTGTCCCAGTTTCCCAGTGTCCCAGTGTCTTTGTGTTCTGTATCTCAGTGTCCCAGTTTCTCTGTGTCTCTGTGTCTCAGTGTCTCAGTGTTCCAGTGTCTCTGTGTCTCAGTGTCCCAGTGTCCCAGTGCCCTTTTGTCTCTGTGTCTCTGTGTCTCTGTGTCTCTGTGGCGCAGATTCCCAGTGTCCCAGTGTCCCATTGTCCCAATGTCCCAGTGTCTTTGTGTCTCTGTGTCTCAGTGTCCCAGTGTCACAGTGTCCCAGTTTCCCAGTGTCCCAGTGTCTTTGTGTTCTGTATCTCAGTGTCCCAGTTTCTCTGTGTCTCTGTGTCTCAGTGTTCCTGTGTCCCAGTGTCCCAGTGTCCCAGTGGCTTTGTGTCTCTGTGTCAGTGTGTCTCAGTGTTCCAGTGACTCTGTGTCTCAGTGCCCCAGTATCCCAGTGTCCCAGTGTCCCAGTGTCCTTGTGTCTCTGTGTCTCCGTGTCTCAGTGTCCCAGTGTCCCAGTGTCTTTGTGACACTGTGTCTCAGTGTCCCAGTGTCACTATGTCTCTGTCTCAGTGTTTCAGTGTCCCAGTGTCCCAGTGTCCCAGTGGCTTTGTGTCTCTGTGTCTCTGTGTCTCAATTTCTCAGTGTCCCAGTGTCTCTGTGTCTCCATGTCTCAGTGTCTCAGTATCACAGTGTCCCAGTGTCCTTGCGTCGTTGTGTCTCTGTGTCTCTGTGTCTCAGTGACCCAGTGACCCAGTGTCCCAGTGTCTCAGTGTCCTTGTGCCTCTGTGTCTCTGTGTCTCCGTGTCCCAGTGTCCCAGTGTCTCCCTGTCTCAGTGTCTCAGTATCCCAGTGTCCCAGTGTCCCTGCGTCTTTGTGTCTCTGTGTCTCTGTGTCTCCGTGTCTCAGTGTCCCACTGTCCCAGTGTCTTTGTGCCTCTGTGTCTCTGTGTCTCAGTGTCCCAGTGTCCCAGTGTCCCAGTGTCCCCGTATCTCAGTGCCTCAGTGTCCCACTGCTCAGCGTCTCTGTGTCCCAGTGTCCCAGTGTCTCTGTGTCTCCGTGTCCCAGTTTCCTTTTGTCTCTGTGTCTCTGTGTCTCTGTGTCCCAGTGTCTCAGTGTCCCAGTGTCCCAGTGTCCCAGTGTCTTTGTGTCTCTGTGTCTCTGTGTCCCAGTGTCTCTGTGTCTCTGTGTTTCAGTGTCCCAGTGTCACAGTGTCTGAGTGTCCGAGTGTCCTTGTGTCTCTGTGTCTCCGTGTCTCAGTCTCCCAGTGTCCCAGTGTTCCAGTGTCTTTGTGTCTCTGTGTCTCTGTGTCTCAGTGTCCCAGTGTCTCTGTGTCTCTGTGTCTCAGTGTCTCAGTGTCCCAGTGTACCAGTTTCCCATTGTCTCAGTGTCACTGTGTCTCTGTGTCTTTGTGTCTCAGTGTCTCAGTGTCCCAGTGTCCCAGTGTCCCAGTGTCCCAGTGTCCCAGTGTCCCAGTGTCTTTGTGTCTCTGTGTCTCTGTGCCTCAGTGTCCCAGTGTCTCAGTGTCTCATTGTCCCAGTGTCCTTGTGTCTCTGTGTCTCCGTGTCTCAGTGTCCCAGTGTCCCACTGTCCCAGTGTCTATGTGTCCCAGTGTCTCTGTGTCTCAGTGTCTCAGTGTCCCAGTGTCCCAGTGTTTCTGTGTCTCAGTGTCTCAGTGTCCCAGTGTCTCTGTGTCCCAGTGTCCCAGTATCCCAGTGTCCTTGTGTCTCTGTGTCTCTGTGTCTCCGTGTCCCAGTGTCCCAGTGTCTCAGTGTCTCCGTGTCTCGGTGTCCCAGTGTCCCAGTGCGCTTTTGTCTCTGTGTCTCTGTGTCTCCGTGTCCCAGTGTCCCAGTGTCCCAATGTCCAAGTGTCTTTGTGTCTCTGTGTCTCTTTTTCACAGTTTCTCTGTGTCTCTGTGTCTCAGTGTTTCAGTGTCCCAGTGTCCCAGTGTCCCAGTGGCTTTGTGTCTCTGTATCTCTGTGTCTCAGTGTCTCAGTGTTCCAGTGTCTCTGTGTCTCAGTGTCCCAGTGTCCCAGTGCCCTTTTGTCTCTGTGTCTCTGTGTCTCTGTGGCGCAGATTCCCAGTGTCCCAGTGTCCCATTGTCCCAATGTCCCAGTGTCTTTGTGTCTCTGTGTCTCAGTGTCCCAGTGTCACAGTGTCCCAGTTTCCCAGTGTCCCAGTGTCTTTGTGTTCTGTATCTCAGTGTCCCAGTTTCTCTGTGTCTCTGTGTCTCAGTGTCTCAGTGTTCCAGTGTCTCTGTGTCTCAGTGTCCCAGTGTCCCAGTGCCCTTTTGTCTCTGTGTCTCTGTGTCTCTGTGTCTCTGTGGCGCAGATTCCCAGTGTCCCAGTATCCCATTGTCCCAATGTCCCAGTGTCTTTGTGTCTCTGTGTCTCAGTGTCCCAGTGTCACAGTGTCCCAGTTTCCCAGTGTCCCAGTGTCTTTGTGTTCTGTATCTCAGTGTCCCAGTTTCTCTGTGTCTCTGTGTCTCAGTGTTCCTGTGTCCCAGTGTCCCAGTGTCCCAGTGGCTTTGTGTCTCTGTGTCTCTGTGTCTCAGTGTTCCAGTGTCTCTGTGTCTCAGTGTCCCAGTGTCCCAGTGGTCCATTGTCCCAGTGTCCCAGTGTCTTTGTGTCTCTGTGTCTCTGTGTCTCAGTGTCCCAGTGTCTCCGTGTCTCTGTGTCTCAGTGCCCCAGTGCCCCAGTGTCCCAGTGCCCCAGTGTCCCAGTGTCCCAGTGTCCTTGTGTCTCTGTGTCTCCGTGTCTCAGTGTCTCAGTGTCCCAGTGTCTTTGTGTCTCTATGTCTCTGGTTCTCAGTGTCTCAGTGTCCCAGTGTCCCAGTGTCTTTGTGACTCTGTGTCTCAGTGTCCCAGTGTCACTATGTCTCTGTCTCAGTGTTTCAGTGTCCCAGTGTCCCAGTGTCCCAGTGGCTTTGTGTCTCTGTGTCTCTGTGTCTCAATTTCTCAGTGTCCCAGTGTCCCTGTGTCTCCATATCTCAGTGACCCAGTGTCCTAGTGTCTCCCTGTCTCAGTGTCTCAGTATCCCAGTGTCCCAGTGTCCCTGCGTCTTTGTGTCTCTGTGTCTCTGTGTCTCCGTGTCTCAGTGTCCCAGTGTCCCAGTGTCTTTGTGCCTCTGTGTCTCTGTGTCTCAGTGTCCCAGTGTCCCAGTGTCCCAGTGTCCCCGTATCTCAGTGCCTCAGTGTCCCACTGCTCAGCGTCTCTGTGTCCCAGTGTCCCAGTGTCTCTGTGTCTCCGTGTCTCAGTGTCCCAGTTTCCTTTTGTCTCTGTGTCTCTGTGTCTCTGTGTCCCAGTGTCTCAGTGTCCCAGTGTCCCAGTGTCCTAGTGTCTTTGTGTCTCTGTGTCTCTGTGTCCCAGTGTCTCTGTGTCTCTGTGTTTCAGTGTCCCAGTGTCACAGTGTCCGAGTGTCCGAGTGTCCTTGTGTGTCTGTGTCTCCGTGTCTCAGTCTCCCAGTGTCCCAGTGTTCCAGTGTCTTTGTGTCTCTGTGTCTCTGTGTCTCAGTGTCCCAGTGTCTCTGTGTCTCTGTGTCTCAGTGTCTCAGTGTCCCAGTGTACCAGTTTCCCATTGTCTCAGTGTCACTGTGTCTCTGTGTCTTTGTGTCTCAGTGTCTCAGTGTCCCAGTGTCCCAGTGTCCCAGTGTCCCAGTGTCCCAGTGTCTTTGTGTCTCTGTGTCTCTGTGCCTCAGTGTCCCAGTGTCTCAGTGTCTCATTGTCCCAGTGTCCTTGTGTCTCTGTGTCTCCGTGTCCCAGTGTCCCAGTGTCCCAGTGGCTTTGTGTCTCTGTGTCTCTGTGTCTCAGTGTCTCAGTGTTCCAGTGTCTCTGTGTCTCAGTGTCCCAGTGTCCCAGTGCCCCTTTGTCTCTGTGTCTCTGTGGCGCAGATTCCCAGTGTCCCAGTGTCCCATTGTCCCAATGTCCCAGTGTCTTTGTGTCTCTGTGTCTCAGTGTCCCAGTGTCACAGTGTCCCAGTTTCCCAGTGTCCCAGTGTCTTTGTGTCTCTGTTTCTCAGTGTCCCAGTTTCTCTGTGTCTCTGTGTCTCAGTGTTCCTGTGTCCCAGTGTCCCAGTGTCCCAGTGGCTTTGTGTCTCTGTGTCTCAGTGTTCCAGTGTCTCTGTGTCTCAGTGTCCCAGTGTCCCAGTGGCCCATTGTCCCAGTGTCCCAGTGTCTTTGTGTCTCTGTGTCTCTGTGTCTCAGTGTCCCAGTGTCTCCGTGTCTCTGTGTCTCAGTGCCCGAGTGTCCCAGTGCCCCAGTGTCCCAGTGTCCCGGTGTCCTTGTGTCTCTGTGTCTCCGTGTCTCAGTGTCTCAGTGTCCCAGTGTCTTTGTGTCTCTATGTCTCTGGTTCTCAGTGTCTCAGTGTCCCAGTGTCCCAGTGTCTTTGTGACTCTGTGTCTCAGTGTCCCAGTGTCACTATGTCTCTGTCTCAGTGTTTCAGTGTCCCAGTGTCCCAGTGTCCCAGTGGCTTTGTGTCTCTGTGTCTCTGTGTCTCAATTTCTCAGTGTCCCAGTGTCTCTGTGCCTCCATGTCTCAGTGTCTCAGTATAACAGTGTCCCAGTGTGCTTGCGTCTTTGTGTCTCTGTGTCTCTGTGTCTCAGTGACCCAGTGACCCAGTGTCCCAGTGTCGCAGTGTCCTTGTGCCTCTGTGTCTCTGTGTCTCCGTGTCCCAGTGTCCCAGTGTCTCCCTGTCTCAGTGTCTCAGTATCCCAGTGTCCCAGTGTCCCTGCGTCTTTGTGTCTCTGTGTCTCTGTGTCTCCGTGTCTCAGTGTCCCAGTGTCCCAGTGTCTTTGTGCCTCTGTGTCTCTGTGTCTCAGTGTCCCAGTGTCCCCGTATCTCAGTGCCTCAGTGTCCCACTGCTCAGCGTCTCTGTGTCTCAGTGTCCCAGTTTCCTTTTGTCTCTGTGTCTCTGTGTCTCTGTGTCTCTGTGTCCCAGTGTCTCAGTGTCCCAGTGACCCAGTGTCCCAGTGTCTTTGTGTCTCTGTGTCTCTGTGTCCCAGTGTCTCTGTGTCTCTGTGTTTCAGTGTCCCAGTGTCACAGTGTCCGAGTGTCCGAGTGTCCTTGTGTCTCTGTGTCTCCGTGTCTCAGTCTCCCAGTGTCCCAGTGTTCCAGTGTTTTTGTGTCTCTGTGTCTCTGTGTCTCTGTGTCTCAGTGTCCCAGTGTCTCTGTGTCTCTGTGTCTCAGTGTCTCAGTGTCCCAGTGTACCAGTTTCCCATTGTCTCAGTGTCACTGTGTCTCTGTGTCTTTGTGTCTCAGTGTCCCAGTGTCCCAGTGTCCCAGTGTCCCAGTGTCTTTGTGTCTCTGTGTCTCAGTGTCTCATTGTCCCAGTGTCCTTGTGTCTCTGTGTCTCCGTGTCTCAGTGTCCCAGTGTCCCAGTGTATGTGTCCCAGTGTCTCTGTGTCTCAGTGTCTCAGTGTCCCAGTGTCCCAGTGTTTCTGTGTCTCAGTGTCTCAGTGTCCCAGTGTCTCTGTGTCCCAGTGTCCCAGTATCCCAGTGTCCTTGTGTCTCTGTGTCTCTGTGTCTCCGTGTCCCAGTGTCCCAGTGTCTCAGTGTCTCCGTGTCTCGGTGTCCCAGTGTCCCAGTGCGCTTTTGTCTCTGTGTCTCTGTGTCTCCGTGTCCCAGTGTCCCAGTGTCCCAATGTCCAAGTGTCTTTGTGTCTCTGTGTCTCTTTTTCACAGTTTCTCTGTGTCTCTGTGTCTCAGTGTTTCAGTGTCCCAGTGCCCCAGTGTCCCAGTGGCTTTGTGTCTCTGTGTCTCTGTGTCTCAGTGTCTCAGTGTTCCAGTGTTCCAGTGTCTCTGTGTCTCAGTGTCCCAGTGTCCCAGTGCCCTTTTGTCTCTGTGTCTCTGTGTCTCTGTGGCGCAGATTCCCAGTGTCCCAGTGTCCCAGTGTCCCATTGTCCCAATGTCCCAGTGTCTTTGTGTCTCTGTGTCTCAGTGTCCCAGTGTCACAGTGTCCCAGTTTCCCAGTGTCCCAGTGTCTTTGTGTCTCTGTTTCTCAGTGTCCCAGTTTCTCTGTGTCTCTGTGTCTCAGTGTTCCTGTGTCCCAGTGTCCCAGTGTCCCAGTGGCTTTGTGTCTCTGTGTCTCAGTGTCTCCGTGTCTCTGTGTCTCAGTGCCCCAGTGTCCCAGTGTCCCAGTGTCCCAGTGTCCCAGTGTCCTTGTGTCTCCGTGTCTCCGTGTCTCAGTGTCTCAGTGTCCCAGTTTCTCTGTGTCCCAGTGTCCCAGTGTTTCTGTGTCTCAGTGTCTCAGTGTCCCAGTGTCTCTGTGTCCCAGTGTCCCAGTATCCCAGTGTCTTTGTGTCTCTGTGTCTCTGTGTCTCTGTGTCCCAGTGTCCCAGTGTCTCTGTGTCTCCGTGTCTCAGTGTCCCAGTTTCCTTTTGTCTCTGTGTCTCTGTGTCTCTGTGTCCCAGTGTCTCAGTGTCCCAGTGTCCCAGTGTCCTAGTGTCTTTGTGTCGCTGTGTCTCTGTGTCCCAGTGTCTCTGTGTCTCTGTGTTTCAGTGTCCCAGTGTCACAGTGTCCGAGTGTCCGAGTGTCCTTGTGTCTCTGTGTCTCCGTGTCTCAGTCTCCCAGTGTCCCAGTGTTCCAGTGTCTTTGTGTCTCTGTGTCTCTGTGTCTCAGTGTCCCAGTGTCTCTGTGTCTCTGTGTCTCAGTGTCTCAGTGTCCCAGTGTACCAGTTTCCCATTGTCTCAGTGTCACTGTGTCTTTGTGTCTTTGTGTCTCAGTGTCTCAGTGTCCCAGTGTCCCAGTGTCCCAGTGTCTTTGCGTCTCTGTGTCTCTGTGCCTCAGTGTCCCAGTGTCTCAGTGTCTCATTGTCCCAGTGTCCTTGTGTCTCTGTGTCTCCGTGTCTCAGTGTCCCAGTGTCCCAGTGTCCCAGTGTCTATGTGTCCCAGTGTCTCTGTGTCTCAGTGTCTCAGTGTCCCAGTGTCCCAGTGTTTCTGTGTCTCAGTGTCTCAGTGTCCCAGTGTCTCTGTGTCCCAGTGTCCCAGTATCCCAGTGTCCTTGTGTCTCTGTGTCTCTGTGTCTCCGTGTCCCAGTGTCCCAGTGTCTCAGTGTCTCCGTGTCTCGTTGTCCCAGTGTCCCAGTGCGCTTTTGTCTCTGTGTCTGTGTCTCCGTGTCCCAGTGTCCCAGTGTCCCAATGTCCAAGTGTCTTTGTGTCTCTGTGTCTCTTTTTCACAGTTTCTCTGTGTCTCTGTGTCTCAGTGTTTCAGTGTCCCAGTGTCCCAGTGTCCCAGTGGCTTTGTGTCTCTGTGTCTCTGTGTCTCAGTGTCTCAGTGTTCCAGTGTCTCTGTGTCTCAGTGTCCCAGTGTCCCAGTGCCCTTTTGTCTCTGTGTCTCTGTGTCTCTGTGTCTCTGTGGCGCAGATTCCCAGTGTCCCAGTGTCTTTGTGTCTCTGTTTCTCAGTGTCCCAGTTTCTCTGTGTCTCTGTGTCTCAGTGTTCCTGTGTCCCAGTGTCCCAGTGTCCCAGTGTCCCAGTGTCCCAGTGGCTTTGTGTCTCTGTGTCTCTGTGTCTCAGTGTTCCAGTGTCTCTGTGTCTCAGTGTCCCAGTGTCCCAGTGGCCCATTGTCCCAGTGTCCCAGTGTCTTTGTGTCTCTGTGTCTCTGTGTCTCAGTGTCCCAGTGTCTCCGTGTCTCTGTGTCTCAGTGCCCCAGTATCACAGTGTCCCAGTGTCCTTGCGTCTTTGTGTCTCTGTGTCTCTGTGTCTCTGTGTCCCAGTGTCTCAGTGTCCCAGTGTCCCAGTGTCCCAGTGTCTTTGTGTCTCTGTGTATCTTTGTCCCAGTGTCTCTGTGTCTCTGTGTCCCACTGTCCCAGTGTCTTTGTGTCTCTGTGTCTCAGTCTCCCAGTGTCCCAGTGTCCCAGTGTCCTTGTGTCTCTGTGTCTCCGTGTCTCAGTGTCTCAGTGTCCCATTGCCCCAGTGTCTTTGTGTTTCTCTGTCTCAGTGTCCCAGTGTCACAGTGTCCCAGTGTCTCTGTGTCTCTGTTTCTCAGTATCCCAGTGTCCCAGTGTTCCAGTGTCCCGGTGTCATTGTGTCTCTGTGTCTCCGTGTCTCAGTGTCCAAATGTCTTTGTGTCTCTGTGTCCCAGTGTCTCTGTGTCTCTGTGTCTCCGTGTCTCAGTGTCTCAGTGTCCCAGTGTCTTCGTGTCTCCGTGTCTCTGAGTCTCAATGTCCCAGTGTTTCTGTGTCTCAGTGTTCCAATGTCCCAGTGTCTCTGTGTCTCCGTGTCTCCGTGTCTCAGTGTCTCAGTGTCCCAGTGTCCCAGTGTCCCCGTATCTCAGTGCCTCAGTGTCCCACTGCTCAGCGTCTCTGTGTCCCAGTGTCCCAGTGTCTCTGTGTCTCCGTGTCTCAGTGTCCCAGTTTCCTTTTGTCTCTGTGTCTCTGTGTCTCTGTGTCCCAGTGTCTCAGTGTCCCAGTGTCCCAGTGTCCCAGTGTCTTTGTGTCTCTGTGTCTCTGTGTCCCAGTGTCTCTGTGTCTCTGTGTTTCAGTGTCCCAGTGTCACAGTGTCCGAGTGTCCGAGTGTCCTTGTGTCTCTGTGTCTCCGTGTCTCAGTCTCCCAGTGTCCCAGTGTTCCAGTGTCTTTGTGTCTCTGTGTCTCTGTGTCTCAGTGTCCCAGTGTCTCTGTGTCTCTGTGTCTCAGTGTCTCAGTGTCCCAGTGTACCAGTTTCCCATTGTCTCAGTGTCACTGTGTCTCTATGTCTTTGTGTCTCAGTGTCTCAGTATCCCAGTGTCCCAGTGTCCCAGTTTCCCATTGTCTCAGTGTCACTGTGTCTCTGTGTCTTTGTGTCTCAGTGTCTCAGTGTCCCAGTGTACCAGTTTCCCATTGTCTCAGTGTCACTGTGTCTCTGTGTCTTTGTGTCTCAGTGTCTCAGTGTCCCAGTGTCCCAGTGTCCCAGTGTCCCAGTGTCCCAGTGTGTTTGTGTCTCTGTGTCTCTGTGCCTCAGTGTCCCAGTGTCTCAGTGTCTCATTGTCCCAGTGTCCTTGTGTCTCTGTGTCTCCGTGTCTCAGTGTCCCAGTGTCCCAGTGTCCCAGTGTCTATTTGTCCCAGTGTCTCTGTGTCTCAGTGTCTCAGTGTCCCAGTGTCTCTGTGTCCCAGTGTCCCAGTATCCCAGTGTCCTTGTGTCTCTGTGTCTCTGTGTCTCCGTGTCCCAGTGTCCCAGTGTCTCAGTGTCTCCGTGTCTCGGTGTCCCAGTGTCCCAGTGCGCTTTTGTCTCTGTGTCTCTGTGTCTCCGTGTCCCAGTGTCCCAGTGTCCCAATGTCCAAGTGTCTTTGTGTCTCTGTGTCTCTTTTTCACAGTTTCTCTGTGTCTCTGTGTCTCAGTGTTTCAGTGTCCCAGTGTCCCAGTGTCCCAGTGGCTTTGTGTCTCTGTGTCTCTGTGTCTCAGTGTCTCAGTGTTCCAGTGTCTCTGTGTCTCAGTGTCCCAGTGTCCCAGTGCCCTTTTGTCTCTGTGTCTTTGTGTCTCTGTGGCGCAGATTCCCAGTGTCCCAGTGTCCCATTGTCCCAATGTCCCAGTGTCTTTGTGTCTCTGTGTCTCAGTGTCCCAGTGTCACAGTGTCCCAGTTTCCCAGTGTCCCAGTGTCTTTGTGACTCTGTTTCTCAGTGTCCCAGTTTCTCTGTGTCTCTGTGTCTCAGTGTTCCTGTGTCCCAGTGTCCCAGTGTCCCAGTGGCTTTGTGTCTCTGTGTCTCAGTGTTCCAGTGTTTCTGTGTCTCAGTGTCCCAGTGTCCCAGTGGCCCATTGTCCCAGTGGCCCAGTGTCTTTGTGTCTCTGTGTCTCTGTGTCTCAGTGTCCCAGTGTCTCCGTGTCTCTGTGTCTCAGTGCCCCAGTGTCCCAGTGCCCCAGTATCCCAGTGTCCCAGTGTCCTTGTGTCTCTGTGTCTCCGTGTCTCAGTGTCTCAGTGTCCCAGTGTCACAGTGTCCCAGTGTCCCAGTGTCTTTGTGTCTCTGTGTCTCTGTGTCCCAGTGTCTCTGTGTCTCTGTGTTTCAGTGTCCCAGTGTCACAGTGTCCGAGTGTCCGAGTGTCCTTGTGTCTCTGTGTCTCCGTGTCTCAGTCTCCCAGTGTCCCAGTGTTCCAGTGTCTTTGTGTCTCTGTGTCTCTGTGTCTCAGTGTCCCAGTGTCTCTGTGTCTCTGTGTCTCAGTGTCTCAGTGTCCCAGTGTACCAGTTTCCCATTGTCTCAGTGTCACTGTGTCTCTGTGTCTTTGTGTCTCAGTGTCTCAGTGTCCCAGTGTCCCAGTGTCCCAGTGTCCCAGTGTCCCAGTGTCTTTGTGTCTCTGTGTCTCTGTGCCTCAGTGTCCCAGTGTCTCAGTGTCTCATTGTCCCAGTGTCCTTGTGTCTCGGTGTCTCCGTGTCTCAGTGTCCCAGTGTCCCAGTGTCCCAGTGTCTTTGTGCCTCTGTGTCTCTGTGTCTCAGTGTCCCAGTGTCCCAGTGTCCCAGTGTCCCCGTATCTCAGTGCCTCAGTGTCCCACTGCTCAGCGTCTCTGTGTCCCAGTGTCCCAGTGTCTCTGTGTCTCCGTGTCTCAGTGTCCCAGTTTCCTTTTGTCTCTGTGTCTCTGTGTCTCTGTGTCCCAGTGTCTCAGTGTCCCAGTGTCCCAGTGTCCCAGTGTCTTTGTGTCTCTGTGTCTCTGTGTCCCAGTGTCTCTGTGTCTCTGTGTTTCAGTGTCCCAGTGTCACAGTGTCCGAATGTCCGAGTGTCCTTGTGTCTCTGTGTCTCCGTGTCTCAGTCTCCCAGTGTCCCAGTGTTCCAGTGTCTTTGTGTCTCTGTGTCTCTGTGTCTCAGTGTCCCAGTGTCTCTGTGTCTCTGTGTCTCAGTGTTTCAGTGTCCCAGTGTACCAGTTTCCCATTGTCTCAGTGTCACTGTGTCTCTGTGTCTTTGTGTCTCAGTGTCTCAGTGTCCCAGTGTCCCAGTGTCCCAGTGTCCCAGTGTCCCAGTGTCTTTGTGTATCTGTGTCTCTGTGCCTCAGTGTCCCAGTGTCTCAGTGTCTCATTGTCCCAGTGTCCTTGTGTCTCGGTGTCTCCGTGTCTCAGTGTCCCAGTGTCCTAGTGTCCCAGTGTCTATGTGTCCCAGTGTCTCTGTGTCTCAGTGTCTCAGTGTCCCAGTGTCCCAGTGTTTCTGTGTCTCAGTGTCTCAGTGTCCCAGTGTCTCTGTGTCCCAGTGTCCCAGTATCCCAGTGTCCTTGTGTCTCTGTGTCTCTGTGTCTCCGTGTCCCAGTGTCCCAGTGTCTCAGTGTCTCCGTGTCTCGGTGTCCCAGTGTCCCAGTGCGCTTTTGTCTCTGTGTCTCCGTGTCCCAGTGTCCCAGTGTCCCAATGTCCAAGTGTCTTTGTGTCTCTGTGTCTCTTTTTCACAGTTTCTCTGTGTCTCTGTGTCTCAGTGTTTCAGTGTCCCAGTGTCCCAATGTCCCAGTGGGTTTGTGTCTCTGTGTCTCTGTGTCTCAGTGTCTCAGTGTTCCAGTATCTCTGTGTCTCAGTGTCCCAGTGTCCCAGTGCCCTTTTGTCTCTGTGTCTCTGTGTCTCTGTGGCGCAGATTCCCAGTGTCCCAGTGTCCCATTGTCCCAATGTCCCAGTGTCTTTGTGTCTCTGTGTCTCAGTGTCCCAGTGTCACAGTGTCCCAGTTTCCCAGTGTCCCAGTGTCTTTGTGTCTCTGTTTCTCAGTGTCCCAGTTTCTCTGTGTCTCTGTGTCTCAGTGTTCCTGTGTCCCAGTGTCCCAGTGTCCCAGTGGCTTTGTGTCTCTGTGTCTCTGTGTCTCAGTGTTCCAGTGTCTCTGTGTCTCAGTGTCCCAGTGTCCCAGTGGCCCATTGTCCCAGTGTCCCAGTGTCTTTGTGTCTCTGGGTCTCTGTGTCTCAGTGTCCCAGTGTCTCCGTGTCTCTGTGTCTCAGTGTCTCAGTGTCCCAGTGCCCCAGTGTCCCAGTGTCCCAGTGTCCTTGTGTCTCTGTGTCTCCGTGTCTCAGTGTCTCAGTGTCCCAGTGTCTTTGTGTCTCTGTGTCTCTGTGTCTCAGTGTCCTTGTGTCTCTGTGTCACTGTGTCTCCATGTCTCAGTGTCCCAGTGTCCCAGTGTCCTTATGTCTCTGTGTCTCCGTGTCTCCGTGTCCCAGTGTCCCAGTGTCCCAGTGTCTTTGTGTCTCTCTGTCTCTGTTTCTCATTGTCCCAGTGTCCCAGTGTCCCAGTGTCCCAGTGTCATTGTGTCTCTGTGTCTCCGTGTCTCAGTGTCTCAGTGTCCCAGTGTCTTTGTGTCTCTGTGTCCCAGTGTCTCAGTGTCCCAGTGTCTTTGTGTCTCCGTGTCTCTGAGTCTCAATGTCCGAGTGTCTCTGTGTCTCAGTGTCCCTATGTCCCAGTGTCCTTGTGTCTCCGTGTCTCCGTACCTCAGTGTCCCAGTGTCCCAGTGTCCCAGTGTCCCAGTGTCCCAGTGTCATTGTGTCTCTGTGTCTCCGTGTCTCAGTGTCTCAGTGTCCCAGTGTCTTTGTGTCTCTGTGTCCCAGTGTCTCAGTGTCCCAGTGTCTTCGTGTCTCCGTGTCTCTGAGTCTCAATGTCCGAGTGTCTCTGTGTCTCAGTGTCCCTATGTCCCAGTGTCCTTGTGTCTCCGTGTCTCCGTGCCTCAGTGTCCCAGTGTCCCAGTGTCCCAGTGTCCCAGTGTCCCAGTGTCTTTGTGTCTATGTGTCTCTGTGTCTCAGTGTCCCAGTGTCCCAGTGTTCCAGTGTCCCAGTGTCCTTGTGTCTCTGTGTCTCCGTTTCTCAGTGTCTCTGTGTCCCAATGTCCCAGTGTCTTTGTGTCTCTGTGTATCTGTGTATCAGTGTCCCAGTGTCTCAGTGTCCCAGTGTCTCAGTGGCCCAGTGTCCCAGTGCCTTTGTGTCTCTGTGCCTCAGTGCCCCAGTATCCCAGTGTCCCAGTCTTCTAGTGTCCCAGTGTCCTTGTGTCTCTGTGTCTCCGTGTCTCAGTTTCCCAGTTTCCCAGTGTCCCAGTGTCTTTGTGTCTCTGTGTCTCTTTTTCACAGTTTCTCTGTGTCTCTGTGTCTCAGTGTTTCAGTGTCCCAGTGTCCCAGTGTCCCAGTGGCTTTGTGTCTCTGTGTCTCTGTGGCTCTGTGTCTCTGTGTCTCTGTGGCGCAGATTCCCAGTGTCCCAGTGTCCCAGTGTCCCAATGTCGCAGTGTCTTTGTGTCTCCGTGTCTCAATGTCCCAGTGTCTCAGTGTCCCAGTTTCCCAGTGTCCCTGTGTCCCAGTGTCTTTGTGTCTCTGTGTCTCAGTGTCCCAGTTTCTCTGTGTCTCTGTGTCTCAGTGTCCCTGTGTCCCAGTGTCCCAGTGGCTTTCTGTCTCTGTGTCTCTGTGTCTCAATGTCTCAGTGTTCCAGTGTCTCTGTGTCTCAGTGTCCCAGTGTCCCAGTGGCCCTTTGTCCCAGAGTCCCAGTGTCTTTGTGTCTCTGTGTCTCTGTGTCTCAGTGTCCCAGTGTCTCCGTGTCTCTGTGTCTCAGTGCCCCAGTATCCAAGTGTCCCAGTGCCCCAGTGTCCCAGTGTCCCAGTGTCCTTGTGTCTCTGTGTCTCCGTGTCTCAGTGTCTCAGTGTCCCAGTGTCTCTGTGTCTCTGTGTCTCAGTGTCCTTGTGTCTCTGTGTCACTGTGTCTCCGTGTCTCAGTGTCCCAGTGTCCCAGTGTCCTTATGTCTCTGTGTCTCCGTGTCTCCGTGTCCCAGTGTCCCAGTGTCCCAGTGTCTTTGTGTCTCTGTGTCTCTGTTTCTCATTGTCCCAGTGTCCCAGTGTCCCAGTGTCCCAGTGTCATTGTGTCTCTGTGTCTTCGTGTCTCAGTGTCTCAGTGTCCCAGTGTCTTTGTGTCTCTGTGTCCCAGTGTCTCTGTGTCTCTGTGTCTCCGTGTCCCAGTGTCTCAGTATCCCAGTGTCTTTGTGTCTCCATGTCTCTGAGTCTCAATGTCCGAGTGTCTCTGTGTCTCAGTGTCCCTGTGTCCCAGTGTCCCAGTGTCCTTGTGTCTCCGTGTCTCCGTGTCTCAGTGTCCCAGTGTCCCAGTGTCCCAGTGTCCCAGTGTCATTGTGTCTATGTGTCTCTGTGTCTCAGTGTCCCAGTGTCCCAGTGTCCCAGTGTCTTTGTGTCTCTGTGTCTCTGTGCCTCAGTGTCCCAGTGTCTCAGTGTCTCATTGTCCCAGTGTCCTTGTGTCTCTGTGTCTCCGTGTCTCAGTGTCCCAGTGTCCCAGTGTCCCAGTGTCCCAGTGTCCCAGTGTCTATTTGTCCCAGTGTCTCTGTGTCTCAGTGTCTCAGTGTCCCAGTGTCCCAGTGTTTCTGTGTCTCAGTGTCTCAGTGTCCCAGTGACTCTGTGTCCCAGTGTCCCAGTATCCCAGTGTCCTTGTGTCTCTGTGTCTCTGTGTCTCCGTGTCCCAGTGTCCCAGTGTCTCAGTGTCTCCGTGTCTCGGTGTCCCAGTGTCCCAGTGCGCTTTTGTCTCTGTGTCTCTGTGTCTCTGTGTCTCCGTGTCCCAGTGTCCCAGTGTCCCAATGTCCAAGTGTCTTTGTGTCTCTGTGTCTCTTTTTCACAGTTTCTCTGTGTCTCTGTGTCTCAGTGTTTCAGTGTCCCAGTGTCCCAGTGTCCCAGTGGCTTTGTGTCTCTGTGTCTCTGTGTCTCAGTGTCTCAGTGTTCCAGTGTCTCTGTGTCTCAGTGTCCCAGTGTCCCAGTGCCCTTTTGTCTCTGTGTCTCTGTGTCTCTGTGGCGCAGATTCCCAGTGTCCCAGTGTCCCATTGTCCCAATGTCCCAGTGTCTTTGTGTCTCTGTGTCTCAGTGTCCCAGTGTCACAGTGTCCCAGTTTCCCAGTGTCCCAGTGTCTTTGTGTCTCTGTTTCTCAGTGTCCCAGTTTCTCTGTGTCTCTGTGTCTCAGTGTTCCTGTGTCCCAGTGTCCCAGTGTCCCTGCGTCTTTGTGTCTCTGTGTCTCTGTGTCTCCGTGTCTCAGTGTCCCAGTTTCCTTTTGTCTCTGTGTCTCTGTGTCTCTGTGTCCCAGTGTCTCAGTGTCCCAGTGTCCCAGTGTTTCTGTGTCTCAGTGTCTCAGTGTCCCAGTGACTCTGTGTCCCAGTGTCCCAGTATCCCAGTGTCCTTGTGTCTCTGTGTCTCTGTGTCTCCGTGTCCCAGTGTCCCAGTGTCTCAGTGTCTCCGTGTCTCGGTGTCCCAGTGTCCCAGTGCGCTTTTGTCTCTGTGTCTCTGTGTCTCTGTGTCTCCGTGTCCCAGTGTCCCAGTGTCCCAATGTCCAAGTGTCTTTGTGTCTCTGTGTCTCTTTTTCACAGTTTCTCTGTGTCTCTGTGTCTCAGTGTTTCAGTGTCCCAGTGTCCCAGTGTCCCAGTGGCTTTGTGTCTCTGTGTCTCTGTGTCTCAGTGTCTCAGTGTTCCAGTGTCTCTGTGTCTCAGTGTCCCAGTGTCCCAGTGCCCTTTTGTCTCTGTGTCTCTGTGTCTCTGTGGCGCAGATTCCCAGTGTCCCAGTGTCCCATTGTCCCAATGTCCCAGTGTCTTTGTGTCTCTGTGTCTCAGTGTCCCAGTGTCACAGTGTCCCAGTTTCCCAGTGTCCCAGTGTCTTTGTGTCTCTGTTTCTCAGTGTCCCAGTTTCTCTGTGTCTCTGTGTCTCAGTGTTCCTGTGTCCCAGTGTCCCAGTGTCCCTGCGTCTTTGTGTCTCTGTGTCTCTGTGTCTCCGTGTCTCAGTGTCCCAGTTTCCTTTTGTCTCTGTGTCTCTGTGTCTCTGTGTCCCAGTGTCTCAGTGTCCCAGTGTCCCAGTGTCCCAGTGTCTTTGTGCCTCTGTGTCTCTGTGTCTCAGTGTCCCAGTGTCCCAGTGTCCCAGTGTCCCCGTATCTCAGTGCCTCAGTGACCCACTGCTCAGCGTCTCTGTGTCCCAGTGTTCCAGTGTCTCAGTGTCTTTGTGTCTCAGTGTCTCAGTGTCTCTGTGTCTCTGTGTCTCAGTGTCTCAGTATCCCAGTGTCCCAGTGTCCCAGTGTCCCAGTTTCCCATTGTCTCAGTGTCACTGTGTCTCTGTGTCTTTGTGTCTCAGTGTCTCAGTGTCCCAGTGTACCAGTTTCCCATTGTCTCAGTGTCACTGTGTCTCTGTGTCTTTGTGTCTCAGTGTCTCAGTGTCCCAGTGTCCCAGTGTCCCAGTGTCCCAGTGTCCCAGTGTCTTTGTGTCTCTGTGTCTCTGTGCCTCAGTGTCCCAGTGTCTCAGTGTCTCATTGTCCCAGTGTCCTTGTGTCTCTGTGTCTCCGTGTCTCAGTGTCCCAGTGTCCCAGTGTCCCAGTGTCCCAGTGTCCCAGTGTCTATTTGTCCCAGTGTCTCTGTTTCTCAGTGTCTCTGTGTCCCAGTGTCCCAGTGTTTCTGTGTCTCAGTGTCTCAGTGTCCCAGTGACTCTGTGTCCCAGTGTCCCAGTATCCCAGTGTCCTTGTGTCTCTGTGTCTCTGTGTCTCCGTGTCCCAGTGTCCCAGTGTCTCAGTGTCTCCGTGTCTCGGTGTCCCAGTGCGCTTTTGTCTCTGTGTCTCTGTGTCTCCGTGTCCCAGTGTCCCAGTGTCCCAATGTCCAAGTGTCTTTGTGTCTCTGTGTCTCTTTTTCACAGTTTCTCTGTGTCTCTGTGTCTCAGTGTTTCAGTGTCCCAGTGTCCCAGTGTCCCAGTGGCTTTGTATCTCTGTGTCTCTGTGTCTCAGTGTCTCAGTGTTCCAGTGTCTCTGTGTCTCAGTGTCCCAGTGTCCCAGTGCTCTTTTGTCTCTGTGTCTCTGTGTCTCTGTGTCTCTGTGGCGCAGATTCCCAGTGTCCCAGTGTCCCATTGTCCCAATGTCCCAGTGTCTTTGTGTCTCTGTGTCTCAGTGTCCCAGTGTCACAGTGTCCCAGTTTCCCAGTGTCCCAGTGTCTTTGTGTCTCTGTTTCTCAGTGTCCCAGTTTCTCTGTGTCTCTGTGTCTCAGTGTTCCTGTGTCCCAGTGTCCCAGTGTCCCTGCGTCTTTGTGTCTCTGTGTCTCTGTGTCTCCGTGTCTCAGTGTCCCAGATTCCTTTTGTCTCTGTGTCTCTGTGTCTCTGTGTCCCAGTGTCTCAGTGTCCCAGTGTCCCAGTGTCCCAGTGTCTTTGTGCCTCTCTGTCTCCGTGTCTCAGTGTCCCAGTTTCCTTTTGTCTCTGTGTCTCTGTGTCTCTGTGTCCCAGTGTCTCAGTGTCCCAGTGTCCCAGTGTCCCAGTGTCTTTGTGTCTCTGTGTCTCTGTGTCCCAGTGTCTCTGTGTCTCTGTGTTTCCCAGTGTCTCAGTGTCCCAGTGTCCCAGTGTCCCAGTGTCTTTGTGTCTCTGTGTCTCTGTGTCCCAGTGTCTCTGTGTCTCTGTGTTTCAGTGTCCCAGTGTCACAGTGTCCGAGTGTCCGAGTGTCCTTGTGTCTCTGTGTCTCCGTGTCTCAGTCTCCCAGTGTCCCAGTGTTCCAGTGTCTTTGTGTCTCTGTGTCTCTGTGTCTCAGTGTCCCAGTGTCTCTGTGTCTCTGTGTCTCAGTGTCTCAGTGTCCCAGTGTACCAGTTTCCCATTGTCTCAGTGTCACTGTGTCTCTGTGTCTTTGTGTCTCAGTGTCTCAGTATCCCAGTGTCCCAGTGTCCCAGTGTCCCAGTTTCCCATTGTCTCAGTGTCACTGTGTCTCTGTGTCTTTGTGTCTCAGTGTCTCAGTGTCCCAGTGTACCAGTTTCCCATTGTCTCAGTGTCACTGTGTCTCTGTGTCTTTGTGTCTCAGTGTCTCAGTGTCCCAGTGTCCCAGTGTCCCAGTGTCCCAGTGTCCCAGTGTCCCAGTGTCTTTGTGTCTCTGTGTCTCTGTGCCTCAGTGTCCCAGTGTCTCAGTGTCTCATTGTCCCAGTGTCCTTGTGTCTCTGTGTCTCCGTGTCTCAGTGTCCCAGTGTCCCAGTGTCCCAGTGTCCCAGTGTCTATTTGTCCCAGTGTCTCTGTGTCTCAGTGTCTCAGTGTCCCAGTGTCCCAGTGTTTCTGTGTCTCAGTGTCTCAGTGTCCCAGTGACTCTGTGTCCCAGTGTCCCAGTATCCCAGTGTCCTTGTGTCTCTGTGTCTCTGTGTCTCCGTGTCCCAGTGTCTCAGTGTCTCCGTGTCTCGGTGTCCCAGTGTCCCAGTGCGCTTTTGTCTCTGTGTCTCTGTGTCTCTGTGTCTCCGTGTCCCAGTGTCCCAGTGTCCCAATGTCCAAGTGTCCTTGTGTCTCTGTGTCTCTTTTTCACAGTTTCTCTGTGTCTCTGTGTCTCAGTGTTTCAGTGTCCCAGTGTCCCAGTGTCCCAGTGGCTTTGTGTCTCTGTGTCTCTGTGTCTCAGTGTCTCAGTGTTCCAGTGTCTCTGTGTCTCAGTGTCCCAGTGTCCCAGTGCCCTTTTGTCTCTGTGTCTCTGTGTCTCTGTGGCGCAGATTCCCAGTGTCCCAGTGTCCCATTGTCCCAATGTCCCAGTGTCTTTGTGTCTCTGTGTCTCAGTGTCCCAGTGTCACAGTGTCCCAGTTTCCCAGTGTCCCAGTGTCTTTGTGTCTCTGTTTCTCAGTGTCCCAGTTTCTCTGTGTCTCTGTGTCTCAGTGTTCCTGTGTCCCAATGTCCCAGTGTCCCTGCGTCTTTGTGTCTCTGTGTCTCTGTGTCTCCGTGTCTCAGTGTCCCAGTTTCCTTTTGTCTCTGTGTCTCTGTGTCTCTGTGTCCCAGTGTCTCAGTGTCCCAGTGTCCCAGTGTCCCAGTGTCTTTGTGCCTCTGTGTCTCTGTGTCTCAGTGTCCCAGTGTCCCAGTGTCCCAGTGTCCCCGTATCTCAGTGCCTCAGTGTCCCACTGCTCAGCGTCTCTGTGTCCCAGTGTTCCAGTGTCTCAGTGTCTTTGTGTCTCAGTGTCTCAGTGTCTCTGTGTCTCTGTGTCTCTGTGTCTCAGTGTCTCAGTGTCCCAGTGTACCAGTTTCCCATTGTCTCAGTGTCACTGTGTCTCTGTGTCTTTGTGTATCAGTGTCTCAGTATCCCAGTGTCCCAGTGTCCCAGTGTCCCAGTTTCCCATTGTCTCAGTGTCACTGTGTCTCTGTGTCTTTGTGTCTCAGTGTCTCAGTGTCCCAGTGTACCAGTTTCCCATTGTCTCAGTGTCACTGTGTCTCTGTGTCTTTGTGTCTCAGTGTCTCAGTGTCCCAGTGTCCCAGTGTCCCAGTGTCCCAGTGTCCCAGTGTCCCAGTGTCTTTGTGTCTCTGTGTCTCTGTGCCTCAGTGTCACAGTGTCTCAGTGTCTCATTGTCCCAGTGTCCTTGTGTCTCTGTGTCTCCGTGTCTCAATGTCCCAGTGTCCCAGTGTCCCAGTGTCCCAGTGTCCCAGTGTCTATTTGTCCCAGTGTCTCAGTGTCTCAGTGTCTCAGTGTCCCAGTGTCCCAGTGTTTCTGTGTCTCAGTGTCTCAGTGTCCCAGTGACTCTGTGTCCCAGTGTCCCAGTATCCCAGTGTCCTTGTGTCTCTGTGTCTCTGTGTCTCCGTGTCCCAGTGTCCCAGTGTCTCAGTGTCTCCGTGTCTCGGTGTCCCAGTGTCCCAGTGCGCTTTTGTCTCTGTGTCTCTGTGTCTCCGTGTCCCAGTGTCCCAGTGTCCCAATGTCCAAGTGTCTTTGTGTCTCTGTGTCTCTTTTTCACAGTTTCTCTGTGTCTCTGTGTCTCAGTGTTTCAGTGTCCCAGTGTCCCAGTGTCCCAGTGGCTTTGTGTCTCTGTGTCTCTGTGTCTCAGTGTCTCAGTGTTCCAGTGTCTCTGTGTCTCAGTGTCCCAGTGTCCCAGTGCCCTTTTGTCTCTGTGTCTCTGTGTCTCTGTGGCGCAGATTCCCAGTGTCCCAGTGTCCCATTGTCCCAATGTCCCAGTGTCTTTGTGTCTCTGTGTCTCAGTGTCCCAGTGTCACAGTGTCCCAGTTTCCCAGTGTCCCAGTGTCTTTGTGTCTCTGTTTCTCAGTGTCCCAGTTTCTCTGTGTCTCTGTGTCTCAGTGTTCCTGTGTCCCAGTGTCCCAGTGTCCCTGCGTCTTTGTGTCTCTGTGTCTCTGTGTCTCCGTGTCTCAGTGTCCCAGTTTCCTTTTGTCTCTGTGTCTCTGTGTCTCTGTGTCTCTGTGTCCCAGTGTCTCAGTGTCCCAGTGTCCCAGTGTCCCAGTGTCTTTGTGCCTCTGTGTCTCCGTGTCTCAGTGTCCCAGTTTCCTTTTGTCTCTGTGTCTCTGTGTCTCTGTGTCCCAGTGTCTCAGTGTCCCAGTGTCCCAGTGTCCCAGTGTCCCAGTGTCTTTGTGTCTCTGTGTCTCTGTGTCCCAGTGTCTCTGTGTCTCTGTGTTTCAGTGTCCCAGTGTCACAGTGTCCGAGTGTCCGAGTGTCCTTGTGTCTCTGTGTCTCCGTGTCTCAGTCTCCCAGTGTCCCAGTGTTCCAGTGTCTTTGTGTCTCTGTGTCTCTGTGTCTCAGTGTCCCAGTGTCTCTGTGTCTCTGTGTCTCAGTGTCTCAGTGTCCCAGTGTACCAGTTTCCCATTGTCTCAGTGTCACTGTGTCTCTGTGTCTTTGTGTCTCAGTGTCTCAGTATCCCAGTGTCCCAGTGTCCCAGTGTCCCAGTTTCCCATTGTCTCAGTGTCACTGTGTCTCTGTGTCTTTGTGTCTCAGTGTCTCAGTGTCCCAGTGTACCAGTGTCCCAGTTTCCCAGTGTCCTTGTGTCTCTGTGTCTCTGTGTCTCCGTGTCCCAGTGTCCCAGTGTCTCAGTGTCTCCGTGTCTCGGTGTCCCAGTGTCCCAGTGCGCTTTTGTCTCTGTGTCTCTGTGTCTCCGTGTCCCAGTGTCCCAGTGTCCCAATGTCCAAGTGTCTTTGTGTCTCTGTGTCTCTTTTTCACAGTTTCTCTGTGTCTCTGTGTCTCAGTGTTTCAGTGTCCCAGTGTCCCAGTGTCCCAGTGGCTTTGTGTCTCTGTGTCTCTGTGTCTCAGTGTCTCAGTGTTCCAGTGTCTCTGTGTCTCAGTGTCCCAGTGTCCCAGTGCCCTTTTGTCTCTGTGTCTCTGTGTCTCTGTGGCGCAGATTCCCAGTGTCCCAGTGTCCCATTGTCCCAATGTCCCAGTGTCTTTGTGTCTCTGTGTCTCAGTGTCCCAGTGTCACAGTGTCCCAGTTTCCCAGTGTCCCAGTGTCTTTGTGACTCTGTTTCTCAGTGTCCCAGTTTATCTGTGTCTCTGTGTCTCAGTGTTCCTGTGTCCCAGTGTCCCAGTGTCCCAGTGGCTTTGTGTCTCTGTGTCTCAGTGTTCCAGTGTCTCTGTGTCTCAGTGTCCCAGTGTCCCAGTGGCCCATTGTCCCAGTGTCCCAGTGTCTTTGTGTCTCTGTGTCTCTGTGTCTCAGTGTCCCAGTGTCTCCGTGTCTCTGTGTCTCAGTGCCCCAGTGTCCCAGTGCCCCAGTATCCCAGTGTCCCAGTGTCCTTGTGTCTCTGTGTCTCCGTGTCTCAGTGTCTCAGTGTCCCAGTGTCTTTGTGTCTCTATGTCTCTGGTTCTCAGTGTCTCAGTGTCCCAGTGTCCCAGTGTCTTTGTGACTCTGTGTCTCAGTGTCCCAGTGTCACTATGTCTCTGTCTCAGTGTTTCAGTGTTTCAGTGTCCCAGTGTCCCAGTGGCTTTGTGTCTCTGTGTCTCCGTGTCTCAATTTCTCAGTGTCCCAGTGTCTCTGTGTCTCCATGTCTCAGTGTCTCAGTATCACAATGTCCCAGTGTCCTAGCGTCTTTGTGTCTTTGTGTCTCAGTGACCCAGTGTCCCAGTGTCCCAGTGTCCCAGTGTCCTTGTGTCTCTGTGTCTATGTGCCTCCGTGTCTCACTGTCCCAGTGTCTTTGTGTCTCTGTGTCTCTGTGTCTCAGTGTCCCAGTGTCCCAGTGTCGCAGTGTCTCTGTGTCTCTGTGTCTCAGTGTCCCAGTGTCTCTGTATCTCCGTGTCTCAGTGTCCCAGTGTCCTTTTGTCTCTGTGTCTCTGTGTCTCACTGCCCCAGTGTCTCTGTGTCTCTGTGCCTCTGTGCCTCTGTGTCCCAATGTCCCAGTGTCTTTGTGTCTCTGTGTATCTGTGTATCAGTGTCCCAGTGTCTTTGTGTCTCTGTGTCTCTATGGCTCAGTGTCCCAGTGTCTCTGTGTCTCTGTGTCCCAGTGTCCCAGTGTCTTTGTGTCTCTGTGTCTCTGTGTCTCAGTATCTCAGTGTCACTGTGTCTCTGTGTCTCAGTGTTTCAGTGTCCTTGTGTCCCTGTGTCCTAGTGGCTTTGTCTCTCTGTGTCTCTGTGTCTCAGTTTCTCAGTGTCTCAGTGTCTCTGTGTCTCCATGTCTCAGTGTCTCAGTGCCCCAGTGTCCCAGTGTCCTTGCGTCTTTGTGTCTCTGTGTCTCTGTGTCTCAGTTTCCCAGTGTCCCAGTGTCCCAGTGTCCCAGTGTCTTTGTGTCTCTGTGTCTCAGTGTCCCAGTGCCTCTGTGTCTCTGTGTCCCAGTGTCTATGTGTCCCAGTGTCTCTGTGCCTCAGTGTCTCAGTGTCCCAGTGTCCCAGTGTCTCTGTGTCTCAGTGTCTCAGTGTCCCAGTGTCTCAGTGTCCCAGTGTCTCAGTGTCCCAGTGTCCCAGTGTCCCAATGTCTCTGTGTCTCAGTGTCTCAGTGTCCCAGTGCCTCATTGTCTCAGTGTCCCAGTGTCGCAGTGTCCTTTTGTCTCTGTGTCTCAGTGTCTCCGTGTCTAGGTGTCCCAGGGACCCAGTGCCCTTTTGTCTCTGTGTCTCTGTGTCCCTGTGTCTCAGTGTCCCAGTTTCCCAGTGTCCCAGTGTCCCAGTGTCTTTGTGTCTCTGTGTCTCAGTGTCCCAGTTTCTCTGTGTCTCTGTGTCTCAGTGTTTCAGTGTCCCTGTGTCCCAGTGTCCCAGTGGCTTTGTGTCTCTGTGTCTCTGTGTCTCAGTGTCTCAGTGTTCCAGTGTCTCTGTGTCTCAGTGTCCCAGTGTCCCAGTGCCCTTTTGTCTCTGTGTCTCTGTGTCCCAGATTCCCAGTGTCCCAGTGTCTCAGTGTCCCAGTGTCCCAATGTCCCAGTGTCTTTGTGTCTCGGTGTCTCAGTGTCCCAGTGTCTCAGTGTCCCAGTTTCCCAGTGTCCCAGTGTCCCAGTGTCTTCGTGACTCTGTGTCTCAATGTCCCAGTTTCTCTGTGTCTCTGTGTCTCAGTGTTTCAGTGTCCCAGTGTCCCAGTGTCCCAGTGGCTTTGTGTCTCTGTGCCTCTGTGTCTCAGTGTCTCAGTGTTCCAGTGTCTATGTGTCTCAGTGTCCCAGTGCCCCAGTGTCCCAGTGGCCCAGTGTCCCAGTGTCCCAGTGTCTTTGTGTCTCTGTGTCTCTGTGTCTCCGTGTCCCAGTGTCTCCGTGTCTCTGTGTCTCAGTGCCCCAGTATCCCAGGGTCCCAGTGCCCCAGTCTCCCAGTGTCCCAGTGTCCTTGTGTCTCTGTGTCTCCGTGTCTCTGTGTCTCAGTGTCCCAGTGTCTTTGTGTCTCTGTGTCTCAGTGTCCCAGTGTCTCTATGTCTCTGTTGCTCAGTGTCCCAGTTTCCCAGTGTCCCAGTGGCTTTGTGTCTCTGTGTCTCAGTTTCTCAGTGTCCCAGTGTATCTGTGTCTCCATGTCTCAGTGTCTCAGTAGCCCAGTGTCCCAGTGTCCTTGCGTCTTTGTGTCTCTGTGTCTCTGTGTCTCAGTGTCCCATTGTCCCAGTGTTCAAGTGTCCTTGTGTCTCTGTGTCTCTGTGTCTCCGTGTCTCAGAGTCTCAGTGTCCCAGTGTCTTTTTGTCTCTGTGTCTCTGTGTTTCAGTGTCCCAGTGTTCCAGTGTCCCAGTGTACCAGTGTCCCAGTGTCGCAGTGTCTCTGTGCCTCCGTATCTCAGTGTCTCAGTGTCCCAGTGTCCCAGTGTCTCTGTATCTCCGTGTCTCAGTGTCCCAGTGTCCTTTTGTCTCTGTGTCTCTGTGTCTCTGTGTCCCAGTTTCGCAGTGTACAAGTGTCCCATTGTCTCAGTGTCCCTGTGTCTCTGTGTCTCTGTGTCTCAGTGTCCTAGTGGCCCAGTGTCTCTGTGGCTCTGTGTCTCAGTGTCTCATTGTCTCAGTGTCCCAGTGTCTCAGTGTCCCAGTGTCTCTGTGTCTCTGTGTTTCAGTGTCACAGTGTCCCAGTGTCCCAGTGTCCCAGTGTCCTTGTGTCTCTGTGTCTCCGTGTCTCACTGTCCCAGTGTCCCAGTGTTCCAGCGCCTTTGTGTCTCTGTGTCCCAGTGTCTCTGTGTTTCTGTGTCTCAGTGTCTCAGTGTCTCAGTGTCTCAGTGTCCCAGTGTACAAGTGTCCCATTGTCTCAGTGTCCCCGTGTCTCTGTGTCTCTGTGTCTCAGTGTCCCAGTGGCCCAGTGTCACTGTGTCTCTGTGTCTCAGTGTCTCAGTGTCCCATTGTCTCAGTGTCCCAGTGTCTCAGTGTCCCAGTGTCCTTGTGTCTCTGTGTCTCTGTGTCTCCGTGTCTCAGTGTCCCAGTGTCCCAGTGTCCCAGTGACTTTGTGTCCCAGTGTCTCTGTGTCTCCGTGTCTCAGTATCTCAGTGTCTCCGTGTCTCCGTGTCCCAGTGTCCCAGTGCCCTTTTGTCTCTGTGTCTCTGTGTCTCTGTGTCCCAGTGTCCTAGTGTCCCAGTTTCTCAGTGTCCCAGTGTCCCAATGTCCCAGTGTCTTTTTGTCTCGGTGTCTCTGTGTCCCAGTGTCTCAGTGTCCCAGTGTCCCAGTGTCCCAGTGCCCAGTGTCTTTGTGTCTCTGTGTCTCAGTGTCCCAGTGTCTCTGTGTCTCTGTGTCTCAGTGTTTCAGTGTCCCAGTGTACCTGTGTCCCAGTGTCCCAGTGTCCCAGTGGCTATGTGTCTCTGTGTCTCAGTGTCTCAGTGTCCCAGTGTCCCCGTGTCTCTGTGTCTCAGTGCCCCAGTGTACCAGTGTCCTTTTGTCTCTGTGTCTCTGTGTCTCTGTGTCCCAGTGTCTCAGTGTCCCAGTGTCCCAGTGTCCCAGTGTCTTTGTGTCTCTGTGTCCTTGTGTCCCAGTGCCCCAGTATCCCAGTGTCCCACTGTCCCAGTGTCCCAGTGTCTTTGTGTCTCTGTGTCTCTGTGTCCCAGTGTCTCTGTGTCTCTGTGTCTCAGTGCCCCAGTACCCCAGTGTCCCAGTGTCCCAGTGTCCCAGTGTCCCAGTGTCCTTGTGTCTCTGTGTCTCCGTGTCTCAGTGTCCCAGTGTCACAGTGTTCCAGTGTCTTTGTGTCTCTGTGTCTCTGTGTCTCTGTGTCCCAGTGTCTATGTGTCTCACTGTTTCAGTGTCCCAGTGTCCCAGTGTCCCAGTGTCCTTGTGTCTCTGTGTCTCTGTGTCTCTGTGTCTCAGTGTCCCAGTGTTCCAGTGTCTTTGTGTCTCTGTGTCTCTGTGTCTCTGTGTCCCAGTATTTCACTGTCACAGTGTCCCAGTGTCCCAGTGTCCTTGTGTCTCTGTGTCTCCGTGTCTCACTGTCCCAGTGTCCCAGTGTTCCAGCGTCTTTGTGTCTCTGTGTCTCTGTGTCTCAGTGTCCCAGTGTCTCTGTGTTTCTGTGTCTCAGTGTCTCAGTGTCCCAGTGTACAAGTGCCCCATTGTCTCAGTGTCCCTGTGTCTCTGTGTCTCTGTGTCTCAGTGTCCCAGTGGCCCAGTGTCTCTGTGTCTCTGTGTCTCAGTGCCTCAGTGTCTCAGTGTCCCAGTGTCTTTGTGTCTCTGTGTCCCAGTGTCTCTGTGTCTCTGTGTCTCCGTGTCCCAGTGTCCCAGTGTTCCAGTGTCCCAGTGGCCCAATGTCTCTGTGTCTCTGTGTCTCAGTGTCCCATTGTCTCAGTGTCCCAGTGTCTCAGTGTCCCAGTGTCCTTGTGTGTCTGTGTCTCCGTGTCTCAATGTCTCAGTGTCCCAGTGTCCCAGTGACCCAGTGACTTTGTGTCTCTGTGTACCAGTGCCTCTGTGTCTCCGTGTCTCATTATCTCAGTGTCTCCGTGTCTCCGTGTCCCAGTGTCCCAGTGCCCTTTTGTCTCTGTGTCTCTGTGTCTCTGTGTCCCAGTGTCCTAGTGTCCCAGTTTCTCAGTGTCCCAGTGTCCCAATGTCCCAGTGTCCCAGTGTCCAGTGTCTTTGTGTCTCTGTGTCTCAGTGTCCCAGTGTCCCAGTGTCCAAGTGTCACAGTGTCCCAGTGGCTTTGTGTCTCTGTGTCTCAGTGTCTCAGTGTCCCAGTGTTCCTGTGTCTCTGTGTCTCAGTGTCCCAGTGTCCCAGTGTCCTTTTGTCTCTGTGTCTCTGTGTCTATGTGTCTCTGTGTCCCAGTGTCTCAGTGTCCCAGTGTCCTTTTGTCTCTGTGTCTCTGTGTCTATGTGTCTCTGTGTCCCAGTGTCTCAGTGTCCCAGTGTCCCAGTGTCCCAGTGTCTTTGTGTCTCTGTGTCTCTGTGTCCCAGTGTCTCTGTGTCTCTGTGTCTCAGTGCCCCAGTGTCCCAGTGTCCCAGTGTCCCAGTGTCCCAGTGTCCTTGTGTCTCTGTGTCTCCGTGTCTCAGTGTCCCAGTGTCACAGTGTTCCAGTGTCTTTGTGTCTCTGTGTCTCTGTGTCTCAGTGTCCCAGTGTCTATGTGTCTCACTGTTTCAGTGTCCCAGTGTCCCAGTGTCCCAGTGTCCTTGTGTCTCTGTGTATCTGTGTCTCTGTGTCTCAGTGTCCCAGTGTTCCAGTGTCTTTGTGTCTCTGTGTCTCTGTGTCTCTGTGTCCCAGTATTTCAGTGTCACAGTGTCCCAGTGTCCCAGTGTCCTTGTGTCTCTGTGTCTCCGTGTCTCACTGTCCCAGTGTCCCAGTGTTCCAGCGTCTTTGTGTCTCTGTGTCTCTGTGTCTCAGTGTCCCAGTGTCTCTGTGTTTCTGTGTCTCAGTGTCTCAGTGTCCCAGTGTACAAGTGCCCCATTGTCTCAGTGTCCCTGTGTCTCTGTGTCTCTGTGTCTCAGTGTCCCAGTGGCCCAGTGTCTCTGTGTCTCTGTGTCTCAGTGCCTCAGTGTCTCAGTGTCCCAGTGTCTTTGTGTCTCTGTGTCCCAGTGTCTCTGTGTCTCTGTGTCTCCGTGTCCCAGTGTCTCAGTGTCCCAGTGTCTTTGTGTCTCTGTGTCTCTGTGTCTCAGTGTCTCAGAGTCTCAGTGTCCCAGTGTCTTTTTGTCTCTGTGTCTCTGTGTTTCAGTGTCCCAGTTTTCCAGTGTCCCAGTTTACCAGTGTCCCAGTGTCGCAGTGTCTCTGTGTCTCCGTATCTCAGTGTCTCATTGTCCCAGTGTCCCAGTGTCTCTGTGTCTCCGTGTCTCAGTGTCCCAGTGTCCTAGTGTCCTTTTGTCTCTGTGTCTCTGTGTCTCTGTGTCTCTGTGTCCCAGTGTCTCAGTGTCCCAGTGTCCCAGTGTTCCAGCGTCTTTGTGTCTCTGTTTCTCTGTGTCTCAGTGTCCTAGTGGCCCAGTGTTTCTGTGTCTCTGTGTCTCAGTGTCTCAGTGTCCCATTGTCTCAGTGTCCCAGTGTCTCTGTGTCTCTGTGTTTCAGTGTCACAGTGTCCCAGTGTCCCAGTGTCCCAGTGTCCTTGTGTCTCTGTGTCTCCGTGTCTCACTGTCCCAGTGTCCCAGTGTTCCAGCGTCTTTGTGTCTCTGTGTCTCTGTGTCTCAGTGTCCCAGTGTCTCTGTGTTTCTGTGTCTCAGTGTCTCAGTGTCCCAGTGTACAAGTCTCCCATTGTCTCAGTGTCCCTGTGTCTCTGTGTCTCTGTGTCTCAGTGTCCCAGTGGCCCAGTGTCTCTGTGTCTCTGTGTCTCAGTGTCTCAGTGTCTCAGTGTCTCAGTGTCCCAGTGTCTTTGTGTCTCTGTGTCCCAGTGTCTCTGTGTCTTTGTGTCTCCGTGTCCCAGTGTCTCAGTGTCCCAGTGTCTTTGTGTCTCCGTGTCTCTGAGTCTCAATGTCCGAGTGTCTCTGTGTCTCAGTGTCCCTGTGTCCCAGTATCCCAGTGTCCTTGTGTCTCCCTGTCTCCGTGTCTCAGTGTCCCAGTGTCCCAGTGTCCCAGTGTCCTTGTGTCTCTGTGTCTCCGTTTCTCAGTGTCTCTGTGTCCCAATGACCCAGTGTCTTTGTGTCTCTGTGTATCTGTGTATCAGTGTCCCAGTGTCTCAGTGTCCCAGTGTCTCAGTGGCCCAGTGTCCCAGTGTCTTTGTGCCTCTGTGTTTCAGTGCCCCGGTATCCCAGTGTCCCAGTGTTCCAGTATCCCAGTGTCCTTGTGTCTCTGTGTCTCCGTGTCTCAGTGTCCCAGTTTCCCAGTGTCCCAGTGTCCCAGTGTCTCTGTGTCTCGTTTTCACAGTTTCTCTGTGTCTCTGTGTCTCAGTGTTTCAGTGTCTCAGTGTCCCAGTGTCCCAGTGGCTTTGTGTCTCTGTGTCTCTGTGTCTCTGTGTCTCTGTGGCGCAGATTCCCAGTGTCCCAGTGTCCCAGTGTCCCAATGTCGCAGTGTCTTTGTGTCTCTGTGTCTCAGTGTCCCAGTGTCTCAGTGTCCCAGTTTCCCAGTATCCCTGTGTCCCAGTGTCTTTGTGTCTCTGTGTCTCAGTGTCCCAGTTTCTCTGTGTCTCTGTGTCTCAGTGTCCCTGTGTCCCAGTGTCCCAATGTCCCAGTGGCTTTCTGTCTCTGTGTCTCTGTGTCTCAGTGTCTCAGTGTTCCAGTGTCTCTGTGTCTCAGTGTCCCAGTGTCCCAGTGGTCCATTGTCCCAGTGTCCCAGTGTCTTTGTGTCTCTGTGTCTCTGTGTCTCAGTGTCCCAGTGTCTCTGTGTTTCTGTGTCTCAGTGTCTCAGTGTCCCAGTGTACAAGTGTCCCATTGTCTCAGTGTCCCTGTGTCTCTGTGTCTCTGTGTCTCAGTGTCCCAGTGGCCCAGTGTCTCTGTGTCTCTGTGTCTCAGTGTCTCAGTGTCTCAGTGTCCCAGTGTCTTTGTGTCTCTGTGTCCCAGTGTCTCTGTGTCTCTGTGTCTCCGTGTCCCAGTGTCTCAGTGTCCCAGTGTCTTTGTGTGTCCGTGTCTCTGAGTCTCAATGTCCGAGTGTCTCTGTGTCTCAGTGTCCCTGTGTCCCAGTATCCCAGTGTCCTTGTGTCTCCTTGTCTCCGTGTCTCCGTCTCCCAGTGTCCCAGTGTCCCAGTGTCCCAGTGTCCTTGTGTCTATGTGTCTCTGTGTCTATGTGTCCCAGTGTCCCAGTGTCCCAGTGGCTTTGTGTCTCTGTGTCTCTGTGTCTCAGTGTCTCAGTGTTCCAGTGCCTCTGTGTCTCATTGTCCCAGTGTCTCAGTGTCCCAGTTTCCCAGTGTCCCAGTGTCCCAGTGTCTTTGTGTCTCTGTGTCTCAGTGTCCCAGTTTCTCTGTGCCTCTGTGTCTCAGTGTTTCAGTGTCCCAGTGTCCCAGTGTCCCAGTGTCCCAGTGGCTTTGTGTCTCTGTGTCTCTGTGTCTCAGTGTCTCAGTGTTCCAGTGTCTCTGTGTCTCAGTGTCCCAGTGTCCCAGTGCCCTTTTGTCTCTTTGTCTCTGTGTCCCAGATTCCCAGTGTCCCAGTGTCTCAGTGTCCCAGTGTCCCAATGTCCCAGTGTCTTTGTGTCTCTGTGTCTCAGTGTCCCAGTGTCTCAGTGTCCCAGTTTCCCAGTGTCCCAGTGTCCCAGTGTCTTCGTGACTCTGTGTCTCAATGTCCCAGTTTCTCTGTGTCTCTGTGTCTCAGTGTTTCAGTGTCCCAGTGTCCCAGTGTCCCAGTGGCTTTGTGTCTCTGTGTCTCTGTGTCTCAGTGTCTCAGTGTTCCAGTGTCTATGTGTCTCAGTGTCCCAGTGTCCCAGTGGCCCAGTGTCGCAGTGTCCCAGTGCCTTTGTGTCTCTGTGTCTCTGTGTCTCAGTGCCCCAGTGTCTCCGTGTCTCTGTGTCTCAGTGCCCCAGTATCCCAGGGTCCCAGTGCCCCAGTCTCCCAGTGTCCCAGTGTCCTTGTGTCTCTGTGTCTCCGTGTCTCTGTGTCTCAGTGTCCCAGTGTCTTTGTGTCTCTGTGTCTCTGTGTCTCAGTGTCCCAGTGTCTCTATGTCTCAGTGTCTCAGTAGCCCAGTGTCCCAGTGTCCTTGCGTCTTTGTGTCTCTGTGTCTCTGTCTCTCAGTGTCCCATTGTCCCAGTGTTCAAGTGCCCTTGTGTCTCTGTGTCTCTGTGTCTCCGTGTCTCAGAGTCTCAGTGTCCCAGTGTCTTTTTGTCTCTGTGTCTCTGTGTTTCAGTGTCCCAGTGTTCCAGTGTCCCAGTGTACCAGTGTCCCAGTGTCGCAGTGTCTCTGTGTCTCCGTATCTCAGTGTCTCAGTGTCACAGTGTCCCAGTGTCTCTGTGTCTCCGTGTCTCAGTGTCCCAGTGTCCTTTTGTCTCTGTGTCTCTGTGTCTCTGCGTCCCAGTGTCCCAGTGTCCCAATGTCGCAGTGTCTTTGTGTCTCTGTGTCTCAGTGTCCCAGTGTCTCAGTGTCCCAGTTTCCCAGTATCCCTGTGTCCCAGTGTCTTTGTGTCTCTGTGTCTCAGTGTCCCAGTTTCTCTGTGTCTCTGTGTCTCAGTGTCCCTGTGTCCCAGTGTCCCAATGTCCCAGTGGCTTTCTGTCTCTGTGTCTCTGTGTCTCAGTGTCTCAGTGTTCCAGTGTCTCTGTGTCTCAGTGTCCCAGTGTCCCAGTGGTCCATTGTCCCAGTGTCCCAGTGTCTTTGTGTCTCTGTGTCTCTGTGTCTCAGTGTCCCAGTGTCTCTGTGTTTCTGTGTCTCAGTGTCTCAGTGTCCCAGTGTACAAGTGTCCCATTGTCTCAGTGTCCCTGTGTCTCTGTGTCTCTGTGTCTCAGTGTCCCAGTGGCCCAGTGTCTCTGTGTCTCTGTGTCTCAGTGTCTCAGTGTCTCAGTGTCTCAGTGTCCCAGTGTCTTTGTGTCTCTGTGTCCCAGTGTCTCTGTGTCTCTGTGTCTCCGTGTCCCAGTGTCTCAGTGTCCCAGTGTCTTTGTGTGTCCGTGTCTCTGAGTCTCAATGTCCGAGTGTCTCTGTGTCTCAGTGTCCCTGTGTCCCAGTATCCCAGTGTCCTTGTGTCTCCTTGTCTCCGTGTCTCCGTCTCCCAGTGTCCCAGTGTCCCAGTGTCCCAGTGTCCTTGTGTCTATGTGTCTCTGTGTCTATGTGTCCCAGTGTCCCAGTGTCCCAGTGGCTTTGTGTCTCTGTGTCTCTGTGTCTCAGTGTCTCAGTGTTCCAGTGCCTCTGTGTCTCATTGTCCCAGTGTCTCAGTGTCCCAGTTTCCCAGTGTCCCAGTGTCCCAGTGTCTTTGTGTCTCTGTGTCTCAGTGTCCCAGTTTCTCTGTGCCTCTGTGTCTCAGTGTTTCAGTGTCCCAGTGTCCCAGTGTCCCAGTGTCCCAGTGGCTTTGTGTCTCTGTGTCTCTGTGTCTCAGTGTCTCAGTGTTCCAGTGTCTCTGTGTCTCAGTGTCCCAGTGTCCCAGTGCCCTTTTGTCTCTTTGTCTCTGTGTCCCAGATTCCCAGTGTCCCAGTGTCTCAGTGTCCCAGTGTCCCAATGTCCCAGTGTCTTTGTGTCTCTGTGTCTCAGTGTCCCAGTGTCTCAGTGTCCCAGTTTCCCAGTGTCCCAGTGTCCCAGTGTCTTCGTGACTCTGTGTCTCAATGTCCCAGTTTCTCTGTGTCTCTGTGTCTCAGTGTTTCAGTGTCCCAGTGTCCCAGTGTCCCAGTGGCTTTGTGTCTCTGTGTCTCTGTGTCTCAGTGTCTCAGTGTTCCAGTGTCTATGTGTCTCAGTGTCCCAGTGTCCCAGTGGCCCAGTGTCGCAGTGTCCCAGTGCCTTTGTGTCTCTGTGTCTCTGTGTCTCAGTGCCCCAGTGTCTCCGTGTCTCTGTGTCTCAGTGCCCCAGTATCCCAGGGTCCCAGTGCCCCAGTCTCCCAGTGTCCCAGTGTCCTTGTGTCTCTGTGTCTCCGTGTCTCTGTGTCTCAGTGTCCCAGTGTCTTTGTGTCTCTGTGTCTCTGTGTCTCAGTGTCCCAGTGTCTCTATGTCTCAGTGTCTCAGTAGCCCAGTGTCCCAGTGTCCTTGCGTCTTTGTGTCTCTGTGTCTCTGTCTCTCAGTGTCCCATTGTCCCAGTGTTCAAGTGCCCTTGTGTCTCTGTGTCTCTGTGTCTCCGTGTCTCAGAGTCTCAGTGTCCCAGTGTCTTTTTGTCTCTGTGTCTCTGTGTTTCAGTGTCCCAGTGTTCCAGTGTCCCAGTGTACCAGTGTCCCAGTGTCGCAGTGTCTCTGTGTCTCCGTATCTCAGTGTCTCAGTGTCACAGTGTCCCAGTGTCTCTGTGTCTCCGTGTCTCAGTGTCCCAGTGTCCTTTTGTCTCTGTGTCTCTGTGTCTCTGCGTCCCAGTGTCCCAGTGTACAAGTGTCCCATTGTCTCAGTGTCCCTGTGTCTCTGTGTCTCTGTGTCTCAGTGTCCTAGTGGCCCAGTGTCTCTGTGTCTCTGTGTCTCTGTGTCTCATTGTCTCAGTGTCCCAGTGTCTCAGTGTCCCAGTGTCTCTGTGTCTCTGTGTTTCAGTGTCACAGTGTCCCAGTGTCCCAGTGTCCCAGTGTCCTTGTGTCTCTGTGTCTCCGTGTCTCACTGTCCCAGTGTCCCAGTGTTCCAGCGTCTTTGTGTCTCTGTGTCTCAGTGTCCCAGTGTCTCTGTGTTTCTGTGTCTCTGTGTCTCAGTGTCTCAGTGTCCCAGTGTACAAGTGTCCCATTGTCTCAGTGTCCCTGTGTCTCTGTGTCTCTGTGTCCCAGTGGCCCAGTGTCACTGTGTCTCAGTGTCTCAGTGTCTCAGTGTCCCATTGTCTCAGTGTCCCAGTGTCTCAGTGTCCCAGTGTCCTTGTGTCTCTGTGTCTCCGTGTCCCAGTGTCCCAGTGTCCCAGTGTCCCAGTGACTTTGTGTCCCAGTGTCTCTGTGTCTCCGTGTCTCAATATCTCAGTGTCTCCGTGTCTCCGTGTCCCAGTGCCCTTTTGTCTCTGTGTCTCTGTGTCTCTGTGTCCCAGTGTCCTAGTATCCCATTTTCTCAGTGTCCCAGTGTCCCAGTGTCTTTTTGTCTCGGTGTCTCTGTGTCCCAGTGTCTCAGTGTCCCAGTGTCCCAGTGTCCCAGTGTCCAGTGTCTTTGTGTCTCTGTGTCTCAGTGTCCCAGTGTCTCTGTGTCTCTGTGTCTCAGTGTTTCAGTGTCCCAGTGTACCTGTGTCCCAGTGTCCCAGTGGCTTTGTGTCTCTGTGTCTCAGTGTCTCTGTGTCTCTGTGTCCCAGTGTCTCAGTGTCCCAGTGTCCCAGTGTCCCTGTGTTTCAGTGTCACAGTGTCCCAGTGTCCCAGTGTCCCAGTGTCCTTGTGTCTCTGTGTCTCCGTGTCTCACTGTCCCAGTGTCCCAGTGTTCCAGCGTCTTTGTGTCTCTGTGTCTCTGTGTCTCAGTGTCCCAGTGTCTCTGTGTTTCTGTGACTCAGTGTCTCAGTGTCCCAGTGTACAAGTCTCCCATTGTCTCAGTGTCCCTGTGTCTCTGTGTCTCTGTGTCTCAGTGTCCCAGTGGCCCAGTGTCTCTGTGTCTCTGTGTCTCAGTGTCTCAGTGTCTCAGTGTCTCCGTGTCCCAGTGTCTTTGTGTCTCTGTGTCCCAGTGTCTCTGTGTCTCTGTGTCTCCGTGTCCCAGTGTCTCAGTGTCCCAGTGTCTTTGTGTCTCCGTGTCTCTGAGTCTCAATGTCCGAGTGTCTCTGTGTCTCAGTGTCCCTGTGTCCCAGTATCCCAGTGTCCTTGTGTCTCCCTGTCTCCGTGTCTCAGTGTCCCAGTGTCCCAGTGTCCCAGTGTCCTTGTGTCTCTGTGTCTCCGTTTCTCATTGTCTCTGTGTCCCAATGTCCCAGTGTCTTTGTGTCTCTGTGTATCTGTGTATCAGTGTCCCAGTGTCTCAGTGTCCCAGTGTCTCAGTGGCCCAGTGTCCCAGTGTCTTTGTGCCTCTGTGTTTCAGTGCCCCAGTATCCCAGTGTCCCAGTGTTCCAGTGTCCCAGTGTCCTTGTGCCTCTGTGTCTCCGTGTCTCAGTGTCCCAGTTTCCCAGTGTCCCAGTGTCCCAGTGTCTCTGTGTCTCGTTTTCACAGTTTCTCTGTGTCTCTGTGTCTCAGTGTTTCAGTGTCTCAGTGTCCCAGTGTCCCAGTGGCTTTGTGTCTCTGTGTCTCTGTGTCTCTGTGTCTCTGTGGCGCAGATTCCCAGTGTCCCAGTGTCCCAGTGTCCCAATGTCGCAGTGTCTTTGTGTCTCTGTGTCTCAGTGTCCCAGTGTCTCAGTGTCCCAGTTTCCCAGTATCCCTGTGTCCCAGTGTCTTTGTGTCTCTGTGTCTCAGTGTCCCAGTTTCTCTGTGTCTCTGTGTCTCAGTGTCCCAATGTCCCAGTGTCCCAATGTCCCAGTGGCTTTCTGTCTCTGTGTCTCTGTGTCTCAGTGTCTCTGTGTCTCAGTGTCTCAGTGTTCCAGTGTCTCTGTGTCTCAGTGTCCCAGTGTCCCAGTGGTCCATTGTCCCAGTGTCCCAGTGTCTTTGTGTCTCTGTGTCTCTGTGTCTCAGTGTCCCAGTGTCTCTGTGTTTCTGTGTCTCAGTGTCTCAGTGTCCCAGTGTACAAGTGTCCCATTGTCTCAGTGTCCCTGTGTCTCTGTGTCTCTGTGTCTCAGTGTCCCAGTGGCCCAGTGTCTCTGTGTCTCTGTGTCTCAGTGTCTCAGTGTCTCAGTGTCCCAGTGTCTTTGTGTCTCTGTGTCCCAGTGTCTCTGTGTCTCTGTGTCTCCGTGTCCCAGTGTCTCAGTGTCCCAGTGTCTTTGTGTGTCCGTGTCTCTGAGTCTCAATGTCCGAGTGTCTCTGTGTCTCAGTGTCCCTGTGTCCCAGTATCCCAGTGTCCATGTGTCTCCTTGTCTCCGTGTCTCCGTGTCCCAGTGTCCCAGTGTCCCAGTGTCCCAGTGTCCTTGTGTCTATGTGTCTCTGTGTCTCAGTGTCCCAGTGTCCCAGTGTCCCAGTAGCTTTGTGTCTCTGTGTCTCTGTGTCTCAGTGTCTCAGTGTTCCAGTGCCTCTGTGTCTCATTGTCCCAGTGTCTCAGTGTCCCAGTTTCCCAGTGTCCCAGTGTCCCAGTGTCTTTGTGTCTCTGTGTCTCAGTGTCCCAGTTTCTCTGTGTCTCTGTGTCTCAGTGTTTCAGTGTCCCAGTGTCCCAGTGTCCCAGTGTCCCAGTGGCTTTGTGTCTCTGTGTCTCTGTGTCTCAGTGTCTCAGTGTTCCAGTGTCTCTGTGTCTCAGTGTCCCAGTGTCCCAGTGCCCTTTTGTCTCTTTGTCTCTGTGTCCCAGATTCCCAGTGTCCCAGTGTCTCAGTGTCCCAGTGTCCCAATGTCCCAGTGTCTTTGTGTCTCTGTGTCTCAGTGTCCCAGTGTCTCAGTGTCCCAGTTTCCCAGTGTCCCAGTGTCCCAGTGTCTTCGTGACTCTGTGTCTCAATGTCCCAGTTTCTCTGTGTCTCAGTGTTTCAGTGTCCCAGTGTCCCAGTGTCCCAGTGTCCCAGTGTCCCAGTGTCTTTGTGTCTCTGTGTCTCTGTGTCTCCGTGTCCCAGTGTCTCCGTGTCTCTGTGTCTCAGTGCCCCAGTATCCCAGGGTCCCAGTGCCCCAGTCTCCCAGTGTCCCAGTGTCCTTGTGTCTCTGTGTCTCCGTGTCTCTGTGTCTCAGTGTCCCAGTGTCTTTGTGTCTCTGTGTCTCAGTGTCCCAGTGTCTCTATGTCTCTGTTGCTCAGTGTCCCAGTTTCCCAGTGTCCCAGTGGCTTTGTGTCTCTGTGTCTCAGTTTCTCAGTGTCCCAGTGTATCTGTGTCTCCATGTCTCAGTGTCTCAGTAGCCCAGTGTCCCAGTGTCCTTGCGTCTTTGTGTCTCTGTGTCTCTGTGTCTCAGTGTCCCATTGTCCCAGTGTTCAAGTGTCCTTGTGTCTCTGTGTCTCTGTGTCTCCGTGTCTCAGAGTCTCAGTGTCCCAGTGTCTTTTTGTCTCTGTGTCTCTGTGTTTCAGTGTCCCAGTGTTCCAGTGTCCCAGTGTACCAGTGTCCCAGTGTCGCAGTGTCTCTGTGCCTCCGTATCTCAGTGTCTCAGTGTCCCAGTGTCCCAGTGTCTCTGTATCTCCGTGTCTCAGTGTCCCAGTGTCCTTTTGTCTCTGTGTCTCTGTGTCTCTGTGTCCCAGTTTCGCAGTGTACAAGTGTCCCATTGTCTCAGTGTCCCTGTGTCTCTGTGTCTCTGTGTCTCAGTGTCCTAGTGGCCCAGTGTCTCTGTGGCTCTGTGTCTCAGTGTCTCATTGTCTCAGTGTCCCAGTGTCTCAGTGTCCCAGTGTCTCTGTGTCTCTGTGTTTCAGTGTCACAGTGTCCCAGTGTCCCAGTGTCCCAGTGTCCTTGTGTCTCTGTGTCTCCGTGTCTCACTGTCCCAGTGTCCCAGTGTTCCAGCGCCTTTGTGTCTCTGTGTCCCAGTGTCTCTGTGTTTCTGTGTCTCAGTGTCTCAGTGTCTCAGTGTCTCAGTGTCCCAGTGTACAAGTGTCCCATTGTCTCAGTGTCCCCGTGTCTCTGTGTCTCTGTGTCTCAGTGTCCCAGTGGCCCAGTGTCACTGTGTCTCTGTGTCTCAGTGTCTCAGTGTCCCATTGTCTCAGTGTCCCAGTGTCTCAGTGTCCCAGTGTCCTTGTGTCTCTGTGTCTCTGTGTCTCCGTGTCTCAGTGTCCCAGTGTCCCAGTGTCCCAGTGACTTTGTGTCCCAGTGTCTCTGTGTCTCCGTGTCTCAGTATCTCAGTGTCTCCGTGTCTCCGTGTCCCAGTGTCCCAGTGCCCTTTTGTCTCTGTGTCTCTGTGTCTCTGTGTCCCAGTGTCCTAGTGTCCCAGTTTCTCAGTGTCCCAGTGTCCCAATGTCCCAGTGTCTTTTTGTCTCGGTGTCTCTGTGTCCCAGTGTCTCAGTGTCCCAGTGTCCCAGTGTCCCAGTGCCCAGTGTCTTTGTGTCTCTGTGTCTCAGTGTCCCAGTGTCTCTGTGTCTCTGTGTCTCAGTGTTTCAGTGTCCCAGTGTACCTGTGTCCCAGTGTCCCAGTGTCCCAGTGGCTATGTGTCTCTGTGTCTCAGTGTCTCAGTGTCCCAGTGTCCCCGTGTCTCTGTGTCTCAGTGCCCCAGTGTACCAGTGTCCTTTTGTCTCTGTGTCTCTGTGTCTCTGTGTCCCAGTGTCTCAGTGTTCCAGTGTCCCAGTGTCCCAGTGTCTTTGTGTCTCTGTGTCCTTGTGTCCCAGTGCCCCAGTATCCCAGTGTCCCACTGTCCCAGTGTCCCAGTGTCTTTGTGTCTCTGTGTCTCTGTGTCCCAGTGTCTCTGTGTCTCTGTGTCTCAGTGCCCCAGTACCCCAGTGTCCCAGTGTCCCAGTGTCCCAGTGTCCCAGTGTCCTTGTGTCTCTGTGTCTCCGTGTCTCAGTGTCCCAGTGTCACAGTGTTCCAGTGTCTTTGTGTCTCTGTGTCTCTGTGTCTCTGTGTCCCAGTGTCTATGTGTCTCACTGTTTCAGTGTCCCAGTGTCCCAGTGTCCCAGTGTCCTTGTGTCTCTGTGTCTCTGTGTCTCTGTGTCTCAGTGTCCCAGTGTTCCAGTGTCTTTGTGTCTCTGTGTCTCTGTGTCTCTGTGTCCCAGTATTTCACTGTCACAGTGTCCCAGTGTCCCAGTGTCCTTGTGTCTCTGTGTCTCCGTGTCTCACTGTCCCAGTGTCCCAGTGTTCCAGCGTCTTTGTGTCTCTGTGTCTCTGTGTCTCAGTGTCCCAGTGTCTCTGTGTTTCTGTGTCTCAGTGTCTCAGTGTCCCAGTGTACAAGTGCCCCATTGTCTCAGTGTCCCTGTGTCTCTGTGTCTCTGTGTCTCAGTGTCCCAGTGGCCCAGTGTCTCTGTGTCTCTGTGTCTCAGTGCCTCAGTGTCTCAGTGTCCCAGTGTCTTTGTGTCTCTGTGTCCCAGTGTCTCTGTGTCTCTGTGTCTCCGTGTCCCAGTGTCCCAGTGTTCCAGTGTCCCAGTGGCCCAATGTCTCTGTGTCTCTGTGTCTCAGTGTCCCATTGTCTCAGTGTCCCAGTGTCTCAGTGTCCCAGTGTCCTTGTGTGTCTGTGTCTCCGTGTCTCAATGTCTCAGTGTCCCAGTGTCCCAGTGACCCAGTGACTTTGTGTCTCTGTGTACCAGTGCCTCTGTGTCTCCGTGTCTCATTATCTCAGTGTCTCCGTGTCTCCGTGTCCCAGTGTCCCAGTGCCCTTTTGTCTCTGTGTCTCTGTGTCTCTGTGTCCCAGTGTCCTAGTGTCCCAGTTTCTCAGTGTCCCAGTGTCCCAATGTCCCAGTGTCCCAGTGTCCAGTGTCTTTGTGTCTCTGTGTCTCAGTGTCCCAGTGTCCCAGTGTCCAAGTGTCACAGTGTCCCAGTGGCTTTGTGTCTCTGTGTCTCAGTGTCTCAGTGTCCCAGTGTTCCTGTGTCTCTGTGTCTCAGTGTCCCAGTGTCCCAGTGTCCTTTTGTCTCTGTGTCTCTGTGTCTATGTGTCTCTGTGTCCCAGTGTCTCAGTGTCCCAGTGTCCTTTTGTCTCTGTGTCTCTGTGTCTATGTGTCTCTGTGTCCCAGTGTCTCAGTGTCCCAGTGTCCCAGTGTCCCAGTGTCTTTGTGTCTCTGTGTCTCTGTGTCCCAGTGTCTCTGTGTCTCTGTGTCTCAGTGCCCCAGTGTCCCAGTGTCCCAGTGTCCCAGTGTCCCAGTGTCCTTGTGTCTCTGTGTCTCCGTGTCTCAGTGTCCCAGTGTCACAGTGTTCCAGTGTCTTTGTGTCTCTGTGTCTCTGTGTCTCAGTGTCCCAGTGTCTATGTGTCTCACTGTTTCAGTGTCCCAGTGTCCCAGTGTCCCAGTGTCCTTGTGTCTCTGTGTATCTGTGTCTCTGTGTCTCAGTGTCCCAGTGTTCCAGTGTCTTTGTGTCTCTGTGTCTCTGTGTCTCTGTGTCCCAGTATTTCAGTGTCACAGTGTCCCAGTGTCCCAGTGTCCTTGTGTCTCTGTGTCTCCGTGTCTCACTGTCCCAGTGTCCCAGTGTTCCAGCGTCTTTGTGTCTCTGTGTCTCTGTGTCTCAGTGTCCCAGTGTCTCTGTGTTTCTGTGTCTCAGTGTCTCAGTGTCCCAGTGTACAAGTGCCCCATTGTCTCAGTGTCCCTGTGTCTCTGTGTCTCTGTGTCTCAGTGTCCCAGTGGCCCAGTGTCTCTGTGTCTCTGTGTCTCAGTGCCTCAGTGTCTCAGTGTCCCAGTGTCTTTGTGTCTCTGTGTCCCAGTGTCTCTGTGTCTCTGTGTCTCCGTGTCCCAGTGTCTCAGTGTCCCAGTGTCTTTGTGTCTCTGTGTCTCTGTGTCTCAGTGTCTCAGAGTCTCAGTGTCCCAGTGTCTTTTTGTCTCTGTGTCTCTGTGTTTCAGTGTCCCAGTTTTCCAGTGTCCCAGTTTACCAGTGTCCCAGTGTCGCAGTGTCTCTGTGTCTCCGTATCTCAGTGTCTCATTGTCCCAGTGTCCCAGTGTCTCTGTGTCTCCGTGTCTCAGTGTCCCAGTGTCCTAGTGTCCTTTTGTCTCTGTGTCTCTGTGTCTCTGTGTCTCTGTGTCCCAGTGTCTCAGTGTCCCAGTGTCCCAGTGTTCCAGCGTCTTTGTGTCTCTGTTTCTCTGTGTCTCAGTGTCCTAGTGGCCCAGTGTTTCTGTGTCTCTGTGTCTCAGTGTCTCAGTGTCCCATTGTCTCAGTGTCCCAGTGTCTCTGTGTCTCTGTGTTTCAGTGTCACAGTGTCCCAGTGTCCCAGTGTCCCAGTGTCCTTGTGTCTCTGTGTCTCCGTGTCTCACTGTCCCAGTGTCCCAGTGTTCCAGCGTCTTTGTGTCTCTGTGTCTCTGTGTCTCAGTGTCCCAGTGTCTCTGTGTTTCTGTGTCTCAGTGTCTCAGTGTCCCAGTGTACAAGTCTCCCATTGTCTCAGTGTCCCTGTGTCTCTGTGTCTCTGTGTCTCAGTGTCCCAGTGGCCCAGTGTCTCTGTGTCTCTGTGTCTCAGTGTCTCAGTGTCTCAGTGTCTCAGTGTCCCAGTGTCTTTGTGTCTCTGTGTCCCAGTGTCTCTGTGTCTTTGTGTCTCCGTGTCCCAGTGTCTCAGTGTCCCAGTGTCTTTGTGTCTCCGTGTCTCTGAGTCTCAATGTCCGAGTGTCTCTGTGTCTCAGTGTCCCTGTGTCCCAGTATCCCAGTGTCCTTGTGTCTCCCTGTCTCCGTGTCTCAGTGTCCCAGTGTCCCAGTGTCCCAGTGTCCTTGTGTCTCTGTGTCTCCGTTTCTCAGTGTCTCTGTGTCCCAATGACCCAGTGTCTTTGTGTCTCTGTGTATCTGTGTATCAGTGTCCCAGTGTCTCAGTGTCCCAGTGTCTCAGTGGCCCAGTGTCCCAGTGTCTTTGTGCCTCTGTGTTTCAGTGCCCCGGTATCCCAGTGTCCCAGTGTTCCAGTATCCCAGTGTCCTTGTGTCTCTGTGTCTCCGTGTCTCAGTGTCCCAGTTTCCCAGTGTCCCAGTGTCCCAGTGTCTCTGTGTCTCGTTTTCACAGTTTCTCTGTGTCTCTGTGTCTCAGTGTTTCAGTGTCTCAGTGTCCCAGTGTCCCAGTGGCTTTGTGTCTCTGTGTCTCTGTGTCTCTGTGTCTCTGTGGCGCAGATTCCCAGTGTCCCAGTGTCCCAGTGTCCCAATGTCGCAGTGTCTTTGTGTCTCTGTGTCTCAGTGTCCCAGTGTCTCAGTGTCCCAGTTTCCCAGTATCCCTGTGTCCCAGTGTCTTTGTGTCTCTGTGTCTCAGTGTCCCAGTTTCTCTGTGTCTCTGTGTCTCAGTGTCCCTGTGTCCCAGTGTCCCAATGTCCCAGTGGCTTTCTGTCTCTGTGTCTCTGTGTCTCAGTGTCTCAGTGTTCCAGTGTCTCTGTGTCTCAGTGTCCCAGTGTCCCAGTGGTCCATTGTCCCAGTGTCCCAGTGTCTTTGTGTCTCTGTGTCTCTGTGTCTCAGTGTCCCAGTGTCTCTGTGTTTCTGTGTCTCAGTGTCTCAGTGTCCCAGTGTACAAGTGTCCCATTGTCTCAGTGTCCCTGTGTCTCTGTGTCTCTGTGTCTCAGTGTCCCAGTGGCCCAGTGTCTCTGTGTCTCTGTGTCTCAGTGTCTCAGTGTCTCAGTGTCCCAGTGTCTTTGTGTCTCTGTGTCCCAGTGTCTCTGTGTCTCTGTGTCTCCGTGTCCCAGTGTCTCAGTGTCCCAGTGTCTTTGTGTGTCCGTGTCTCTGAGTCTCAATGTCCGAGTGTCTCTGTGTCTCAGTGTCCCTGTGTCCCAGTATCCCAGTGTCCTTGTGTCTCCTTGTCTCCGTGTCTCCGTCTCCCAGTGTCCCAGTGTCCCAGTGTCCCAGTGTCCTTGTGTCTATGTGTCTCTGTGTCTATGTGTCCCAGTGTCCCAGTGTCCCAGTGGCTTTGTGTCTCTGTGTCTCAGTGTCTCAGTGTTCCAGTGCCTCTGTGTCTCATTGTCCCAGTGTCTCAGTGTCCCAGTTTCCCAGTGTCCCAGTGTCCCAGTGTCTTTGTGTCTCTGTGTCTCAGTGTCCCAGTTTCTCTGTGCCTCTGTGTCTCAGTGTTTCAGTGTCCCAGTGTCCCAGTGTCCCAGTGTCCCAGTGGCTTTGTGTCTCTGTGTCTCTGTGTCTCAGTGTCTCAGTGTTCCAGTGTCTCTGTGTCTCAGTGTCCCAGTGTCCCAGTGCCCTTTTGTCTCTTTGTCTCTGTGTCCCAGATTCCCAGTGTCCCAGTGTCTCAGTGTCCCAGTGTCCCAATGTCCCAGTGTCTTTGTGTCTCTGTGTCTCAGTGTCCCAGTGTCTCAGTGTCCCAGTTTCCCAGTGTCCCAGTGTCCCAGTGTCTTCGTGACTCTGTGTCTCAATGTCCCAGTTTCTCTGTGTCTCTGTGTCTCAGTGTTTCAGTGTCCCAGTGTCCCAGTGTCCCAGTGGCTTTGTGTCTCTGTGTCTCTGTGTCTCAGTGTCTCAGTGTTCCAGTGTCTATGTGTCTCAGTGTCCCAGTGTCCCAGTGGCCCAGTGTCGCAGTGTCCCAGTGCCTTTGTGTCTCTGTGTCTCTGTGTCTCAGTGCCCCAGTGTCTCCGTGTCTCTGTGTCTCAGTGCCCCAGTATCCCAGGGTCCCAGTGCCCCAGTCTCCCAGTGTCCCAGTGTCCTTGTGTCTCTGTGTCTCCGTGTCTCTGTGTCTCAGTGTCCCAGTGTCTTTGTGTCTCTGTGTCTCTGTGTCTCAGTGTCCCAGTGTCTCTATGTCTCAGTGTCTCAGTAGCCCAGTGTCCCAGTGTCCTTGCGTCTTTGTGTCTCTGTGTCTCTGTCTCTCAGTGTCCCATTGTCCCAGTGTTCAAGTGCCCTTGTGTCTCTGTGTCTCTGTGTCTCCGTGTCTCAGAGTCTCAGTGTCCCAGTGTCTTTTTGTCTCTGTGTCTCTGTGTTTCAGTGTCCCAGTGTTCCAGTGTCCCAGTGTACCAGTGTCCCAGTGTCGCAGTGTCTCTGTGTCTCCGTATCTCAGTGTCTCAGTGTCACAGTGTCCCAGTGTCTCTGTGTCTCCGTGTCTCAGTGTCCCAGTGTCCTTTTGTCTCTGTGTCTCTGTGTCTCTGTGTCTCTGCGTCCCAGTGTCCCAGTGTCCCAATGTCGCAGTGTCTTTGTGTCTCTGTGTCTCAGTGTCCCAGTGTCTCAGTGTCCCAGTTTCCCAGTATCCCTGTGTCCCAGTGTCTTTGTGTCTCTGTGTCTCAGTGTCCCAGTTTCTCTGTGTCTCTGTGTCTCAGTGTCCCAATGTCCCAGTGTCCCAATGTCCCAGTGGCTTTCTGTCTCTGTGTCTCTGTGTCTCAGTGTCTCAGTGTTCCAGTGTCTCTGTGTCTCAGTGTCCCAGTGTCCCAGTGGTCCATTGTCCCAGTGTCCCAGTGTCTTTGTGTCTCTGTGTCTCTGTGTCTCAGTGTCCCAGTGTCTCTGTGTTTCTGTGTCTCAGTGTCTCAGTGTCCCAGTGTACAAGTGTCCCATTGTCTCAGTGTCCCTGTGTCTCTGTGTCTCTGTGTCTCAGTGTCCCAGTGGCCCAGTGTCTCTGTGTCTCTGTGTCTCAGTGTCTCAGTGTCTCAGTGTCTCAGTGTCCCAGTGTCTTTGTGTCTCTGTGTCCCAGTGTCTCTGTGTCTCTGTGTCTCCGTGTCCCAGTGTCTCAGTGTCCCAGTGTCTTTGTGTGTCCGTGTCTCTGAGTCTCAATGTCCGAGTGTCTCTGTGTCTCAGTGTCCCTGTGTCCCAGTATCCCAGTGTCCTTGTGTCTCCTTGTCTCCGTGTCTCCGTCTCCCAGTGTCCCAGTGTCCCAGTGTCCCAGTGTCCTTGTGTCTATGTGTCTCTGTGTCTATGTGTCCCAGTGTCCCAGTGTCCCAGTGGCTTTGTGTCTCTGTGTCTCAGTGTCTCAGTGTTCCAGTGCCTCTGTGTCTCATTGTCCCAGTGTCTCAGTGTCCCAGTTTCCCAGTGTCCCAGTGTCCCAGTGTCTTTGTGTCTCTGTGTCTCAGTGTCCCAGTTTCTCTGTGCCTCTGTGTCTCAGTGTTTCAGTGTCCCAGTGTCCCAGTGTCCCAGTGTCCCAGTGGCTTTGTGTCTCTGTGTCTCTGTGTCTCAGTGTCTCAGTGTTCCAGTGTCTCTGTGTCTCAGTGTCCCAGTGTCCCAGTGCCCTTTTGTCTCTTTGTCTCTGTGTCCCAGATTCCCAGTGTCCCAGTGTCTCAGTGTCCCAGTGTCCCAATGTCCCAGTGTCTTTGTGTCTCTGTGTCTCAGTGTCCCAGTGTCTCAGTGTCCCAGTTTCCCAGTGTCCCAGTGTCCCAGTGTCTTCGTGACTCTGTGTCTCAATGTCCCAGTTTCTCTGTGTCTCTGTGTCTCAGTGTTTCAGTGTCCCAGTGTCCCAGTGTCCCAGTGGCTTTGTGTCTCTGTGTCTCTGTGTCTCAGTGTCTCAGTGTTCCAGTGTCTATGTGTCTCAGTGTCCCAGTGTCCCAGTGGCCCAGTGTCGCAGTGTCCCAGTGCCTTTGTGTCTCTGTGTCTCTGTGTCTCAGTGCCCCAGTGTCTCCGTGTCTCTGTGTCTCAGTGCCCCAGTATCCCAGGGTCCCAGTGCCCCAGTCTCCCAGTGTCCCAGTGTCCTTGTGTCTCTGTGTCTCCGTGTCTCTGTGTCTCAGTGTCCCAGTGTCTTTGTGTCTCTGTGTCTCTGTGTCTCAGTGTCCCAGTGTCTCTATGTCTCAGTGTCTCAGTAGCCCAGTGTCCCAGTGTCCTTGCGTCTTTGTGTCTCTGTGTCTCTGTCTCTCAGTGTCCCATTGTCCCAGTGTTCAAGTGCCCTTGTGTCTCTGTGTCTCTGTGTCTCCGTGTCTCAGAGTCTCAGTGTCCCAGTGTCTTTTTGTCTCTGTGTCTCTGTGTTTCAGTGTCCCAGTGTTCCAGTGTCCCAGTGTACCAGTGTCCCAGTGTCGCAGTGTCTCTGTGTCTCCGTATCTCAGTGTCTCAGTGTCACAGTGTCCCAGTGTCTCTGTGTCTCCGTGTCTCAGTGTCCCAGTGTCCTTTTGTCTCTGTGTCTCTGTGTCTCTGCGTCCCAGTGTCCCAGTGTACAAGTGTCCCATTGTCTCAGTGTCCCTGTGTCTCTGTGTCTCTGTGTCTCAGTGTCCTAGTGGCCCAGTGTCTCTGTGTCTCTGTGTCTCAGTGTCTCATTGTCTCAGTGTCCCAGTGTCTCAGTGTCCCAGTGTCTCTGTGTCTCTGTGTTTCAGTGTCACAGTGTCCCAGTGTCCCAGTGTCCCAGTGTCCTTGTGTCTCTGTGTCTCCGTGTCTCACTGTCCCAGTGTCCCAGTGTTCCAGCGTCTTTGTGTCTCTGTGTCTCAGTGTCCCAGTGTCTCTGTGTTTCTGTGTCTCTGTGTCTCAGTGTCTCAGTGTCCCAGTGTACAAGTGTCCCATTGTCTCAGTGTCCCTGTGTCTCTGTGTCTCTGTGTCCCAGTGGCCCAGTGTCACTGTGTCTCAGTGTCTCAGTGTCTCAGTGTCCCATTGTCTCAGTGTCCCAGTGTCTCAGTGTCCCAGTGTCCTTGTGTCTCTGTGTCTCCGTGTCCCAGTGTCCCAGTGTCCCAGTGTCCCAGTGACTTTGTGTCCCAGTGTCTCTGTGTCTCCGTGTCTCAATATCTCAGTGTCTCCGTGTCTCCGTGTCCCAGTGCCCTTTTGTCTCTGTGTCTCTGTGTCTCTGTGTCCCAGTGTCCTAGTATCCCATTTTCTCAGTGTCCCAGTGTCCCAGTGTCTTTTTGTCTCGGTGTCTCTGTGTCCCAGTGTCTCAGTGTCCCAGTGTCCCAGTGTCCCAGTGTCCAGTGTCTTTGTGTCTCTGTGTCTCAGTGTCCCAGTGTCTCTGTGTCTCTGTGTCTCAGTGTTTCAGTGTCCCAGTGTACCTGTGTCCCAGTGTCCCAGTGGCTTTGTGTCTCTGTGTCTCAGTGTCTCTGTGTCTCTGTGTCCCAGTGTCTCAGTGTCCCAGTGTCCCAGTGTCCCTGTGTTTCAGTGTCACAGTGTCCCAGTGTCCCAGTGTCCCAGTGTCCTTGTGTCTCTGTGTCTCCGTGTCTCACTGTCCCAGTGTCCCAGTGTTCCAGCGTCTTTGTGTCTCTGTGTCTCTGTGTCTCAGTGTCCCAGTGTCTCTGTGTTTCTGTGACTCAGTGTCTCAGTGTCCCAGTGTACAAGTCTCCCATTGTCTCAGTGTCCCTGTGTCTCTGTGTCTCTGTGTCTCAGTGTCCCAGTGGCCCAGTGTCTCTGTGTCTCTGTGTCTCAGTGTCTCAGTGTCTCAGTGTCTCCGTGTCCCAGTGTCTTTGTGTCTCTGTGTCCCAGTGTCTCTGTGTCTCTGTGTCTCCGTGTCCCAGTGTCTCAGTGTCCCAGTGTCTTTGTGTCTCCGTGTCTCTGAGTCTCAATGTCCGAGTGTCTCTGTGTCTCAGTGTCCCTGTGTCCCAGTATCCCAGTGTCCTTGTGTCTCCCTGTCTCCGTGTCTCAGTGTCCCAGTGTCCCAGTGTCCCAGTGTCCTTGTGTCTCTGTGTCTCCGTTTCTCATTGTCTCTGTGTCCCAATGTCCCAGTGTCTTTGTGTCTCTGTGTATCTGTGTATCAGTGTCCCAGTGTCTCAGTGTCCCAGTGTCTCAGTGGCCCAGTGTCCCAGTGTCTTTGTGCCTCTGTGTTTCAGTGCCCCAGTATCCCAGTGTCCCAGTGTTCCAGTGTCCCAGTGTCCTTGTGCCTCTGTGTCTCCGTGTCTCAGTGTCCCAGTTTCCCAGTGTCCCAGTGTCCCAGTGTCTCTGTGTCTCGTTTTCACAGTTTCTCTGTGTCTCTGTGTCTCAGTGTTTCAGTGTCTCAGTGTCCCAGTGTCCCAGTGGCTTTGTGTCTCTGTGTCTCTGTGTCTCTGTGTCTCTGTGGCGCAGATTCCCAGTGTCCCAGTGTCCCAGTGTCCCAATGTCGCAGTGTCTTTGTGTCTCTGTGTCTCAGTGTCCCAGTGTCTCAGTGTCCCAGTTTCCCAGTATCCCTGTGTCCCAGTGTCTTTGTGTCTCTGTGTCTCAGTGTCCCAGTTTCTCTGTGTCTCTGTGTCTCAGTGTCCCAATGTCCCAGTGTCCCAATGTCCCAGTGGCTTTCTGTCTCTGTGTCTCTGTGTCTCAGTGTCTCTGTGTCTCAGTGTCTCAGTGTTCCAGTGTCTCTGTGTCTCAGTGTCCCAGTGTCCCAGTGGTCCATTGTCCCAGTGTCCCAGTGTCTTTGTGTCTCTGTGTCTCTGTGTCTCAGTGTCCCAGTGTCTCTGTGTTTCTGTGTCTCAGTGTCTCAGTGTCCCAGTGTACAAGTGTCCCATTGTCTCAGTGTCCCTGTGTCTCTGTGTCTCTGTGTCTCAGTGTCCCAGTGGCCCAGTGTCTCTGTGTCTCTGTGTCTCAGTGTCTCAGTGTCTCAGTGTCCCAGTGTCTTTGTGTCTCTGTGTCCCAGTGTCTCTGTGTCTCTGTGTCTCCGTGTCCCAGTGTCTCAGTGTCCCAGTGTCTTTGTGTGTCCGTGTCTCTGAGTCTCAATGTCCGAGTGTCTCTGTGTCTCAGTGTCCCTGTGTCCCAGTATCCCAGTGTCCATGTGTCTCCTTGTCTCCGTGTCTCCGTGTCCCAGTGTCCCAGTGTCCCAGTGTCCCAGTGTCCTTGTGTCTATGTGTCTCTGTGTCTCAGTGTCCCAGTGTCCCAGTGTCCCAGTAGCTTTGTGTCTCTGTGTCTCTGTGTCTCAGTGTCTCAGTGTTCCAGTGCCTCTGTGTCTCATTGTCCCAGTGTCTCAGTGTCCCAGTTTCCCAGTGTCCCAGTGTCCCAGTGTCTTTGTGTCTCTGTGTCTCAGTGTCCCAGTTTCTCTGTGTCTCTGTGTCTCAGTGTTTCAGTGTCCCAGTGTCCCAGTGTCCCAGTGTCCCAGTGGCTTTGTGTCTCTGTGTCTCTGTGTCTCAGTGTCTCAGTGTTCCAGTGTCTCTGTGTCTCAGTGTCCCAGTGTCCCAGTGCCCTTTTGTCTCTTTGTCTCTGTGTCCCAGATTCCCAGTGTCCCAGTGTCTCAGTGTCCCAGTGTCCCAATGTCCCAGTGTCTTTGTGTCTCTGTGTCTCAGTGTCCCAGTGTCTCAGTGTCCCAGTTTCCCAGTGTCCCAGTGTCCCAGTGTCTTCGTGACTCTGTGTCTCAATGTCCCAGTTTCTCTGTGTCTCAGTGTTTCAGTGTCCCAGTGTCCCAGTGTCCCAGTGGCTTTGTGTCTCTGTGTCTCTGTGTCTCAGTGTCTCAGTGTTCCAGTGTCTATGTGTCTCAGTGTCCCAGTGTCCCAGTGGCCCAGTGTCCCAGTGTCCCAGTGCCTTTGTGTCTCTGTGTCTCTGTGTCTCAGTGCCCCAGTGTCTCCGTGTCTCTGTGTCTCAGTGCCCCAGTATCCCAGGGTCCCAGTGCCCCAGTCTCCCAGTGTCCCAGTGTCCTTGTGTCTCTGTGTCTCCGTGTCTCTGTGTCTCAGTGTCCCAGTGTCTTTGTGTCTCTGTGTCTCTGTGTCTCAGTGTCCCAGTGTCTCTATGTCTCTGTGTCTCAGTGTCCCAGTTTCCCAGTGTCCCAGTGGCTTTGTGTCTCTGTGTCTCTGTGTCTCAGTTTCTCAGTGTCCCAGTGTATCTGTGTCTCCATGTCTCAGTGTCTCAGTAGCCCAGTGTCCCAGTGTCCTTGCGTCTTTGTGTCTCTGTGTCTCTGTCTCTCAGTGTCCCATTGTCCCAGTGTTCAAGTGCCCTTGTGTCTCTGTGTCTCTGTGTCTCCGTGTCTCAGAGTCTCAGTGTCCCAGTGTCTTTTTGTCTCTGTGTCTCTGTGTTTCAGTGTCCCAGTGTTCCAGTGTCCCAGTGTACCAGTGTCCCAGTGTCGCAGTGTCTCTGTGTCTCCGTATCTCAGTGTCTCAGTGTCCCAGTGTCCCAGTGTCTCTGTGTCTCCGTGTCTCAGTGTCCCAGTGTCCTTTTGTCTCTGTGTCTCTGTGTCTCTGCGTCCCAGTGTCCCAGTGTACAAGTGTCCCATTGTCTCAGTGTCCCTGTGTCTCTGTATCTCTGTGTCTCAGTGTCCTAGTGGCCCAGTGTCTCTGTGTCTCTGTGTCTCAGTGTCTCATTGTCTCAGTGTCCCAGTGTCTCAGTGTCCCAGTGTCTCTGTGTCTCTGTGTTTCAGTGTCACAGTGTCCCAGTGTCCCAGTGTCCCAGTGTCCTTGTGTCTCTGTGTCTCCGTGTCTCACTGTCCCAGTGTCCCAGTGTTCCAGCGTCTTTGTGTCTCTGTGTCTCAGTGTCCCAGTGTCTCTGTGTTTCTGTGTCTCTGTGTCTCAGTGTCTCAGTGTCCCAGTGTACAAGTGTCCCATTGTCTCAGTGTCCCTGTGTCTCTGTGTCTCTGTGTCCCAGTGGCCCAGTGTCACTGTGTCTCAGTGTCTCAGTGTCTCAGTGTCCCATTGTCTCAGTGTCCCAGTGTCTCAGTGTCCCAGTGTCCTTGTGTCTCTGTGTCTCCGTGTCCCAGTGTCCCAGTGTCCCAGTGACTTTGTGTCCCAGTGTCTCTGTGTCTCCGTGTCTCAATATCTCAGTGTCTCCGTGTCTCCGTGTCCCAGTGTCCCAGTGCACTTTTGTCTCTGTGTCTCTGTGTCCCAGTGTCCTAGTATCCCAGTTTCTCAGTGTCCCAGTGTCCCAGTGTCTTTTTGTCTCGGTGTCTCTGTGTCCCAGTGTCTCAGTGTCCCAGTGTCCCAGTGTCCCAGTGTCCAGTGTCTTTGTGTCTCTGTGTCTCAGTGTCCCAGTGTCTCTGTGTCTCTGTGTCTCAGTGTTTCAGTGTCCCAGTGTACCTGTGTCCCAGTGTCCCAGTGGCTTTGTGTCTCTGTGTCTCAGTGTCTCTGTGTCTCTGTGTCTCTGTGTCCCAGTGTCTCAGTGTCCCAGTGTCCCAGTGTCCCTGTGTCTTTGTGTCTCTGTGTCTCTGTGTCCCAGTGTCTCTGTGTCTCTCTGTCTCAGTGCCCCAGTATCCCAGTGTCCCACTGTCCCAGTGTCCCACTGTCCTTGTGTCTCTGTGTCTCCGTGTCACAGTGTCCCAGTGTCCCAGTGTTCCAGTGTCCCAGTGGCCCAGTGTCTCTGTGTCCCTGTGTCTCAGTGTCTCAGTGTCCCATTGTCTCAGTGTCCCAGTGTCTCAGTGTCCCAGTGTCCTTGTGTCTCTGTGCCTCCGTGTCTCAGTGTCTCAGTGTCCCAGTGTCCCAGTGACCCAGTGACTTTGTGTCTCTGTGTCCCAGTGTCTCTGTGTCTCCGTGTCTCAGTATCTCAGTGTCTCCGTGTCTCCGTGTCCCAGTGTCCCAGTGCCCTTTTGTCTCTGTGTCTCTGTGTCTCTGTGTCCCAGTGTCCTAGTGTCCCAGTTTCTCAGTGTCACAGTGCCCCAATGTCCCAGTGTCTTTTTGTCTCGGTGTCTCAGTGTCCCAGTGTCTCAGTGTCCCAGTGTCCCAGTGTCCCACTGTCCAGTGTCTTTGTGTCTCTGTGTCTCAGTGTCCCAGTGTCTCTGTGTCTCTGTGTCTCAGTGTTTCAGTGTCCCAGTGTCACAGTGTCCCAGTGGCTTTGTGTCTCTGTGTCTCAGTGTCTCAGTGTCCCAGTGTCCCCGTGTCTCTGTGTCTCAGTGTCCCAGTGTCCCAGTGTCCTTTTGTCTCTGTGTCTCTGTGTCTCTGTGTCTCCGTGTCTCAGTGTCACAGTGTCCCAGTGTCTTTGTGTCTCTGTGTCTCTGTGTCTCAGTGTCCCAGTGTCTATGTGTCTCACTGTTTCAGTGTCCCAGTGTCCCAGTGTTCCAGTGTCCCAGTGTCCTTGTGTCTCTGTGTCTCTGTGTCTCCGTGTCTCAGTGTCCCAGTGTTCCAGTGTCTTTGTGTCTCTGTGTCTCTGTGTCTCTGTGTCCCAGTGTCACAGTGTCCCAGTGTCCCAGTGTCTCTGTGTCTCTGTGTCTCCGTATCTCAGTGTCCCAGTGTCACAGTGTTTCTGTTTCTCCGTGTCTCAGTGTCCCAGTGTCCTTTTGTCTCTGTGTCTCTGTGTCCCAGTGTCTCTGTGTCCCAGTGTCTCTGTGTCTCCGTGTCTCAGTATCTCAGTGTCTCCGTGTCTCCGTGTCCCAGTGTCCCAGTGCCCTTTTGTCTCTGTGTCTCTGTGTCTCTGTGTCCCAGTGTCCTAGTGTCCCAGTTTCTCAGTGTCACAGTGCCCCAATGTCCCAGTGTCTTTTTGTCTCGGTGTCTCAGTGTCCCAGTGTCTCAGTGTCCCAGTGTCCCAGTGTCCCACTGTCCAGTGTCTTTGTGTCTCTGTGTCTCAGTGTCCCAGTGTCTCTGTGTCTCTGTGTCTCAGTGTTTCAGTGTCCCAGTGTCACAATGTCCCAGTGGCTTTGTGTCTCTGTGTCTCAGTGTCTCAGTGTCCCAGTGTCCCCGTGTCTCTGTGTCTCAGTGTCCCAGTGTCCCAGTGTCCTTTTGTCTCTGTGTCTCTGTGTCTCTGTGTCTCTGTGTCCCAGTGTCTCAGTGTCCCAGTGTCCCAGTGTCTTTGTGTCTCTGTGTCCCAGTGTCTCTGTGTCTCTGTGTCTCAGTGCCCCAGTATCCCAGTGTCCCAGTGTCCCAGTGTCCCAGTGTCCTTGTGTCTCTGTGTCTCCGTGTCTCAGTGTCACAGTGTTCCAGTGTCTTTGTGTCTCTGTGTCTCTGTGTCTCAGTGTCCCAGTGTCTATGTGTCTCACTGTTTCAGTGTCCCAGTGTCCCAGTGTCACAGTGTCCCAGTGTCCCAGTGTCTCTGTGTCTCCGTGTCTCCGTATCTCAGTGTCCCAGTGTCACAGTGTTTCTGTTTCTCCGTGTCTCAGTGTCCCAGTGTCCTTTTGTCTCTGTGTCTCTGTGTCCCAGTTTCTCAGTGTCCCAGTGTCCCAGTGTCCCAGTGTCTTTGTGTCTCTGTGTCTCAGTGTCCCAGTTTATCTGTGTCTCTGTGTTTCAGTGTCCCAGTGTCCCAGTGTCCCAGTGTCGTTGCGAATCTGTGTCTCCGTGTCCCAGTGTCCTTTCGTCTCTGTGTTTCTGTGTCTCTGTGTCTCTGTGTCCCAGTGTATCAGTGTCCCAGTGTTCCAGCGTCTTTGTGTCTCTGTCTCTCTGTGTCTCAGTGTCCCAGTGTCTCTGTGTTTCTGTGTCTCTGTGTCTCAGTGTCTAAGTGTCCCAGTGTACAAGTGTCCCATTGTCTCAGTGTCCCTGTGTCTCTGTGTCTCTGTGTCTCAGTGTCCTAGTGGCCCAGTGTCTCTGTGTCTCTGTGTCTCAGTGTCTCAGTGTCCCATTGTCTCAGTGTCCCAGTGTCTCTGTGTCTCTGTGTTTCAGTGTCACAGTGTCCCAGTGTCCCAGTGTCCCAGTGTCCTTGTGTCTCTGTGTCTCCGTGTCTCACTGTCCCAGTGTCCCAGTGTTCCAGCGTCTTTGTGTCTCTGTGTCTCTGTGTCTCAGTGCCCCAGTGACTTTGTGTCCCAGTGTCTCTGTGTCTCCGTGTCTCAGTATCTCAGTGTCTCCGTGTCTCCGTGTCCCAGTGTCCCAGTGCCCTTTTGTCTCGGTGTCTCTGTGTCCCAGTGTCTCAGTGTCCCAGTGTCCCAGTGTCCAGTGTCTTTGTGTCTCTGTGTCTCAGTGTCCCAGTGTCTCTGTGTCTCTGTGTCTAAGTGTTTCAGTGTCCCAGTGTACCTGTGTCCCAGTGTCCCAGTGTCCCAGTGCTTTGTGTCTCAGTGTCTCAGTGTCTCAGTGTCCCAGTGTCCCTGTGTCTCTGTGTCTCAGTGTCCCAGTGTCCCAGTGTCCTTTTGTCTCTGTGTCCCAGTGACTCAGTGTCCCAGTGTCTTTGTGTCTCTGTGTCTCTGTGTCCCAGTGTCTCTGTGTCTCTGTGCCTCAGTGCCCCAGTATCCCAGTGTCCCAGTGTCCCAGTGTCCTTGTGTCTCTGTGTCTCCGTGTCACAGTGTCCCAGTGCCCCTGTGTTCCAGTGTCCCAGTGGCCCAGTGTCTCTGTGTCTCTGTGTCTCAGTGTCTCAGTGTCCCATTGTCTCAGTGTCCCAGTGTCTCAGTGTCCCAGTGTCCTTGTGTCTCTGTGTCTCCGTGTCTCAGTGTCTCAGTGTCCCAGTGTCCCAGTGACCCAGTGACTTTGTGTCTCTGTGTCCCAGTGTCTCTGTGTCTCCGTGTCTCAGTATCTCAGTGTCTCCGTGTCTCCGTGTCCCAGTGTCCCAGTGCCCTTTTGTCTCTGTGTCTCTGTGTCTCTGTGTCCCAGTGTCCTAGTGTCCCAGTTTCTCAGTGTCCCAGTGTCCCAATGTCCCAGTGTCTTTTTGTCTCGGTGTCTCAGTGTCCCAATGTCTCAGTGTCCCAGTGTCCCAGTGTCCCAGTGTCCAGTGTCTTTGTGTCTCTGTGTCTCAGTGTCCCAGTGTCTCTGTGTCTCTGTGTCTCAGTGTTTCAGTGTCCCAGTGTCCCAGTGTCACAGTGTCCCAGTGGCTTTGTGCCTCTGTGTCTCAGTGTCTCAGTGTCCCAGTGGCCCTGTGTCTCTGTGTCTCAGTGTCCCAGTGTCCTTTTGTCTCTGTGTCTCTGTGTCTCTGTGTCTCTGTGTCTCTGTGTCCCAGTGTCTCAGTGTCCCAGTGACCCAGTGTCCCAGTGTCTTTGTGTCTCTGTGTCTCTGTGTCCCAGTGTCTCTGTGTCTCTGTGTCTCAGTGCCCCAGTATCCCAGTGTCCCAGTGTCCCAGTGTCCCAGTGTCCTTGTGTCTCTGTGTCTCCGTGTCTCAGTGTCCCAGTGTCCCAGTGTCCCAGTGTCCAGTGTCTTTGTGTCTCTGTGTCTCAGTGTCCCAGTGTCTCTGTGTCTCTGTGTCTCAGTGTTTCAGTGGCTCAGTGTCCCAGTGTCCCAGTGACCCAGTGACTTTGTGTCTCTGTGTCCCAGTGTCTCTATGTCTCCGTGTCTCAGTATCTCAGTGTCTCCGTGTCCCAGTGTCCCAGTGCCCTTTTGTCTCTGTGTCTCTGTGTCCCAGTGTCTCAGTGTCCCAGTGTCCCAGTGTCCCAGTGTCTTTGTGTCTCTGTGTCTCTGTGTCCCAGTGTCTCTGTGTCTATGTGTCTCAGTGCCCCAGTATCCCAGTGTCCCAGTGTCCCAGTGTCCCAGTGTCCTTGTGTCTCTGTGTCTCCGTGTCTCAGTGTCCCAGTGTCACAGTGTTCCAGTGTCTTTGTGTCTCAGTGTCCCAGTGTCCCAGTGTCCAGTGTCTTTGTGTCTCTGTGTCTCAGTGTCCCAGTGTCTCTGTGTCTCTGTGTCTCAGTGTTTCAGTGTCCCAGTGTCCCAGTGTCCCAGTGACCCAGTGACTTTGTGTCTCTGTGTCCCAGTGTCTCTATGTCTCCGTGTCTCAGTATCTCAGTGTCTCCGTGTACCAGTGTCCCAGTGCCCTTTTGTCTCTGTGTCTCTGTGTCCCAGTGTCCTAGTGTCCCAGTTTCTCAGTGCCCCAGTGTCCCAATGTCCCAGTGTTTTTTTGTCTCGGTGTCTCAGTGTCCCAGTGTCTCAGTGTCCCAGTGTCCCAGTGTCCAGTGTCTTTGTGTCTCTGTGTCTCAGTGTCCCAGTGTCTCTGTGTGTCTGTGTCTCAGTGTTTCAGTGTCCCAGTGTCCCAGTGTCCCAGTGGCTTTGTGTCTCTGTGTCTCAGTGTCTCAGTGTCCCAGTGTCCCTGTGTCTCTGTGTCTCAGTGTCCCAGTGTCCTTTTGTCTCTGTGTCTCTGTGTCTCTGTGTTTCTGTGTCCCAGTGTCTCAGTGACCCAGTGTCCCAGTGTCCCAGTGTCTTTGTGTCTCTGTGTCTCTGTGTCCCAGTGTCTCTGTGTCTCTGTGTCTCAGTGCCCCAGTATCCCAGTGTCCCAGTGTCCCAGTGTCCCAGTGTCCTTGTGTCTCTGTGTCTCAGTGTCCCAGTGTCTCTGTGTCTTTGTGTCTCAGTGTTTCAGTGTCCCAGTGTACCTGTGTCCCAGTGTCCGAGTGTCCCAGTGGCTTTGTGTCTCTGTGTCTCAGTGTCTCAGTGTCCCAGTGTCCCAGTGGCTTTGTGTCTCTGTGTCTCTGTGTCTCAGTGTCCCAGTGTCCCTGTGTCTCTGTGTCTCAGTGTCCCAGTGTCCCAGTGTCCTTTTGTCTCTGTGTCCCAGTGTCTCAGTGTCCCAGTGTCCCAGTGTCCCAGTGTCTTTGTGTCTCTGTGTCTCTGCGTCCCAGTGTCTCTGTGTCTCTGTGTCTCAGTGCCCCAGTATCCCAGTGTCCCACTGTCCCAGTGTCCCAGTGTCCTTGTGTCTCTGTGTCTCCGTGTCACAGTGTCCCAGTGTCCCTGTGTTCCAGTGGCCCAGTGGCCCAGTGTCTCTGTGTCTCTGTGTCTCAGTGTCTCAGTGTCCCATTGTCTCAGTGTCCCAGTGTCTCAGTGTCCCAGTGTCCTTGTGTCTCTGTGTCTCCGTGTCTCAGTGTCTCAGTGTCCCAGTGTCCCAGTGACCCAGTGACTTTGTGTCTCTGTGTCCCAGTGTCTCTGTGTCTCCGTGTCTCAGTATCTCAGTGTCTCCGTGTCTCCGTGTCCCAGAGTCCCAGTGCCTTTTTGTCTCTGTGTCTCTGTGTCTCTGTGTCCCAGTGTCCTAGTGTCCCAGTTTCTCAGTGTCCCAGTGTCCCAATGTCCCAGTGTCTTTTTGTCTCGGTGTCGCAGTGTCCCAGTGTCTCAGTGTCCCAGTGTCCCAGTGTCCCAGTGTCCAGTGTCTTTGTGTCTCTGTGTCTCAGTGTCCCAGTGTCTCTGTGTCTCTGTGTCTCAGTGTTTCAGTGTCCCAGTGTCCCAGTGTCCCAGTGTCACAGTGTCCCAGTGGCTTTGTGTCTCTGTGTCTCAGTGTCCCAGTGTCCCAGTGTCCCTGTGTCTCTGTGTCTCAGTGTCCCAGTGTCCTTTTGTCTCTCTGTCTCTGTGTCTCTGTGTCTCTGTGTCCCAGTGTCTCAGTGTCCCAGTGTCCCAGTGTCCCAGTGTCTTTGTGTCTTTGTGTCTCTGTGTCTCTGTGTCCCAGTGTCTCTGTGTCTCAGTGCCCCAGTATCCCAGTGTCCCAGTGTCCCAGTGTCCCAGTGTCCTTGTGTCTCTGTGTCTCCGTGTCTCAGTGTCCCAGTGTCCCAGTGTCCAGTGTCTTTGTGTCTCTGTGTCTCAGTGTCCCAGTGTCTCTGTGTCTCTGTGTCTCAGTGTTTCAGTGTCTCAGTGTCCCAGTGTCCCAGTGACCCAGTGACTTTGTGTCACTGTGTCCCAGTGTCTCTGTGTCTCCGTGTCTCAGTATCTCAGTGTCTCCGTGTCTCCGTGTCCCAGTGTCCCAGTGCCCTTTTGTCTCTGTGTCTCTGTGTCCCAGTGTCCTAGTGTCCCAGTTTCTCAGTGTCCCAGTGTCCCAATGTCCCAGTGTCTTTTTGTCTCGGTGTCTCAGTGTCCCAGTGTCTCAGTGTCCCAGTGTCCCAGTGTCCCAGTGTCCAGTGTCTTTGTGTCTCTGTGTCTCAGTGTCCCAGTGTCTCTGTGCCTCTGTGTCTCAGTGTTTCAGTGTCCCAGTGTCCCAGTGTCCCAGTGTCACAGTGTCCCAGTGGCTTTGTGTCTCTGTGTCTCAGTGTCTCAGTGTCCCAGTGTCCCTGTGTCTCTGTGTCTCAGTGTCCCAGTGTCCTTTTGTCTCTGTGCCTCTGTGTCTCTGTGTCTCTGTGTCCCAGTGTCTCACTGTCCCAGTGTCCCAGTGTCCCAGTGTCTTTGTGTCTCTGTGTCTCTGTGTCTCTGTGTCCCAGTGTCTCTGTGTCTCTGTGTCTCGGTGCCACAGTATCCCAGTGTCCCAGTGTCCCAGTGTCCCAGTGTCCCAGTGTCCTTGTGTCTCTGTGTCTCCGTGTCTCAGTGTCCCAGTGTCACAGTGTTCCAGTGTCTTTGTGTCTCTGTGTCTCTGTGTCTCAGTGTCCCAGTGTCTATGTGTCTCACTGTTTCAGTGTCCCAGTGTCCCAGTGTCCTTGTGTCTCTGTGTCTCTGTGTCTCCGTGTCTCAGTGTCCCAGTGTTCCAGTGTCTTTGTGTCTCTGTGTCTCTGTGTCTCTGTGTCCCAGTGTCACAGTGTCACAGTGTCCCAGTGTCCCAGTGTCTCTGTGTCTCTGTGTCTCCGTATCTCAGTGTCTCAGTGTCCCAGTGTCACAGTGTTTCTGTGTCTCCGTGTCTCAGTGTCCCAGTGTCCTTTTGTCTCTGTGTCTCTGTGTCTCTGTGTCCCAGTGTCTCAGTGTCCCAGTGTCCCAGTGTCCCAGTGTCTTTGTGTCTCTGTGTCTCAGTGTCCCAGTTTCTCTGTGTCTCTGTGTTTCAGTACCCCAGTGTCCCAGTGTCCCAGTGTCCTTGCGAATCTGTGTCTCCGTGTCCCAGTGCCCTTTCGTCTCTGTGTCTCTGTGTCTCTGTATCCCAGTGTCTAAGTGTTCCAGTGTACAAGTGTCCCATTGTCTCAGTGTCCCTGTGTCTCTGTGTCTCTGTGTCTCAGTGTCCTAGTGGCCCAGTGTCTCTGTGTCTCTGTGTCTCAGTGTCTCAGTGTCCCATTGTCTCAGTGTCCCAGTGTCTCTGTGTCTCTGTGTTTCAGTGTCACAGTGTCGCAGTGTCCCAGTGTCCCAGTGTCCTTGTGTCTCTGTGTCTCCGTGTCTCACTGTCCCAGTGTCCCAGTGTCCCAGTGTTCCAGCGTCTTTGTGTCTCTGTGTCTCTGTGTCTCAGTGTCCCAGTGTCTCTGTGTTTCTGTGTCTCTGTGTCTCAGTGTCCCAGTGGCCCAGTGTCTCTGTGTCTCTGTGTCTCAGTGTCTCAGTGTCCCATTGTCTCAGAGTCCCAGTGTCTCAGTGTCCCAGTGTCCTTGTGTCTCTGTGTCTCCGTGTCTCAGTGTCTCAGTGTCCCAGTGTCCCAGTGTCCCAGTGACTTTGTGTCTCAGTGTCCCAGTGTCTCTGTGTCTCTGTGTCTCAGTGTCCCAGTGTATCTGTGTCTCCATGTCTCAGTGTCTCAGTAGCCCAGTGTCCCAGTGTCCTTGCGTCTTTGTGTCTCTGTGTTTCTGTGTCTCAGTGTCCCATTGTCCCAGTGTTCAAGTGTCCTTGTGTCTCTGTGTTTCAGTGTCCCAGTGTTCCAGTGTCCCAGTGTACCAGTGTCCCAGTGTCGCAGTGTCTCTGTGTCTCCGTATCTCAGTGTCTCAGTGTCCCAGTGTCCCAGTGTCTCTGTGTCTCCGTGTCTCAGTGTCCCAGTGTCCTTTTGTCTCTGTGTCTCTGTGTCTCTGTGTCCCAGTGTCTCAGTGTCCCAGTGTCCCAGTGTTCCAGCGTCTTTGTGTCTCTGTGTTTCTGTGTCTCTGTGTCTCCGTGTCTAAGTGTCTCAGTGTCCCAGTGTCCCAGTGTCCCAGTGACTTTGTGTCTCTGTGTCCCAGTGTCTCCGTGTCTCCGTGTCCCAGTGTCCCAGTGCCCTTTTGTCTCTGTGTCTCTGTGTCTCTGTGTCCCAGTGTCCAAGTGTCCCAGTTTCTCAGTGTCCCAGTGTCCCAATGTCCCAGTGTCTTTTTGTCTCGGTGTCTCAGTGTCCCAGTGTCTCAGTGTCCCAGTGTCCCAGTGTCCAGTGTCTTTGTGTCTCTGTGTCTCAGTGTCCCAGTGTCTCTGTGCCTCTGTGTCTCAGTGTTTCAGTGTCCCAGTGTACCAGTGTCCCAGTGTCCCAGTGTCCCAGTGGCTTTGTGTCTCTGTGTCTCAGTGTCTCAGTGTCCCTGTGTCTCAGTTTCCCAGTGTCTCAGTGTCCTTTTGTCTCTGTGTCTCTGTGTCTCTGTGTCTCTGTGTCCCAGTGTCTCAGTGGCCCAGTGTCCCAGTGCCCCAGTGTCTTTGTGTCTCTGTGTCCCAGTGTCTCTGTGTCTCTGTGTCTCAGTGCCCCAGTATCCCAGTGTCCCAGTGTCCCAGTGTCCCAGTGTCCTTGTGTCTCTGTGTCTCCGTGTCACAGTGTCCCAGTGTTCCAGTGTCCCAGTGGCCCAGTGTCTCTGTGTCTCTGTGTCTCAGTTTCTGAGTGTCCCATTGTCTCAGTGTCCCAGTGTCTCAGTGTCCCAGTGTCCTTGTGTCTCTGTGTCTCCGTGTCTCAGTGTCTCAGTGTCCCAGTGTCCCAGTGACCCAGTGACTTTGTGTCTCTGTGTCCCAGTGTCTCTGTGTCTCCGTGTCTCAGTATCTCAGTGTCTCCATGTCTCCGTGTCCCAGTGTCCCAGTGCCCTTTTGTCTCTGTGTCTCTGTGTCTCTGTGTCCCAGTGTCCTAGTGTCCCAGTTTCTCAGTGTCCCAGTGTCCCAATGTCCCAGTGTATTTTTGTCTCGGTGTCTCAGTGTCCCAGTTTCCCAGTGTCCCAGTGTCCCAGTGTCCCAGTGTCCAGTGTCTTTGTGTCTCTGTGTCTCAGTGTCCCAGTGTCTCTGTGTCTCTGTGTCTCAGTGTTTCAGTGTCCCAGTGTACCAGTGTCCTAGTGTCCCAGTGTCCCAGTGGCTTTGTGCCTCTGTGTCTCAGTGTCTCAGTGTCCCTGTGTCTCTGTGTCTCAGTGTCCCAGTGTCCCAGTGTCCTTTTGTCTCTGTGTCTCTGTGTCTCTGTGTCCCAGTGTCTCAGTGTCCCAGTGTCCCAGTGTCCCAGTGTCCCAGTGTCCCAGTGTCTTTGTGTCTCTGTGTCCCAGTGTCTCTGTGTCTCGGTGCCCCAGTATCCCAGTGTCCCAGTGTCCCAGTGTCCCAGTGTCCTTGTGTCTCTGTGTCTCCGTGTCTCAGTGTCCCATTGTCCCAGTGTTCCAGTGTCTTTGTGTCTCTGTGTCTCAGTGTCTAAGTGTCCCAGTGTACAAGTGTCCCATTGTCTCAGTGTCCCTGTGTCTCAGTGTCCCAGTGTACAAGTGTCCCATTGTCTCAGTGTCACTGTGTCTCTGTGTCTCTGTGTCTCAGTGTCCCAGTGGCCCAGTGTCTCTGTGTCTCTGTGTCTCAGTGTCTCAGTGTCTCGGTGTCCCATTGTCTCAGTGTCTCAGTGTCCCAGTGTCCCAGTGTCCTTGTATCTCTGTGTCTCCGTGTCTCAGTGTCTCAGTGTCCCAGTGTCCCAGTGTCCCAGTGACTTTGTGTCTCTGTGTCCCAGTGTCTCCGTGTCTCCGTGTCCCAGTGCCCCAGTGCCCTTTTGTCTCTGTGTCTCTGTGTCTCTGTGTCCCAGTGTCCTAGTGTCCCAGTTTCTCAGTGTCCCAGTGTCCCAATGTCCCAGTGTCTTTTTGTCTCGGTGTCTCAGTGTCCCAGTGTCTCAGTGTCCCAGTGTCCCAGTGTCCCAGTGTCCCAGTGTCCAGTGTCTTTGTGTCTCTGTGTCTCAGTGTCCCAGTGTCTCTGTATCTCTGTGTCTCAGTGTTTCAGTGTCCCAGTGTACCAGTGTCACAGTGTCCCAGTGTCCCAGTGGCTTTGTGTCTCTGTGTCTCAGTGTCCCAGTGTCCTTTTGTCTCTGTGTCTCTGTGTCTCTGCGTCCCAGTGTCCCAGTGTACAAGTGTCCCATTGTCTCAGTGTCCCTGTGTCTCTGTGTCTCTGTGTCTCAGTGTCCTAGTGGCCCAGTGTCTCTGTGTCTCTGTGTCTCAGTGTCTCATTGTCTCAGTGTCCCAGTGTCTCAGTGTCCCAGTGTCTCTGTGTCTCTGTGTTTCAGTGTCACAGTGTCCCAGTGTCCCAGTGTCCCAGTGTCCTTGTGTCTCTGTGTCTCCGTGTCTCACTGTCCCAGTGTCCCAGTGTTCCAGCGTCTTTGTGTCTCTGTGTCTCAGTGTCCCAGTGTCTCTGTGTTTCTGTGTCTCTGTGTCTCAGTGTCTCAGTGTCCCAGTGTACAAGTGTCCCATTGTCTCAGTGTCCCTGTGTCTCTGTGTCTCTGTGTCCCAGTGGCCCAGTGTCACTGTGTCTCAGTGTCTCAGTGTCTCAGTGTCCCATTGTCTCAGTGTCCCAGTGTCTCAGTGTCCCAGTGTCCTTGTGTCTCTGTGTCTCCGTGTCCCAGTGTCCCAGTGTCCCAGTGTCCCAGTGACTTTGTGTCCCAGTGTCTCTGTGTCTCCGTGTCTCAATATCTCAGTGTCTCCGTGTCTCCGTGTCCCAGTGTCCCAGTGCACTTTTGTCTCTGTGTCTCTGTGTCTCTGTGTCCCAGTGTCCTAGTATCCCATTTTCTCAGTGTCCCAGTGTCCCAGTGTCTTTTTGTCTCGGTGTCTCTGTGTCCCAGTGTCTCAGTGTCCCAGTGTCCCAGTGTCCCAGTGTCCCAGTGTCCAGTGTCTTTGTGTCTCTGTGTCTCAGTGTCCCAGTGTCTCTGTGTCTCTGTGTCTCAGTGTTTCAGTGTCCCAGTGTACCTGTGTCCCAGTGTCCCAGTGGCTTTGTGTCTCTGTGTCTCAGTGTCTCTGTGTCTCTGTGTCCCAGTGTCTCAGTGTCCCAGTGTCCCAGTGTCCCTGTGTCTTTGTGTCTCTGTGTCTCTGTGTCCCAGTGTCTCTGTGTCTCTCTGTCTCAGTGCCCCAGTATCCCAGTGTCCCACTGTCCCAGTGTCCCACTGTCCTTGTGTCTCTGTGTCTCCGTGTCACAGTGTCCCAGTGTCCCAGTGTTCCAGTGTCCCAGTGGCCCAGTGTCTCTGTGTCTCTGTGTCTCAGTGTCTCAGTGTCCCATTGTCTCAGTGTCCCAGTGTCTCAGTGTCCCAGTGTCCTTGTGTCTCTGTGCCTCCGTGTCTCAGTGTCTCAGTGTCCCAGTGTCCCAGTGACCCAGTGACTTTGTGTCTCTGTGTCCCAGTGTCTCTGTGTCTCCGTGTCTCAGTATCTCAGTGTCTCCGTGTCTCCGTGTCCCAGTGTCCCAGTGCCCTTTTGTCTCTGTGTCTCTGTGTCTCTGTGTCCCAGTGTCCTAGTGTCCCAGTTTCTCAGTGTCACAGTGCCCCAATGTCCCAGTGTCTTTTTGTCTCGGTGTCTCAGTGTCCCAGTGTCTCAGTGTCCCAGTGTCCCAGTGTCCCACTGTCCAGTGTCTTTGTGTCTCTGTGTCTCAGTGTCCCAGTGTCTCTGTGTCTCTGTGTCTCAGTGTTTCAGTGTCCCAGTGTCCCAGTGTCCCAGTGTCACAGTGTCCCAGTGGCTTTGTGCCTCTGTGTCTCAGTGTCTCAGTGTCCCAGTGGCCCTGTGTCTCTGTGTCTCAGTGTCCCAGTGTCCTTTTGTCTCTGTGTCTCTGTGTCTCTGTGTCTCTGTGTCTCTGTGTCCCAGTGTCTCAGTGTCCCAGTGACCCAGTGTCCCAGTGTCTTTGTGTCTCTGTGTCTCTGTGTCCCAGTGTCTCTGTGTCTCTGTGTCTCAGTGCCCCAGTATCCCAGTGTCCCAGTGTCCCAGTGTCCCAGTGTCCTTGTGTCTCTGTGTCTCCGTGTCTCAGTGTCCCAGTGTCCCAGTGTCCCAGTGTCCCAGTGTCCAGTGTCTTTGTGTCTCTGTGTCTCAGTGTCCCAGTGTCTCTGTGTCTCTGTGTCTCAGTGTTTCAGTGTCTCAGTGTCCCAGTGTCCCAGTGACCCAGTGACTTTGTGTCTCTGTGTCCCAGTGTCTCTATGTCTCCGTGTCTCAGTATCTCAGTGTCTCCGTGTCCCAGTGTCCCAGTGCCCTTTTGTCTCTGTGTCTCTGTGTCCCAGTGTCTCAGTGTCCCAGTGTCCCAGTGTCCCAGTGTCTTTGTGTCTCTGTGTCTCTGTGTCCCAGTGTCTCTGTGTCTATGTGTCTCTGTGCCCCAGTATCCCAGTGTCCCAGTGTCCCAGTGTCCCAGTGTCCTTGTGTCTCTGTGTCTCCGTGTCTCAGTGTCCCAGTGTCACAGTGTTCCAGTGTCTTTGTGTCTCAGTGTCCCAGTGTCCCAGTGTCCAGTGTCTTTGTGTCTCTGTGTCTCAGTGTCCCAGTGTCTCTGTGTCTCTGTGTCTCAGTGTTTCAGTGTCCCAGTGTCCCAGTGTCCCAGTGACCCAGTGACTTTGTGTCTCTGTGTCCCAGTGTCTCTATGTCTCCGTGTCTCAGTATCTCAGTGTCTCCGTGTACCAGTGTCCCAGTGCCCTTTTGTCTCTGTGTCTCTGTGTCCCAGTGTCCTAGTGTCCCAGTTTCTCAGTGCCCCAGTGTCCCAATGTCCCAGTGTCTTTTTGTCTCGGTGTCTCAGTGTCCCAGTGTCTCAGTGTCCCAGTGTCCCAGTGTCCAGTGTCTTTGTGTCTCTGTGTCTCAGTGTCCCAGTGTCTCTGTGTGCCTGTGTCTCAGTGTTTCAGTGTCCCAGTGTCCCAGTGTCCCAGTGGCTTTGTGTCTCTGTGTCTCTGTGTCTCAGTGTCCCAGTGTCCCTGTGTCTCTGTGTCTCAGTGTCCCAGTGTCCTTTTGTCTCTGTGTCTCTGTGTCTCTGTGTTTCTGTGTCCCAGTGTCTCAGTGACCCAGTGTCCCAGTGTCCCAGTGTCTTTGTGTCTCTGTGTCTCTGTGTCCCAGTGTCTCTGTGTCTCTGTGTCTCAGTGCCCCAGTATCCCAGTGTCCCAGTGTCCCAGTGTCCCAGTGTCCTTGTGTCTCTGTGTCTCAGTGTCCCAGTGTCTCTGTGTCTTTGTGTCTCAGTGTTTCAGTGTCCCAGTGTACCTGTGTCCCAGTGTCCGAGTGTCCCAGTGGCTTTGTGTCTCTGTGTCTCAGTGTCCCAGTGTCCCAGTGTCCCAGTGGCTTTGTGTCTCTGTGTCTCTGTGTCTCAGTGTCCCAGTGTCCCTGTGTCTCTGTGTCTCAGTGTCCCAGTGTCCCAGTGTCCTTTTGTCTCTGTGTCCCAGTGTCTCAGTGTCCCAGTGTCCCAGTGTCCCAGTGTCTTTGTGTCTCTGTGTCTCTGTGTCTCAGTGCCCCAGTATCCCAGTGTCCCACTGTCCCAGTGTCCCAGTGTCCTTGTGTCTCTGTGTCTCCGTGTCACAGTGTCCCAGTGTCCCTGTGTTCCAGTGGCCCAGTGGCCCAGTGTCTCTGTGTCTCTGTGTCTCAGTGTCTCAGTGTCCCATTGTCTCAGTGTCCCAGTGTCTCAGTGTCCCAGTGTCCTTGTGTCTCTGTGTCTCCGTGTCTCAGTGTCTCAGGGTCCCAGTGTCCCAGTGACCCAGTGACTTTGTGTCTCTGTGTCCCAGTGTCTCTGTGTCTCCGTGTCTCAGTATCTCAGTGTCTCCGTGTCTCCGTGTCCCAGAGTCCCAGTGCCTTTTTGTCTCTGTGTCTCTGTGTCTCTGTGTCCCAGTGTCCTAGTGTCCCAGTTTCTCAGTGTCCCAGTGTCCCAATGTCCCAGTGTCTTTTTGTCTCGGTGTCGCAGTGTCCCAGTGCCTCAGTGTCCCAGTGTCCCAGTGTCCCAGTGTCCAGTGTCTTTGTGTCTCTGTGTCTCAGTGTCCCAGTGTCTCTGTGTCTCTGTGTCTCAGTGTTTCAGTGTCCCAGTGTCCCAGTGTCCCAGTGTCACAGTGTCCCAGTGGCTTTGTGTCTCTGTGTCTCAGTGTCCCAGTGTCCCAGTGTCCCTGTGTCTCTGTGTCTCAGTGTCCCAGTGTCCTTTTGTCTCTCTGTCTCTGTGTCTCTGTGTCTCTGTGTCCCAGTGTCTCAGTGTCCCAGTGTCCCAGTGTCCCAGTGTCTTTGTGTCTCTGTGTCTCTGTGTCCCAGTGTCTCTGTGTCTCAGTGCCCCAGTATCCCAGTGTCCCAGTGTCCCAGTGTCCCAGTGTCCTTGTGTCTCTGTGTCTCCGTGTCTCAGTGTCACAGTGTCCCAGTGTCCAGTGTCTTTGTGTCTCTGTGTCTCAGTGTCCCAGTGTCTCTGTGTCTCTGTGTCTCAGTGTTTCAGTGTCTCAGTGTCCCAGTGTCCCAGTGACCCAGTGACTTTGTGTCACTGTGTCCCAGTGTCTCTGTGTCTCCGTGTCTCAGTATCTCAGTGTCTCCGTGTCTCCGTGTCCCAGTGTCCCAGTGCCCTTTTGGCTCTGTGTCTCTGTGTCCCAGTGTCCTAGTGTCCCAGTTTCTCAGTGTCCCAGTGTCCCAATGTCCCAGTGTCTTTTTGTCTCGGTGTCTCAGTGTCCCAGTGTCTCAGTGTCCCAGTGTCCCAGTGTCCCAGTGTCCCAGTGTCCCAGTGTCCAGTGTCTTTGTGTCTCTGTGTCTCAGTGTCCCAGTGTCTCTGTGTCTCTGTGTCTCAGTGTTTCAGTGTCCCAGTGTCCCAGTGTCCCAGTGTCACAGTGTCCCAGTGGCTTTGTGTCTCTGTGTCTCAGTGTCTCAGTGTCCCAGTGTCCCTGTGTCTCTGTGTCTCAGTGTCCCAGTGTCCCTTTGTCTCTGTGCCTCTGTGTCTCTGTGTCTCTGTGTCCCAGTGTCTCACTGTCCCAGTGTCCCAGTGTCCCAGTGTCTTTGTGTCTCTGTGTCTCTGTGTCTCTGTGTCCCAGTGTCTCTGTGTCTCTGTGTCTCGGTGCCACAGTATCCCAGTGTCCCAGTGTCCCAGTGTCCCAGTGTCCCAGTGTCCTTGTGTCTCTGTGTCTCCGTGTCTCAGTGTCCCAGTGTCACAGTGTTCCAGTGTCTTTGTGTCTCTGTGTCTCTGTGTCTCAGTGTCCCAGTGTCTATGTGTCTCACTGGTTCAGTGTCCCAGTGTCCCAGTGTCCCAGTGTCCTTGTGTCTCTGTGTCTCTGTGTCTCCGTGTCTCAGTGTCCCAGTGTTCCAGTGTCTTTGTGTCTCTGTGTCTCTGTGTCTCTGTGTCCCAGTGTCACAGTGTCACAGTGTCCCAGTGTCCCAGTGTCTCTGTGTCTCTGTGTCTCCGTATCTCAGTGTCTCAGTGTCCCAGTGTCACAGTGTTTCTGTGTCTCCGTGTCTCAGTGTCACAGTGTCCTTTTGTCTCTGTGTCTCTGTGTCTCTGTGTCCCAGTGTCTCAGTGTCCCAGTGTCCCAGTGTCCCAGTGTCTTTGTGTCTCTGTGTCTCAGTGTCCCAGTTTCTCTGTGTCTCTGTGTTTCAGTACCCCAGTGTCCCAGTGTCCCAGTGTCCTTGCGAATCTGTGTCTCCGTGTCCCAGTGCCCTTTCGTCTCTGTGTCTCTGTGTCTCTGTGTCCCAGTGTCTCAGTGTCCAAGTGTCCCAGGGTTCCAGCGTCTTTGTGTCTCTGTGTCTCTGTGTCTCAGTGTCCCAGTGTCTCTGTGTTTCTGCGTCTCTGTGTCTCAGTGTCTAAGTGTTCCAGTGTACAAGTGTCCCATTGTCTCAGTGTCCCTGTGTCTCTGTGTCTCTGTGTCTCAGTGTCCTAGTGGCCCAGTGTCTCTGTGTCTCTGTGTCTCAGTGTCTCAGTGTCCCATTGTCTCAGTGTCCCAGTGTCTCTGTGTCTCTGTGTTTCAGTGTCACAGTGTCGCAGTGTCCCAGTGTCCCAGTGTCCTTGTGTCTCTGTGTCTCCGTGTCTCACTGTCCCAGTGTCCCAGTGTCCCAGTGTTCCAGCGTCTTTGTGTCTCTGTGTCTCTGTGTCTCAGTGTCCCAGTGTCTCTGTGTTTCTGTGTCTCTGTGTCTCAGTGTCTCAGTGTCCCATTGTACAAGTGTCCCATTGTCTCAGTGTCCCTGTGTCTCTGTGTCTCTGTGTCTCAGTGTCCCATTGGCCCAGTGTCTCTGTGTCTCTGTGTCTCCGTGTCTCAGTGTCTCAGTGTCCCAGTGTCCCAGTGTCCCAGTGACTTTGTGTCTCAGTGTCCCAGTGTCTCTGTGTCTCTGTGTCTCAGTGTCCCAGTGTATCTGTGTCTCCATGTCTCAGTGTCTCAGTAGCCCAGTGTCCCAGTGTCCTTGCGCCTTTGTGTCTCTGTGTTTCTGTGTCTCAGTGTCCCATTGTCCCAGTGTTCAAGTGTCCTTGTGTCTCTGTGTCTCTGTGTTTCAGTGTCCCAGTGTTCCAGTGTCCCAGTGTCCCAGTGTCCCAGTGTCGCAGTGTCTCTGTGTCTCCGTATCTCAGTGTCTCAGTGTCCCAGTGTCCCAGTGACTTTGTGTCTCTGTGTCCCAGTGTCTCCGTGTCTCCGTGTCCCAGTGTCCCAGTGCCCTTTTGTCTCTGTGTCTCTGTGTCTCTGTGTCCCAGTGTCCAAGTGTCCCAGTTTCTCAGTGTCCCAGTGTCCCAATGTCCCAGTGTCTTTTTGTCTCGGTGTCTCAGTGTCCCAGTGTCTCAGTGTCCCAGTGTCCCAGTGTCCAGTGTCTTTGTGTCTCTGTGTCTCAGTGTCCCAGTGTCTCTGTGCCTCTGTGCCTCAGTGTTTCAGTGTCCCAGTGTACCAGTGTCCCAGTGTCCCAGTGTCCCAGTGGCTTTGTGTCTCTGTGTCTCAGTGTCTCAGTGTCCCTGTGTCTCAGTTTCCCAGTGTCTCAGTGTCCTTTTGTCTCTGTGTCTCTGTGTCTCTGTGTCTCTGTGTCCCAGTGTCTCAGTGGCCCAGTGTCCCAGTGCCCCAGTGTCTTTGTGTCTCTGTGTCCCAGTGTCTCTGTGTCTCTGTGTCTCAGTGCCCCAGTATCCCAGTGTCCCAGTGTCCCAGTGTCCCAGTGTCCTTGTGTCTCTGTGTCTCCGTGTCACAGTGTCCCAGTGTTCCAGTGTCCCAGTGGCCCAGTGTCTCTGTGTCTCTGTGTCTCAGTTTCTGAGTGTCCCATTGTCTCAGTGTCCCAGTGTCTCAGTGTCCCAGTGTCCTTGTGTCTCTGTGTCTCCGTGTCTCAGTGTCTCAGTGTCCCAGTGTCCCAGTGACCCAGTGACTTTGTGTCTCTGTGTCCCAGTGTCTCTGTGTCTCCGTGTCTCAGTATCTCAGTGTCTCCATGTCTCCGTGTCCCAGTGTCCCAGTGCCCTTTTGTCTCTGTGTCTCTGTGTCTCTGTGTCCCAGTGTCCTAGTGTCCCAGTTTCTCAGTGTCCCAGTGTCCCAATGTCCCAGTGTATTTTTGTCTCGGTGTCTCAGTGTCCCAGTTTCCCAGTGTCCCAGTGTCCCAGTGTCCCAGTGTCCAGTGTCTTTGTGTCTCTGTGTCTCAGTGTCCCAGTGTCTCTGTGTCTCTGTGTCTCAGTGTTTCAGTGTCCCAGTGTACCAGTGTCCTAGTGTCCCAGTGTCCCAGTGGCTTTGTGCCTCTGTGTCTCAGTGTCTCAGTGTCCCTGTGTCTCTGTGTCTCAGTGTCCCAGTGTCCCAGTGTCCTTTTGTCTCTGTGTCTCTGTGTCTCTGTGTCCCAGTGTCTCAGTGTCCCAGTGTCCCAGTGTCCCAGTGTCCCAGTGTCCCAGTGTCTTTGTGTCTCTGTGTCCCAGTGTCTCTGTGTCTCGGTGTCCCAGTATCCCAGTGTCCCAGTGTCCCAGTGTCCCAGTGTCCTTGTGTCTCTGTGTCTCCGTGTCTCAGTGTCCCATTGTCCCAGTGTTCCAGTGTCTTTGTGTCTCTGTGTCTCAGTGTCTAAGTGTCCCAGTGTACAAGTGTCCCGTTGTCTCAGTGTCCCTGTGTCTCAGTGTCCCAGTGTACAAGTGTCCCATTGTCTCAGTGTCACTGTGTCTCTGTGTCTCTGTGTCTCAGTGTCCCAGTGGCCCAGTGTCTCTGTGTCTCTGTGTCTCAGTGGCTCAGTGTCTCGGTGTCCCATTGTCTCAGTGTCTCAGTGTCCCAGTGTCCCAGTGTCCTTGTGTCTCTGTGTCTCCGTGTCTCAGTGTCTCAGTGTCTCAGTGTCCCAGTGTCCCAGTGTCCCAGTGACTTTGTGTCTCTGTGTCCCAGTGTCTCCGTGTCTCCGTGTCCCAGTGCCCCAGTGCCCTTTTGTCTCTGTGTCTCTGTGTCTCTGTGTCCCAGTGTCCTAGTGTCCCAGTTTCTCAGTGTCCCAGTGTCCCAATGTCCCAGTGTCTTTTTGTCTCGGTGTCTCAGTGTCCCAGTGTCTCAGTGTCCCAGTGTCCCAGTGTCCCAGTGTCCAGTGTCTTTGTGTCTCTGTGTCTCAGTGTCCCAGTGTCTCTGTATCTCTGTGTCTCAGTGTTTCAGTGTCCCAGTGTACCAGTGTCACAGTGTCCCAGTGTCCCAGTGGCTTTGTGTCTCTGTGTCTCAGTGTCTCAGTGTCCCAGTGTCCCTGTGTCTCAGTGTCCCAGTGTCCTTTTGTCTCTGTGTCTCTGTGTCTCTGTGTCTCTGTGTCCCAGTGTCTCAGTGCCTCAGTGTCCCAGTGATCCAGTGTCTTTGTGTCTCTGTGTCCCAGTGTCTCTGTGTCTCCGTGTCTCAGTATCTCAGTGTCTCCATGTCTCCGTGTCCCAGTGTCCCAGTGCCCTTTTGTCTCTGTGTCTCTGTGTCTCTGTGTCCCAGTGTCCTAGTGTCCCAGTTTCTCAGTGTCCCAGTGTCCCAATATCCCAGTGTCTTTTTGTCTCGGTGTCTCAGTGTCCCAGTGTCTCAGTGTCCCAGTGTCCCAGTGTCCCAGTGTCCAGTGTCTTTGTGTCTCTGTGACTCAGTGGCCCAGTGTCTCTGTGTCTCTGTGTCTCAGTGTTTCAGTGTCCCAGTGTACCAGTGTCCTAGTGTCCCAGTGTCCCAGTGGCTTTGTGTCTCTGTGTCTCAGTGTCTCAGTGTCCCAGTGTCCCTGTGTCTCTGTGTCTCAGTGTCCCAGTGTCCCAGTGTCCTTTTGTCTCTGTGTCTCTGTGTCTCTGTGTCCCAGTGTCTCAGTGTCCCAGTGTCCCAGTGTCCCAGTGTCATTGTGTCTCTGTGTCTCCGTGTCTCCGTGTCCCAGTGTCCCAGTGTTCCAGTGTCTTTGTGTCTCTGTGTCTCACTGTCCCAGTGTCTATGTGTCTCACTGTTTCAGTGTCCCAGTGTCACAGTGTCCCAGTTTCCTTGTGTCTCTGTGTCTCCGTGTCTCAGTGTCCCAGTGTTCCAGTGTCTTTGTGTCTCTGTGTATCTGTGTCTCTGTGTCCCAGTGTCACAGTGTCACAGTGTCCCAGTGTCCCAGTGTCTCTGTGTCTCTGTGTCTCCGTATCTCAGTGTCTCGGTGTCCCAGTGTCACAGTGTTTCTGTGTCTCCGTGTCTCAGTGTCCCAGTGTCCTTTTGTCTCTGTGTCTCTGTTTCTCTGTGTCCCAGTGTCTCAGTGTCCCAGTGTCCCAGTGTCTTTGTGTCTCTGTGTCTCAGTGTCCCAGTTTCTCTGTGTCTCTGTGTTTCAGTGTCCCAGTGTCCCAGTGTCCCAGTGTCCTTGCGAATCTGTGTCTCCGTGTCCCAGTGTCCTTTCGTCTCTGTGTCTCTGTGTCTCTGTGTCCCAGTGTCTCAGTGTCGCAGTGTCCCAGTGTCCCAGTGTCTCTGTGTCTCAGTTTCCCAGTGTCTCTGTGTCTCTGTGTCTCCGTGTCTCCGTGTCCCAGTGTCCCAGTGTCCTTGTGACTCTGTGTCTCCGTGTCTCAGTGTCTCAGTGTCCCAGTGTCCCAGTGTCTTTGTGTCTCTGTGTCTCTGTGTCTCAGTGTACCAGTGTATCTGTGTTTCTGTGTCTCAGTGTATCAGTGTCCCAGTGTCCCAGTGTCCCATTGTCTCAGTGTCCCAGTGTCCCTGTGTCTCTGTGTCTCAGTGTTTCAGTGTCACAGTGTCCCAGTGTCCCAGTGTCTTTGTGTCTCTGTGTCTCTGTGTCTCTGTGTCCCAGTGTCTCAGTGTCCCAGTGTCCCAGTGTCCCAGTGTCTTTGTGTCTCTGTGTCCCAGTGTACCAGTGTATCTGTGTTTCTGTGTCTCTGTGTCTCCGTGCCTCAGTGTCTCAGTGTCCCAGTGTCCCAGTGTCTTTGTGTCTCTGTGTCTCTGTGTCTCAGTGTAACAGTGTATCTGTGTTTCTGTGTCTCAGTGTATCAGTGTCCCAGTGTCCCAGTGTCCCATTGTCTCAGTGTCCCAGTGTCCCTGTGTCTCTGTGTCTCAGTGTCTCAGTGTCCCAGTGTCTTTGTGTCTCTGTGTCTCTGCGTCCCAGTGTCTCTGTGTTTCAGTGTCCCAGTTTCCCAGTGTCCCAGTGTCCTTGCTAATCTGTGTCTCCGTGTCCCAGTGTCCTTTCGTCTCTGTGTCTCTGTGTCTCTGTGTCCCAGTGTCTCAGTGTCCCAGTGTCCCAGTGTTCCAGCGTCTTTGTGTCTCTGTGTCTTTGTGTCTCAGTGTCCCAGTGTCTCTGTGTTTCTGTGTCTCTGTGTCTCAGTGTTTAAGTGTCCCAGTGTACAAGTGTCCCATTGTCTCAGTGTCCCTGTGTCTATGTGTCTCTGTGTCTCAGTGTCCTAGTGGCCTAGTGTCTCTGCGTCTCTGTGTCTCAGTGTCTCAGTGTCCCATTGTCTCAGTGTCCAAGTGTCTCAGTGTCCCAGTGTCTCTGTGTCTCTGTGTCTCTGTGTCTCTGTGTCTCAGTGTCCCAGTGGCCCAGTGTCTCTGTGTCTCTGTGTCTCTGTGTCTCAGTGTCCCAGTGTCCTTGTGTCTCTGTGTCTCCGTGTCTCAGTGTCTCAGTGTCCCAGTGTGCCAGTGTCCCAGTGACTTTGTGTCTCAGTGTCCCAGTGTCTCTGTGTCTCTGTGTCTCAGTGTCCCAGTGTCCCAGTGTCCCAGTGGCTTTGTGTCTCTGTGTCTCAGTTTCTCAGTGTCCCAGTGTATCTGTGTCTCCATGTCTCAGTGTCTCAGTAGCCCAGTGTCCCAGTGTCCTTGCGTCTTTGTGTCTCTGTGTCTCTGTGCCTCAGTGTCCCATTGTCCCAGTGTTCAAGTGTCCTTGTGTCTCTGTGTCTCTGTGTCGCCGTGTCTCAGAGTCTCAGTGTCCCAGTGTCTTTTTGTCTCTGTGTTTCAGTGTCCCAGTGTTCCAGTGTCCCAGTGTACCAGTGTCCCAGTGTCGCCATGTCTCTGTGTCTCCGTATCTCAGTGTCTCAGTGTCCCAGTGTCCCAGTGTATCTGGGTCTCCGTGTCTCAGTGTCCCAGTGTCCTTTTGTCTCTGTGTCTCTGTGTCTCTGTGTCCCAGTGTACAAGTGTCCCATTGTCTCAGTGTCCCTGTGTCTCTGTGTCTCTGTGTCTCAGTGTCCTAGTGGCCCAGTGTCTCTGTGTCTCTGTGTCTCAGTGTCTCAGTGTCCCATTGTCTCAGTGTCCCAGTGACTCAGTGTCCCAGTGTCGCTGTGTCTCTGTGTTTCAGTGTCACAGTGTCCCAGTGTCCCAGTGTCCCAGTGTCCTTGTGTCTCTGTGTCTCCGTATCTCAGTGTCCCAGTGTTCCAGTGTCCTTGTGTCTCTGTGTCTCAGTGTCCCAGTGTCCCAATGTCCCAGTGACTTTGTGTCTCTGTGTCCCAGTGTCTCTGTGTCTCCGTGTCTCAGTATCTCAGTGTCTCCGTGTCTCCGTGTCCCAGTGTCCCAGTGCCCTTTTGTCTCTGTGTCTCTGTGTCTCTGTGTCCCGGTGTCCTAGTGTCCCAGTTTCTCAGTGTCCCAGTGTCCCAATGTCCCAGTGTCTTTTTGTCTCGGTGTCTCAGTGTCCCAGTGTCTCAGTGTCCCAGTGTCCCAGAGTCCCAGTGGCTTTGTGTCTCTGTGTCTCAGTTTATCAGTGTCCCAGTGTATCTGTGTCTCCATGTCTCCGTATCTCAGTGTCTCAGTGTCCCAGTGTCCCAGTGTCTCTGGGTCTCCGTGTCTCAGTGTCCCAGTGTCCTTTTGTCTCTGTGTCTCTGTGTCTCTGTGTCCCAGTGTCTCAGTGTCCCAGTGTCCCAGTGTTCCAGCGTCTTTGTGTCTCTGTGTCTCTGTGTATCAGTGTCCCAGTGTCTCTGTGTTTCTGTGTCTATGTGTCTCAGTGTCTAAGTGTTCCAGTGTACAAGTGTCCCATTGTCTCAGTGTCCCTGTGTCTCTGTGTCTCTGTGTCTCAGTGTCCTAGTGGCCCAGTGTCTCTGTGTCTCAGTGTCTCAGTGTCCCATTGTCTCAGTGTCCCAGTGACTCAGTATCCCAGTGTCGCTGTGTCTCTGTGTTTCAGTGTCACAGTGTCCCAGTGTCCCAGTGTCCCAGTGTCCCAGTGTCCTTGTGTCTCTGTGTCTCCGTATCTCAGTGTCCCAGTGTTCCAGTGTCCTTGTGTCTCTGTGTCTCAGTGTCCCAGTGTCCCAATGTCCCAGTGACTTTGTGTCTCTGTGTCCCAGTGTCTCTGTGTCTCCGTGTCTCAGTATCTCAGTGTCTCCGTGTCTCCGTGTCCCAGTGTCTCAGTGCCCTTTTGTCTCTGTGTCTCTGTGTCTCTGTGTCCCGGTGTCCTAGTGTCCCAGTTTCTCAGTGTCCCAGTGTCCCAATGTCCCAGTGTCTTTTTGTCTCGGTGTCTCAGTGTCCCAGTGTCTCAGTGTCCCAGTGTCCCAGTGTCCCAGTGGCTTTGTGTCTCTGTGTCTCAGTTTCTCAGTGTCCCAGTGTATCTGTGTCTCCATGTCTCAGTGTCTCAGTAGCCCAGTGTCCCAGTGTCCTTGCGTCTTTGTGTCTCTGTGTCTCTGTGCCTCAGTGTCCCATTGTCCCAGTGTTCAAGTGTCCTTGTGTCTCTGTGTCTCTGTGTCGCCGTGTCTCAGAGTCTCAGTGTCCCAGTGTCTTTTTTTCTCTGTGTTTTAGTGTCCCAGTGTTCCAGTGTCCCAGTGTACCAGTGTCCCAGTGTCGCAGTGTCTCTGTGTCTCCGTATCTCAGTGTCTCAGTGTCCCAGTGTCCCAGTGTCTCTGGGTCTCCGTGTCTCAGTGTCCCAGTGTCCTTTTGTCTCTGTGTCTCTGTGTCTCTGTGTCCCAGTGTCTCAGTGTCCCAGTGTCCCAGTGTTCCAGCGTCTTTGTGTCTCTGTGTCTCAGTGTCTCAGTGTCCCAGTGTCTCTGTGTTTCTGTGTCTATGTGTCTCAGTGTCTAATTGTCCCAGTGTACAAGTGTCCCATTGTCTCAGTGTCCCTGTGTCTCTGTGTCTCTGTGTCTCAGTGTCCTAGTGGCCCAGTGTCTCTGTGTCTCTGTGTCTCAGTGTCTCAGTGTCCCATTGTCTCAGTGTCCCAGTGACTCAGTGTCCCAGTGTCGCTGTGTCTCTGTGTTTCAGTGTCACAGTGTCCCAGTGTCCCAGTGTCCCAGTGTCCTTGTGTCTCTGTGTCTCCGTATCTCAGTGTCCCAGTGTTCCAGTGTCCTTGTGTCTCTGTGTCTCAGTGTCCCAGTGTCCCAATGTCCCAGTGACTTTGTGTCTCTGTGTCCCAGTGTCTCTGTGTCTCCGTGTCTCAGTATCTCAGTGTCTCCGTGTCTCCGTGTCCCAGTGTCCCAGTGCCCTTTTGTCTCTGTGTCTCTGTGTCTCTGTGTCCCGGTGTCCTAGTGTCCCAGTTTCTCAGTGTCCCAGTGTCCCAATGTCCCAGTGTCTTTTTGTCTCGGTGTCTCAGTGTCCCAGTGTCTCAGTGTCCCAGTGTCCCAGTGTCCCAGTGTCCAGTGTCTTTGTGTCTCTGTGTCTCAGTGTCCCAGTGTCCCAGTGGCTTTGTGTCTCTGTGTCTCAGTGTCTCAGTGTCCCAGTGTCCCTGTGTCTCTGTGTCTCAGTGTCCCAGTGTCCCAGTGTCCTTTTGTCTCTGTGTCTCTGTGTCTCTGTGTCTCCGTGTCCCAGTGTCTCAGTGTCCCAGTGTCCCAGTGTCTTTGTGTCTCTGTGTCTCTGTGTCCCAGTGTCTCTGTGTCTCTGTGTCTCAGTGCCCCATTTTCCCAGTGCCCCAGTGTCCCAGTGTCCTTGTGTCTCTGTGTCTCCGTGTCACAGTGTCCCAGTGTCCCAGTGTTCCAGTGTCCCAGTGGCCCAGTGTCTCTGTGTCTCTGTGTCTCAGTGTCTCAGTGTCCCATTGTCTCAGTGTTCCAGTGTCTCAGTGTCCCAGTGTCCTTGTGTCTCTGTGTCTCCGTATCTCAGTGTCCCAGTGTCCCAGTGACTTTGTGTCTCTGTGTCTCTGTGTCTCAGTGTCCCAGTGTCTATGTGTCTCACTGTTTCAGTGTTTCAGTGTCCCAGTGTCCCAGTGTCCCAGTGTCCTTGTGTCTCTGTGTCTCTGTGTCTCCGTGTCTCAGTGTCCCAGTGTTCCAGTGTCTTTGTGTCTCTGTGTTTCTGTGTCTCCGTGTCTCAGTGTCCCAGTGTCCTTTTGTCTCTGTGTCTCTGTGTCTCTGTGTCCCAGTGTCTCAGTGTCCCAGTGTCCCAGTGTCCCAGTGTCTTTGTGTCTCTGTGTCTCAGTGTCCCAGTTTCTCTGTGTCTCTGTGTTTCAGTGTCCCAGTGTCCCAGTGTTCCAGTGCCCTTGCGAATCTGTGTCTCCGTGTCCCAGTGTCCTTTCGTCTCTGTGTCTCTGTGTCTCTGTGTCCCAGTGTCTCTGTGTCCCAGTGTCTCAGTGCCCCAGTGTCCCAGTGTCCCAGTGTCCCAGTGTCCCAGTGTCTTTGTGTCTCTGTGTCTCAGTTTCCCAGTGTCTCTATGTCTCTGTGTCTCCGTGTCTCCGTGTCCCAGTGTCTTTTCGTCTCTGTGTCTCTGTGTCTCTGTGTCCCAGTGTCTCTGTGTCCCAGTGTCTCCGTGTCTCAGTGTCTCAGTGTCCCAGTGTCCCAGTGTCTTTGTGTCTCTGTGTCTCTGTGTCTCAGTGTACCAGTGTATCTGTGTTTCTGTGTCTCAGTGTATCAGTGTCCCAGTGTCCCAGTGTCCCATTGTCTCAGTGTCCCAGTGTCCCTGTGTCTCAGTGTCTCAGTATCTCAGTGTCACAGTGTCACAGTGTCCCAGTGTCTTTGTGTCTCTGTGTCTCTGTGTCTCTGTGTCTCAGTGTCCCAGTGTCCCAGTGTCCTTGTGTCTCTGTGTCTCCGTGTCTCAGTGTCTCAGTGTCCCAGTGTGCCAGTGTCCCAGTGACTTTGTGTCTCAGTGTCCCAGTGTCTCTGTGTCTCTGTGTCTCAGTGTCCCAGTGTCCCAGTGTCCCAGTGGCTTTGTGTCTCTGTGTCTCAGTTTCTCAGTGTCCCAGTGTATCTGTGTCTCCATGTCTCAGTGTCTCAGTAGCCCAGTGTCCCAGTGTCCTTGCGTCTTTGTGTCTCTGTGTCTCTGTGCCTCAGTGTCCCATTGTCCCAGTGTTCAAGTGTCCTTGTGTCTCTGTGTCTCTGTGTCGCCGTGTCTCAGAGTCTCAGTGTCCCAGTGTCTTTTTGTCTCTGTGTTTCAGTGTCCCAGTGTTCCAGTGTCCCAGTGTACCAGTGTCCCAGTGTCGCCATGTATCTGTGTCTCCGTATCTCAGTGTCTCAGTGTCCCAGTGTCCCAGTGTATCTGGGTCTCCGTGTCTCAGTGTCCCAGTGTCCTTTTGTCTCTGTGTCTCTGTGTCTCTGTGTCCCAGTGTACAAGTGTCCCATTGTCTCAGTGTCCCTGTGTCTCTGTGTCTCTGTGTCTCAGTGTCCTAGTGGCCCAGTGTCTCTGTGTCTCTGTGTCTCAGTGTCTCAGTGTCCCATTGTCTCAGTGTCCCAGTGACTCAGTGTCCCAGTGTCGCTGTGTCTCTGTGTTTCAGTGTCACAGTGTCCCAGTGTCCCAGTGTCCCAGTGTCCTTGTGTCTCTGTGTCTCCGTATCTCAGTGTCCCAGTGTTCCAGTGTCCTTGTGTCTCTGTGTCTCAGTGTCCCAGTGTCCCAATGTCCCAGTGACTTTGTGTCTCTGTGTCCCAGTGTCTTTGTGTCTCCGTGTCTCAGTATCTCAGTGTCTCCGTGTCTCCGTGTCCCAGTGTCCCAGTGCCCTTTTGTCTCTGTGTCTCTGTGTCTCTGTGTCCCGGTGTCCTAGTGTCCCAGTTTCTCAGTGTCCCAGTGTCCCAATGTCCCAGTGTCTTTTTGTCTCGGTGTCTCAGTGTCCCAGTGTCTCAGTGTCCCAGTGTCCCAGAGTCCCAGTGGCTTTGTGTCTCTGTGTCTCAGTTTATCAGTGTCCCAGTGTATCTGTGTCTCCATGTCTCAGTGTCTCAGTAGCCCAGTGTCCCAGTGTCCTTGCGTCTTTGTGTCTCTGTGTCTCTCTGCCTCAGTGTCCCATTGTCCCAGTGTTCAAGTGTCCTTGTGTCTCTGTGTCTCTGTGTCGCCGTGTCTCAGAGTCTCAGTGTCCCAGTGTCTTTTTGTCTCTGTGTTTCAGTGTCCCAGTGTTCCAGTGTCCCAGTGTACCAGTGTCCCAGTGTCGCAGTGTCTCTGTGTCTCCGTATCTCAGTGTCTCAGTGTCCCAGTGTCCCAGTGTCTCTGGGTCTCCGTGTCTCAGTGTCCCAGTGTCCTTTTGTCTCTGTGTCTCTGTGTCTCTGTGTCCCAGTGTCTCAGTGTCCCAGTGTCCCAGTGTTCCAGCGTCTTTGTGTCTCTGTGTCTCTGTGTATCAGTGTCCCAGTGTCTCTGTGTTTCTGTGTCTATGTGTCTCAGTGTCTAAGTGTTCCAGTGTACAAGTGTCCCATTGTCTCAGTGTCCCTGTGTCTCTGTGTCTCTGTGTCTCAGTGTCCTAGTGGCCCAGTGTCTCTGTGTCTCAGTGTCTCAGTGTCCCATTGTCTCAGTGTCCCAGTGACTCAGTATCCCAGTGTCGCTGTGTCTCTGTGTTTCAGTGTCACAGTGTCCCAGTGTCCCAGTGTCCCAGTGTCCCAGTGTCCTTGTGTCTCTGTGTCTCCGTATCTCAGTGTCCCAGTGTTCCAGTGTCCTTGTGTCTCTGTGTCTCAGTGTCCCAGTGTCCCAATGTCCCAGTGACTTTGTGTCTCTGTGTCCCAGTGTCTCTGTGTCTCCGTGTCTCAGTATCTCAGTGTCTCCGTGTCTCCGTGTCCCAGTGTCTCAGTGCCCTTTTGTCTCTGTGTCTCTGTGTCTCTGTGTCCCGGTGTCCTAGTGTCCCAGTTTCTCAGTGTCCCAGTGTCCCAATGTCCCAGTGTCTTTTTGTCTCGGTGTCTCAGTGTCCCAGTGTCTCAGTGTCCCAGTGTCCCAGTGTCCCAGTGGCTTTGTGTCTCTGTGTCTCAGTTTCTCAGTGTCCCAGTGTATCTGTGTCTCCATGTCTCAGTGTCTCAGTAGCCCAGTGTCCCAGTGTCCTTGCGTCTTTGTGTCTCTGTGTCTCTGTGCCTCAGTGTCCCATTGTCCCAGTGTTCAAGTGTCCTTGTGTCTCTGTGTCTCTGTGTCGCCGTGTCTCAGAGTCTCAGTGTCCCAGTGTCTTTTTTTCTCTGTGTTTTAGTGTCCCAGTGTTCCAGTGTCCCAGTGTACCAGTGTCCCAGTGTCGCAGTGTCTCTGTGTCTCCGTATCTCAGTGTCTCAGTGTCCCAGTGTCCCAGTGTCTCTGGGTCTCCGTGTCTCAGTGTCCCAGTGTCCTTTTGTCTCTGTGTCTCTGTGTCTCTGTGTCCCAGTGTCTCAGTGTCCCAGTGTCCCAGTGTTCCAGCGTCTTTGTGTCTCTGTGTCTCAGTGTCTCAGTGTCCCAGTGTCTCTGTGTTTCTGTGTCTATGTGTCTCAGTGTCTAATTGTCCCAGTGTACAAGTGTCCCATTGTCTCAGTGTCCCTGTGTCTCTGTGTCTCTGTGTCTCAGTGTCCTAGTGGCCCAGTGTCTCTGTGTCTCTGTGTCTCAGTGTCTCAGTGTCCCATTGTCTCAGTGTCCCAGTGACTCAGTGTCCCAGTGTCGCTGTGTCTCTGTGTTTCAGTGTCACAGTGTCCCAGTGTCCCAGTGTCCCAGTGTCCTTGTGTCTCTGTGTCTCCGTATCTCAGTGTCCCAGTGTTCCAGTGTCCTTGTGTCTCTGTGTCTCAGTGTCCCAGTGTCCCAATGTCCCAGTGACTTTGTGTCTCTGTGTCCCAGTGTCTCTGTGTCTCCGTGTCTCAGTATCTCAGTGTCTCCGTGTCTCCGTGTCCCAGTGTCCCAGTGCCCTTTTGTCTCTGTGTCTCTGTGTCTCTGTGTCCCGGTGTCCTAGTGTCCCAGTTTCTCAGTGTCCCAGTGTCCCAATGTCCCAGTGTCTTTTTGTCTCGGTGTCTCAGTGTCCCAGTGTCTCAGTGTCCCAGTGTCCCAGTGTCCCAGTGTCCAGTGTCTTTGTGTCTCTGTGTCTCAGTGTCCCAGTGTCCCAGTGGCTTTGTGTCTCTGTGTCTCAGTGTCTCAGTGTCCCAGTGTCCCTGTGTCTCTGTGTCTCAGTGTCCCAGTGTCCCAGTGTCCTTTTGTCTCTGTGTCTCTGTGTCTCTGTGTCTCCGTGTCCCAGTGTCTCAGTGTCCCAGTGTCCCAGTGTCTTTGTGTCTCTGTGTCTCTGTGTCCCAGTGTCTCTGTGTCTCTGTGTCTCAGTGCCCCATTTTCCCAGTGCCCCAGTGTCCCAGTGTCCTTGTGTCTCTGTGTCTCCGTGTCACAGTGTCCCAGTGTCCCAGTGTTCCAGTGTCCCAGTGGCCCAGTGTCTCTGTGTCTCTGTGTCTCAGTGTCTCAGTGTCCCATTGTCTCAGTGTTCCAGTGTCTCAGTGTCCCAGTGTCCTTGTGTCTCTGTGTCTCCGTATCTCAGTGTCCCAGTGTCCCAGTGACTTTGTGTCTCTGTGTCTCTGTGTCTCAGTGTCCCAGTGTCTATGTGTCTCACTGTTTCAGTGTTTCAGTGTCCCAGTGTCCCAGTGTCCCAGTGTCCTTGTGTCTCTGTGTCTCTGTGTCTCCGTGTCTCAGTGTCCCAGTGTTCCAGTGTCTTTGTGTCTCTGTGTTTCTGTGTCTCCGTGTCTCAGTGTCCCAGTGTCCTTTTGTCTCTGTGTCTCTGTGTCTCTGTGTCCCAGTGTCTCAGTGTCCCAGTGTCCCAGTGTCCCAGTGTCTTTGTGTCTCTGTGTCTCAGTGTCCCAGTTTCTCTGTGTCTCTGTGTTTCAGTGTCCCAGTGTCCCAGTGTTCCAGTGCCCTTGCGAATCTGTGTCTCCGTGTCCCAGTGTCCTTTCGTCTCTGTGTCTCTGTGTCTCTGTGTCCCAGTGTCTCTGTGTCCCAGTGTCTCAGTGCCCCAGTGTCCCAGTGTCCCAGTGTCCCAGTGTCCCAGTGTCTTTGTGTCTCTGTGTCTCAGTTTCCCAGTGTCTCTATGTCTCTGTGTCTCCGTGTCTCCGTGTCCCAGTGTCCTTTCGTCTCTGTGTCTCTGTGTCTCTGTGTCCCAGTGTCTCTGTGTCCCAGTGTCTCCGTGTCTCAGTGTCTCAGTGTCCCAGTGTCCCAGTGTCTTTGTGTCTCTGTGTCTCTGTGTCTCAGTGTACCAGTGTATCTGTGTTTCTGTGTCTCAGTGTATCAGTGTCCCAGTGTCCCAGTGTCCCATTGTCTCAGTGTCCCAGTGTCCCTGTGTCTCAGTGTCTCAGTATCTCAGTGTCACAGTGTCACAGTGTCCCAGTGTCTTTGTGTCTCTGTGTCTCTGTGTCTCTGTGTCTCAGTGTCCCAGTGTCCCAGTGTCCTTGTGTCTCTGTGTCTCCGTGTCTAAGTGTCTCAGTGTCCCAATGCCCCAGTGTTTTTGTGTTTCTGTGTCTCACTGTCCCACTGTCCCAGTGTCCTTGTGTCTCTGTGTCTCTGTGTCTCAGTTTCTCAGTGTCTCTGTGTCCCAATGTCCCAGTGTCTTTGTGTCTCTGTGTATCTGTGTATCAGTGTCCCAGTGTCTCAGTGTCCCAGTGTCTCAGTGTCTCAGTGTCCCGGTGTCCCAGTGTCTTTGTGTCTCTGTGTCTCAGTGCCCCAGTTACCCAGTGTCCTTGTGTCTCTGTGTCTCCGTGTATCAGTGTCTCAGTGTCCCAGTGTCCCAGTGTCCCAGTGTCTTTGTGTCTCTGGGTCTCAGTGTCTCAGTGTCCCAGTGTCCCAGTGTCCCAGTGGCTTTGTGTCTCTGTGTCTCAGTTTCTCAGTGTCCCAGTGTATCTGTGTCTCCATGTCTCAGTGTCTCAGTAGCCCAGTTTCCCAGTGTCCTTGCGTCTTTGTGTCTCTGTGTCTCTGTGCCTCAGTGTCCCATTGTCCCAGTGTTCAAGTGTCCCTGTGTCTCTGTGTCTCTGTGTCTCCGTGTCTCAGAGTCTCAGTGTCCCAGTGTCTTTTTGTCTCTGTGTTTCAGTGTCCCAGTGTTCCAGTGTCCCAGTGTACCAGTGTCCCAGTGTCGCAGTGTCTCTGTGTCTCCGTATCTCAGTGTCTCAGTGTCCCAGTGTCCCTGTGTCTCTGTGTCTCAGTGTCCCAGTGTCCCAGTGTCCTTTTGTCTCTGTGTCTCTGTGTCTCTGTGTCTCCGTGTCCCAGTGTCTCAGTGTCCCAGTGTCCCAGTGTCTTTGTGTCTCTGTGTCTCTGTGTCCCAGTGTCTCTGTGTCTCTGTGTCTCAGTGCCCCATTTTCCCAGTGTCCCAGTGTCCCAGTGTCCCAGTGTCCTTGTGTCTCTGTGTCTCCGTGTCACAGTGTCCCAGTGTCCCAGTGTTCCAGTGTCCCAGTGGCCCAGTGTCTCTGTGTCTCTGTGTCTCAGTGTCTCAGTGTCCCATTGTCTCAGTGTTCCAGTGTCTCAGTGTCCCAGTGTCCTTGTGTCTCTGTGTCTCCGTATCTCAGTGTCCCAGTGTCCCAGTGACTTTGTGTCTCTGTGTCTCTGTGTCTCAGTGTCCCAGTGTCTATGTGTCTCACTGTTTCAGTGTTTCAGTGTCCCAGTGTCCCAGTGTCCCAGTGTCCTTGTGTCTCTGTGTCTCTGTGTCTCCGTGTCTCAGTGTCCCAGTGTTCCAGTGTCTTTGTGTCTCTGTGTTTCTGTGTCTCCGTGTCTCAGTGTCCCAGTGTCCTTTTGTCTCTGTGTCTCTGTGTCTCTGTGTCCCAGTGTCTCAGTGTCCCAGTGTCCCAGTGTCCCAGTGTCTTTGTGTCTCTGTGTCTCAGTGTCCCAGTTTCTCTGTGTCTCTGTGTTTCAGTGTCCCAGTGTCCCAGTGTCCCAGTGCCCTTGCGAATCTGTGTCTCCGTGTCCCAGTGTCCTTTCGTCTCTGTGTCTCTGTGTCTCTGTGTCCCAGTGTCTCTGTGTCCCAGTGTCTCAGTGCCCCAGTGTCCCAGTGTCCCAGTGTCCCAGTGTCCCAGTGTCTTTGTGTCTCTGTGTCTCAGTTTCCCAGTGTCTCTATGTCTCTGTGTCTCCGTGTCTCCGTGTCCCAGTGTCCTTTCGTCTCTGTGTCTCTGTGTCTCTGTGTCCCAGTGTCTCTGTGTCCCAGTGTCTCCGTGTCTCAGTGTCTCAGTGTCCCAGTGTCCCAGTGTCTTTGTGTCTCTGTGTCTCTGTGTCTCAGTGTACCAGTGTATCTGTGTTTCTGTGTCTCAGTGTATCAGTGTCCCAGTGTCCCAGTGTCCCATTGTCTCAGTGTCCCAGTGTCCCTGTGTCTCAGTGTCTCAGTGTCTCAGTGTCACAGTGTCACAGTGTCCCAGTGTCTTTGTGTCTCTGTGTCTCTGTGTCTCTGTGTCTCAGTGTCCCAGTGTCCCAGTGTCCTTGTGTCTCTGTGTCTCCGTGTCTAAGTGTCTCAGTGTCCCAATGCCCCAGTGTTTTTGTGTTTCTGTGTCTCACTGTCCCACTGTCCCAGTGTCCTTGTGTCTCTGTGTCTCTGTGTCTCAGTTTCTCAGTGTCTCTGTGTCCCAATGTCCCAGTGTCTTTGTGTCTCTGTGTATCTGTGTATCAGTGTCCCAGTGTCTCAGTGTCCCAGTGTCTCAGTGTCCCGGTGTCCCAGTGTCTTTGTGTCTCTGTGTCTCAGTGCCCCAGTTACCCAGTGTCCTTGTGTCTCTGTGTCTCCGTGTATCAGTGTCTCAGTGTCCCAGTGTCCCAGTGTCCCAGTGTCTTTGTGTCTCTGGGTCTCAGTGTCTCAGTGTCCCAGTGTCCTAGTGTCCCAGTGGCTTTGTGTCTCTGTGTCTCAGTTTCTCAGTGTCCCAGTGTATCTGTGTCTCCATGTCTCAGTGTCTCAGTAGCCCAGTTTCCCAGTGTCCTTGCGTCTTTGTGTCTCTGTGTCCCTGTGCCTCAGTGTCCCATTGTCCCAGTGTTCAAGTGTCCCTGTGTCTCTGTGTCTCTGTGTCTCCGTGTCTCAGAGTCTCAGTGTCCCAGTGTCTTTTTGTCTCTGTGTTTCAGTGTCCCAGTGTTCCAGTGTCCCAGTGTACCAGTGTCCCAGTGTCGCAGTGTCTCTGTGTCTCCGTATCTCAGTGTCTCAGTGTCCCAGTGTCCCAGTGTCTCTGGGTCTCCGTGTCTCAGTGACCCAGTGTCCTTTTGTCTCTGTGTCTCTGTGTCTCTGTGTCCCAGTGTCTCAGTGTCCCAGTGTCCCAGTGTTCCAGCGTCTTTGTGTCTCTGTGTCTCTGTGTCTCAGTGTCCCAGTGTCCCAGTGTCTTTGTGTCTCTGTGTCTCTGTGTCCCAGTGTCTCTGTGTCTCTGTGTCTCAGTGCCCCATTATCCCAGTGTCCCAGTGTCCCAGTGTCCCAGTGTCCTTGTGTCTCTGTGTCTCCGTGTCACAGTGTCCCAGTGTCCCAGTGTTCCAGTGTCCCAGTGGCCCAGTGTCTCTGTGTCTCTGTGTCTCAGTGTCTCAGTGTCCCATTGTCTCAGTGTCCCAGTGTCTCAGTGTCCCAGTGTCCTTGTGTCTCTGTGCCTCCGTGTCTCAGTGTCCCAGTGTCTTTGTGTCTCTGTGTCTCTGTGTCTCTGTGTCTCAGTGTCCCAGTGTCCCAGTGTCCCAGTGTCCTTGTGTCTCTGTGTCTCCGTGTCTCAGTGTCTCAGTGTCCCATTGCCCCAGTGTCTTTGTGTTTCTGTGTCTCAGTGTCCCAGTGTCCCAGTGTCCCAGTGTCCCAGTGTCCTTGTGTCTCTGTGTCTCCGTTTCTCACTGTCTTTGTGTCCCAATGTCCCAGTGTCTTTGTGTCTCTGTGTATCTGTGTATCAGTGTCCCAGTGTCTCAGTGTCCCAGTGTCTCAGTGTCCCAGTGTCCCAGTGTCTTTGTGTCTCTGTGTCTCAGTGCCCCAGTTACCCAGTGTCCCAGTGTCCCAGTGTCCCAGTGTCCTTGTGTCTCTGTGTCTCCGTGTCTCAGTGTCCCAGTGTCCCAGTGTCTTTGTGTCTCTGTGTCTCTGTGTCTCTGTGTCTCAGTGTCCCAGTGTCCCAGTGTCCCAGTGTCCTTGTGTCTCTGTGTCTCCGTTTCTCACTGACTTTGTGTCCCAATGTCCCAGTGTCTTTGTGTCTCTGTGTATCTGTGTATCAGTGTCCCAGTGTCTCAGTGTCCCAGTGTCTCAGTGTCCCAGTGTCCCAGTGTCTTTGTGTCTCTGTGTCTCAGTGCCCCAGTTACCCAGTGTCCCAGTGTCCCAGTGTCCCAGTGTCCTTGTGTCTCTGTGTCTCCGTGTCTCAGTGTCTCAGTGTCTCAGTGTCCCAGTGTCCCAGTGTCCCAGTGTCTCTGTGTGTCTGGGTCTCAGTGTCTCAGTGTCCCAGTGTCCCAGTGTCTTTGTGACTCTGTGTCTCTGTGTCTCAGTGTCCCAATGTCACTGTGTCGCTGTCTCAGTGTTTCAGTGTCCCAGTGTCCCAGTGTCCCAGTAGCTTTGTGTCTCTGTGTCTCTGTGTCTCAATTTCTCAGTGTCCCAGTGTCTCTGTGTCTCCATGTCTCAGTGTCTCAGTATCACAGTGTCCCAGTGTCCTTGCGTCTTTGTGCCTCTGTGTCTCTGTGTCTCAGTGTCACAGTGTCCCAGTGTCCCAGTGTCCCAGTGTCCCAGTGTCCCAGTGTCTTTGTGTCTATGTGTCTCTCTGTCTTAGTGTCCCAGTGTCCCAGTGTCCCAGTGTCCTTGTGTCTCTGTGTCTCTGTGTCTCCGTGTCTCAGTGTCTCTGTGTCCCAATGTCCCAGTGTCTTTGTGTCTCTGTGTCTCCGTGTCTCAGTGTTCCAGTGTCTCTGTGTCTCAGTGCCCCAGTATCCCAGTGTCCCAGTGTCCCAGTGTCCCAGTGTCCTTGTGTCTCTGTGTCTCCGTGTCTCAGTGTCTCAGTGTCCCAGTGTCTTTGTGTCTCTGTGTCTCTGGGTCTCAGTGTCTCAGTGTCCCAGTGTCCCAGTGTCTTTGTGATCTGTGTCTCAGTCTCCCAGTGTCACTATGTCTCTGTCTCAGTGTTTCAGTGTCCCAGTGTCCCAGTGTCCCAGTGGCTTTGTGTCTCTGTGTCTCTGTGTCTCAATTTCTCCGTGTCCCAGTGTCTCTGTGTCTCCATGTCTCAGTGTCTCAGTATCACGGTGTCCCAGTGTCCTTGCGTCTTTGTGTCTCTGTGTCTCTGTGTCTCAGTGACCCAGTGTCCCAGTGTCCCAGTGTCCCAGTGTCCCAGTGCCCTTGTGTCTCTGTGTCTCTGTGTCTCCGTGTCTCTGTGTCCCAGTGTCTCAGTGTCTTTGTATCTCTGTGTCTCTGTGTCTCAGTGTCCCAGTGTCGCAGTGTCGCAGTGTCTCTGTGTCTCTGTGTCTCCGTATCTCAGTGTCTCAGTGTCCCAGTGTCTCTGTGTCTCCGTGTCTCAGTGTCCCAGTGTCCTTTTGTCTCTGTGTCTCTGTGTCTCATTGCCCCAGTGTCTCTGTGTCTCTGTGCCTCAGTGGCTCTGTGTCCCAATGTCCCAGTGTCTTTGTGTCTCTGTGTATCTGTGTATCAGTGTATCAGTGTCCCAGTGTCTCTGTGTCCCAGTGTCTCAGTGTCCCAGTGTCCCAGTGTCCCAGTGTCTTTGTGTCTCTGTGTCTCTGTGTCTCAGTGTCCCAGTGTCTCTGTGTCACTGTGGCCCACTGTCCCAGTGTCTTTGTGTCTCTGTGTCTCTGTGTCTCAGTGTCCCAGTGTCACTGTGTCTCTGTGTCTCAGTGTCTCAGTGTCCCAGTGTCCCAGTGTCCCAGTGTCTTTGTGTCTCTGTGTCTCTGTGTCTCAGTGTCCCAGTGTCTCTGTGTCACTGTGTCCCACTGCCCCAGTGTCTCCATGTCTCAGTGTCTCAGTATCCCAGTGTCCTTGCGTCTTTGTGTCTCTGTGTCTCAGTGTCCCAGTGTCCCAGTGTCCCAGTGTCCTTGTGTCGCTGTGTCTCTGTGTCTCCGTGTCCCAGTGTCCCAGTGTCTTTGTGCCTCTGTGTCTCTGTGTCTCAGTGTCCCAGTGTCCCAGTGTCCCAGTGTCCCCGTATCTCAGTGCCTCAGTGTCCCACTGTTCAGTGTCTCTGTGTCCCAGTGTCCCAGTGTCTCTGTGTCTCCGTGTCTCAGTGTCCCAGTGTTCTTTTGTCTCTGTGTCTCTGTGTCGCAGTGTCCCAGTGTCTCAGTTTCCCAGTGTTCCAGTGTCCCAGTGTCTTTGTGTCTCTGTGTCTCTGTGTCTCTGTGTCCCAGTGTCTCTGTGGCTCTGTGCTTCAGTGTCCCAGTGTCCCAGTGTCTTTGTGTCTCTGTGTCTCTGTGTCTCAGTCTCCCAGTGTCCCAGTGTCCCAGTGTCCTTGTGTCTCTGTGTCTCCGTGTCTCAGTGTCTCAGGGTCCCATTGCCCCAGTGTCTTTGTGTTTCTCTGTCTCAGTGTCTCAGTGTCCCAGTGTCTTTGTGTCTCTGTGTCTCTGTTTCTCAGTATCCCAGTGTCCCAGTGTCCTTGCGAATCTGTGTCTCCGTGTCCCAGTGTCCTTTCGTCTCTGTGTCTCTGTGTCTCTGTGTCCCAGTGTCTCAGTGTCCCAGTGTCCCAGTGTTCCAGCGTCTTTGTGTCTCTGTGTCTCTGTGTCTCAGTGTCCCAGTGTCTCTGTGTTTCTGTGTCTCTGTGTCTCAGTGTCTAAGTGTCCCAGTGTACAAGTGTCCCATTGTCTCAGTGTCCCTGTGTTTCTGTGTCTCTGTGTCTCAGTGTCCTAGTGGCCCAGTGTTTCTGTGTCTCTGTGTCTCAGTGTCTCAGTGTCCCATTGTCTCAGTGTCCCAGTGTCTCAGTGTCCCAGTGTCTCTGTGTCTCTGTGTTTCAGTGTCACAGTGTCCCAGTGTCCCAGTGTCCCAGTGTCCTTGTGTCTCTGTGTCTCCGTGTCTCACTGTCCCAGTGTCCCAGTGTTCCAGCGTCTTTGTGTCTCTGTGTCTCTGTGTCTCAGTGTCCCAGTGTCTCTGTGTTTCTGTGTCTCTGTGTCTCAGTGTCTCAGTGTCCCATTGTACAAGTGTCCCATTGTCTCAGTGTCCCTGTGTCTCTGTGTCTCTGTGTCTCAGTTGTCCCAGTGGCCCAGTGTCTCTGTGTCTCTGTGTCTCAGTGTCTCAGTGTCCCATTGTCTCAGTGTCCCAGTGTCTCAGTGTCCCAGTGTCCTTGTGTCTCCGTGTCTCCGTGTCTCAGTGTCTCAGTGTCCCAGTGTCCCAGTGTCCCAGTGTCCCAGTGACTTTGTGTCTCAGTGTCCCAGTGTCTCTGTGTCTCTGTGTCTCAGTGTCCCAGTGGCTTTGTGTCTCTGTGTCTCTGTGTCTCAGTTTCTCAGTGTCCCAGTGTATCTGTGTCTCCATGTCTCAGTGTCTCAGTAGCCCAGTGTCCCAGTGTCCTTGCGTCTTTGTGTCTCTGTGTCTCTGTGTCTCAGTATCCCATTGTCCCAGTGTTCAAGTGTCCTTGTGTCTCTGTGTCTCTGTGTCTCCGTGTCTCAGAGTCTCAGTGTCCCAGTGTCTTTTTGTTTCTGTGTCTCTGTGTTTCAGTGTCCCAGTGTTCCAGTGTCCCAGTGTACCAGTGTCCCAGTGTCGCAGTGTCTCTGTGTCTCCGTATCTCAGTGTCTCAGTGTCCCAGTGTCCCAGTGTCTCTGTGTCTCCGTGTCTCAGTGTCCCAGTGTCCTTTTGTCTCTGTGTCTCTGTGTCTCTGCGTCCCAGTGTCCCAGTGTCCCAGTGTCCCAGTGTCTTTGTGTCTATGTGTCTCTCTGTCTTAGTGTCCCAGTGTCCCAGTGTCCCAGTGTCCTTGTGTCTCTGTGTCTCTGTGTCTCCGTGTCTCAGTGTCTCTGTGTCCCAATGTCCCAGTGTCTTTGTGTCTCTGTGTCTCCGTGTCTCAGTGTTCCAGTGTCTCTGTGTCTCAGTGCCCCAGTATCCCAGTGTCCCAGTGTCCCAGTGTCCCAGTGTCCTTGTGTCTCTGTGTCTCCGTGTCTCAGTGTCTCAGTGTCCCAGTGTCTTTGTGTCTCTGTGTCTCTGGGTCTCAGTGTCTCAGTGTCCCAGTGTCCCAGTGTCTTTGTGATCTGTGTCTCAGTCTCCCAGTGTCACTATGTCTCTGTCTCAGTGTTTCAGTGTCCCAGTGTCCCAGTGTCCCAGTGGCTTTGTGTCTCTGTGTCTCTGTGTCTCAATTTCTCCGTGTCCCAGTGTCTCTGTGTCTCCATGTCTCAGTGTCTCAGTATCACGGTGTCCCAGTGTCCTTGCGTCTTTGTGTCTCTGTGTCTCTGTGTCTCAGTGACCCAGTGTCCCAGTGTCCCAGTGTCCCAGTGTCCCAGTGCCCTTGTGTCTCTGTGTCTCTGTGTCTCCGTGTCTCTGTGTCCCAGTGTCTCAGTGTCTTTGTATCTCTGTGTCTCTGTGTCTCAGTGTCCCAGTGTCCCAGTGTCGCAGTGTCTCTGTGTCTCTGTGTCTCCGTATCTCAGTGTCTCAGTGTCCCAGTGTCTCTGTGTCTCCGTGTCTCAGTGTCCCAGTGTCCTTTTGTCTCTGTGTCTCTGTGTCTCATTGCCCCAGTGTCTCTGTGTCTCTGTGCCTCAGTGGCTCTGTGTCCCAATGTCCCAGTGTCTTTGTGTCTCTGTGTATCTGTGTATCAGTGTATCAGTGTCCCAGTGTCTCTGTGTCCCAGTGTCTCAGTGTCCCAGTGTCCCAGTGTCCCAGTGTCTTTGTGTCTCTGTGTCTCTGTGTCTCAGTGTCCCAGTGTCTCTGTGTCACTGTGGCCCACTGTCCCAGTGTCTTTGTGTCTCTGTGTCTCTGTGTCTCAGTGTCCCAGTGTCACTGTGTCTCTGTGTCTCAGTGTCTCAGTGTCCCAGTGTCCCAGTGTCCCAGTGTCTTTGTGTCTCTGTGTCTCTGTGTCTCAGTGTCCCAGTGTCTCTGTGTCACTGTGTCCCACTGCCCCAGTGTCTCCATGTCTCAGTGTCTCAGTATCCCAGTGTCCTTGCGTCTTTGTGTCTCTGTGTCTCAGTGTCCCAGTGTCCCAGTGTCCCAGTGTCCTTGTGTCGCTGTGTCTCTGTGTCTCCGTGTCCCAGTGTCCCAGTGTCTTTGTGCCTCTGTGTCTCTGTGTCTCAGTGTCCCAGTGTCCCAGTGTCCCAGTGTCCCCGTATCTCAGTGCCTCAGTGTCCCACTGTTCAGTGTCTCTGTGTCCCAGTGTCCCAGTGTCTCTGTGTCTCCGTGTCTCAGTGTCCCAGTGTTCTTTTGTCTCTGTGTCTCTGTGTCGCAGTGTCCCAGTGTCTCAGTTTCCCAGTGTTCCAGTGTCCCAGTGTCTTTGTGTCTCTGTGTCTCTGTGTCTCTGTGTCCCAGTGTCTCTGTGGCTCTGTGCTTCAGTGTCCCAGTGTCCCAGTGTCTTTGTGTCTCTGTGTCTCTGTGTCTCAGTCTCCCAGTGTCCCAGTGTCCCAGTGTCCTTGTGTCTCTGTGTCTCCGTGTCTCAGTGTCTCAGGGTCCCATTGCCCCAGTGTCTTTGTGTTTCTCTGTCTCAGTGTCCCAGTGTCCCAGTGTCTTTGTGTCTCTGTGTCTCTGTTTCTCAGTATCCCAGTGTCCCAGTGTCCTTGCGAATCTGTGTCTCCGTGTCCCAGTGTCCTTTCGTCTCTGTGTCTCTGTGTCTCTGTGTCCCAGTGTCTCAGTGTCCCAGTGTCCCAGTGTTCCAGCGTCTTTGTGTCTCTGTGTCTCTGTGTCTCAGTGTCCCAGTGTCTCTGTGTTTCTGTGTCTCTGTGTCTCAGTGTCTAAGTGTCCCAGTGTACAAGTGTCCCATTGTCTCAGTGTCCCTGTGTTTCTGTGTCTCTGTGTCTCAGTGTCCTAGTGGCCCAGTGTTTCTGTGTCTCTGTGTCTCAGTGTCTCAGTGTCCCATTGTCTCAGTGTCCCAGTGTCTCAGTGTCCCAGTGTCTCTGTGTCTCTGTGTTTCAGTGTCACAGTGTCCCAGTGTCCCAGTGTCCCAGTGTCCTTGTGTCTCTGTGTCTCCGTGTCTCACTGTCCCAGTGTCCCAGTGTTCCAGCGTCTTTGTGTCTCTGTGTCTCTGTGTCTCAGTGTCCCAGTGTCTCTGTGTTTCTGTGTCTCTGTGTCTCAGTGTCTCAGTGTCCCATTGTACAAGTGTCCCATTGTCTCAGTGTCCCTGTGTCTCTGTGTCTCTGTGTCTCAGTTGTCCCAGTGGCCCAGTGTCTCTGTGTCTCTGTGTCTCAGTGTCTCAGTGTCCCATTGTCTCAGTGTCCCAGTGTCTCAGTGTCCCAGTGTCCTTGTGTCTCCATGTCTCCGTGTCTCAGTGTCTCAGTGTCCCAGTGTCCCAGTGTCCCAGTGTCCCAGTGACTTTGTGTCTCAGTGTCCCAGTGTCTCTGTGTCTCTGTGTCTCAGTGTCCCAGTGGCTTTGTGTCTCTGTGTCTCTGTGTCTCAGTTTCTCAGTGTCCCAGTGTATCTGTGTCTCCATGTCTCAGTGTCTCAGTAGCCCAGTGTCCCAGTGTCCTTGCGTCTTTGTGTCTCTGTGTCTCTGTGTCTCAGTATCCCATTGTCCCAGTGTTCAAGTGTCCTTGTGTCTCTGTGTCTCTGTGTCTCCGTGTCTCAGAGTCTCAGTGTCCCAGTGTCTTTTTGTTTCTGTGTCTCTGTGTTTCAGTGTCCCAGTGTTCCAGTGTCCCAGTGTACCAGTGTCCCAGTGTCGCAGTGTCTCTGTGTCTCCGTATCTCAGTGTCTCAGTGTCCCAGTGTCCCAGTGTCTCTGTGTCTCCGTGTCTCAGTGTCCCAGTGTCCTTTTGTCTCTGTGTCTCTGTGTATCTGTGTCCCAGTGTCTCAGTGTCCCAGTGTCCCGAGTGTTCCAGCGTCTTTGTGTCTCTGTGTCTCTGTGTCTCAGTGTCCCAGTGTCTCTGTGGTTCTGTGTCTCTGTGTCTCAGTGTCTAAGTGACCCAGTGTACAAGTGTCCCATTGTCTCAGTGTCCCTGTGTCTCTGTGTATCTGTGTCTCAGTGTCCTAGTGGCCCAGTGTCTCTGTGTCTCTGTGTCTCAGTGTCTCAGTGTCCCATTGTCTCAGTGTCCCAGTGTCTCAGTGTCCCAGTGTCTCTGTGTCTCTGTGTTTCTGTGTCACAGTGTCCCAGTGTCTCAGTGTCCCAGTGTCTCTGTGTCTCTGTGTTTCAGTGTCACAGTGTCCCAGTGTCCCAGTGTCCCAGTGTCCTTGTGTCTCTGTGTCTCACTGTCCCAGTGTCTCCGTGTTCCAGCGTCTTTGTGTCTCTGTGTCTCTGTGTCTCAGTGTCCCAGTGTCTCTGTGTTTCTGTGTATCTGTGTCTCAGTGTCTCAGTGTCCCATTCTACAAGTGCCCCATTGTCTCAGTGTCCCTGTGTCTCTGTGTCTCAGTGTCTCAGTGTCCCATTGTCTCAGTGTCCCAGTGTCTCAGTGTCCCAGTGTCCCAGTGTCCTTGTGTCTCTGTGCCTCCGTGTCTCAGTGTCTCAGTGTCCCAGTGTCCCAGTGTCCCAGTGACTTTGTGTCTCTGTGTCCCAGTGTCTCTGTGTCTCCGTGTCTCAGTATCTCAGTGTCTCCGTGTCTCCGTGTCCCAGTGTCCCAGTGCGCTTTTGTCTCTGTGTCACTGTGCCTCTGTGTCCCAGTGTCCTAGTGTCCCAGTTTCTCAGTGTCCCAGTGTCCCAATGTCCCAGTGTCTTTTTGTCTCGGTGTCTCAGTGTCCCAGTGTCTCAGTGTCCCAGTGTCCCAGTGTCCCAGTGTCCAGTGTCTTTGTGTCTCTGTGTCTCAGTGTCCCAGTGTCTCTGTGTCTCTGTGTCTCAGTGTCCCAGTGTACCAGTGTCCCAGTGTCCCAGTGTCCCAGTGGCTTTGTGTCTCTGTGTCTCAGTGTCCCAGTGTCCCTGTGTCTCTGTGTCTCAGTGCCCCAGTGTCCCAGTGTCCTTTTGTCTCTGTGTCTCTGTGTCTCTGTGTCCCAGTGTCTCAGTGTCCCAGTGTCCCAGTGTCCCAGTGTCCCTGTGTCTTTGTGTCTCTGTGTCTCTGTGTCCCAGTGTCTCTGTGTCTCTGTGTCTCAGTGCCCCAGTATCCCAGTGTCCCAGTGTCCCAGTGTACCAGTGTCCCAGTGTCCCAGTGTCCTTGTGCCTCTGTGTCTCCGTGTCACAGTGTCCCAGTGTCCCAGTGGCCCAGTGTCTCTGTGTCTCTGTGTCTCAGTGTCTCAGTGTCCCATTGTCTCAGTGTCCCAGTGTCTCAGTGTCCCAGTGTCCTTGTGTCTCTGTGTCTCCGTGTCTCAGTGTCTCAGTGTCCCAGTGTCCCAGTGACCCAGTGACTTTGTGTCTCTGTGCCCCAGTGTCTCTGTGTCTCCGTGTCTCAGTATCTCAGTGTCTCCATGTCTCCGTGTCCCAGTGTCCCAGTGCCCTTTTGTCTCTGTGTCTCTGTGTCTCTGTGTCCCAGTGTCCTAGTGTCCCAGTTTCTCAGTGTCCCAGTGTCCCAATGTCCCAGTGTCTTTTTGTCTCGGTGTCTCAGTGTCCCAGTGTCTCAGTGTCCCAGTGTCCCAGTGTCCAGTGTCTTTGTGTCTCTGTGTCTCAGTGTCCCAGTGTCTCTGTGTCTCAGTGTTTCAGTGTCCCAGTGTACCAGTGTCCCTGTGTCCCAGTGTCGCAGTGGCTTTGTGTCTCTGTGTCTCAGTGTCTCAGTGTCCCAGTGTCCCTGTGTCTCTGTGTCTCAGTGTCCCAGTGTCCCAGTGTCCTTTTGTCTCTGTGTCTCTGTGTCTCTGTGTCTCTGTGTCTCTGTGTCCCAGTGTCTCAGTGTCCCAGTGTCCCAGTGTCCAAGTGTCTTTGTGTCTCCGTGTCTCTGTGTCCCAGTGTCTCTGTGTCTCTGTGTCTCTGTGTCTCAGTGCCCCAGTATCCCAGTGTCCCAGTGTCCCAGTGTCCCAGTGTCCTTGTGTCTCTGTGTCTCCGTGTCTCAGTGTCCCAGTGTCCCAGTGTCTTTGTGTCTCTGTGTCTCTGTGTCTCAGTGTCCCAGTGTCTAAGTGTCTCACTGTTTCAGTGTCCCAGTGTCCCAGTGTCCCAGTGTCCTTGTGTCTCTGTGTCTCTGTGTCTCCGTGTCTCAGTGTCCCAGTGTTCCAGTGTCTTTGTGTCTCTGTGTCTCTGTGTCTCTGTGTCTCTGTGTCTCTGTGTCCCAGTGTCACAGTGTCACAGTGTCCCAGTGTCCCAGTGTCTCTGTGCCTCTGTGTCTCCGTATCTCAGTGTCTCAGTGTCCCAGTGTCACATTGTTTCTGTGTCTCAGTGTCTCAGTGTCCCAGTGTCCTTTTGTCTCTGTGTCTCTGTGTCTCTGTGTCCCAGTGCCTCAGTGTCCCAGTGTCCCAGTGTCCCAGTGTCTTTGTGTCTCTGTGTCTCAGTGTCCCAGTTTCTCTGTGTCTCTGTGTTTCAGTGTCCCAGTGTTCCAGTGTCCCAGTGTACCAGTGTCCCAGTGTCGCAGTGTCTCTGTGTCTCCGTATCTCAGTGTCTCAGTGTCCCAGTGTCTCTGTGTCTCCGTGTCTCAGTGTCCCAGTGTCCTTTTGTCTCTGTGTCTCTGTGTCTCTGTGTCCCAGTGTCTCAGTGTCCCAGTGTCCCAGTGTTCCAGCGTCTTTGTGTCTCTGTGTCTCTGTGTCTCAGTGTCCCAGTGTCTCTGTGTTTCTGTGTCTCTGTGTCTCAGTGTCTAAGTGCCCCAGTGTACAAGTGTCCCATTGTCTCAGTGTCCCTGTGTCTCTGTGTATCTGTGTCTCAGTGTCCTAGTGGCCCAGTGTCTCTGTGTCTCTGTGTCTCAGTGTCTCAGTGTCCCATTGTCTCAGTGTCCCAGTGTCTCAGTGTCCCAGTGTCTCTGTGTCTCTGTGTTTCAGTGTCACAGTGTCCCAGTGTCTCAGTGTCCCAGTGTCTCTGTGTCTCTGTGTTTCAGTGTCACAGTGTCCCAGTGTCCCAGTGTCCCAGTGTCCTTGTGTCTCTGTGTCTCCGTGTCTCACTGTCCCAGTGTCCCAGTGTTCCAGCGCCTTTGTGTCTCTGTGTCTCTGTGTCTCAGTGTCCCAGTGTCTCTGTGTTTCTGTGTCTCTGTGTCTCAGTGTCTCAGTGTCCCAGTGTACAAGTGTCCCAGTGTCCCAGTGGCTTTGTGTCTCTGTGTCTCAGTGTCTCAGTGTCCCAGTGTCCCTGTGTCTCTGTGTCTCTGTGTCCCAGTGTCCCAGTGTCCTTTTGTCTCTGTGTCTCTGTGCCTCTGTGTCTCTGTGTCCCAGTGTCTCAGTGTCCCAGTGTCCCAGTGTCCCAGTGTCCCAGTGTCTTTGTGTCTCTGTGTCCCAGTGTCTCTGTGTCTCTGTGTCCCAGTGCCCCAGTATCCCAGTGTCCCAGTGTCCCAGTGTCCCAGTGTCCTTGTGTCTCTGTGTCTCCGTGTCTCAGTGTCCCAGTGTCCCAGTGTCTTTGTGTCTCTGTGTCTCTGTGTCTCAGTGTCCCAGTGTCTATGTGTCTCACTGTTTCAGTGTCCCAGTGTCCCAGTGTCCCAGTGTCCTTGTGTCTCTGTGTCTATGTGTCCCAGTGTCACAGTGTCACAGTGTCCCAGTGTCCCAGTGTCTCTGTGTCTCTGTGTCTCCGTATCTCAGTGTCTCAGTGTCCCAGTGTCACAGTGTTTCTGTGTCTCAGTGTCTCAGTGTCCCAGTGTCCTTTTGTCTCTGTGTCTCTGTGTCTCTGTGTCCCAGTGTCTCAGTGTCCCAGTGTCCCAGTGTCCCAGTGTCTTTGTGTCACTGTGTCTCAGTGTCCCAGTTTCTCTGTGTCTCTGTGTTTCAGGGTCCCAGTGTCCCAGTGTCCTTGCGAATCTGTGTCTCCGTGTCCCAGTGTCCTTTCGTCTCTGTGTCTCTGTGTCTCTGTGTCCCAGTGTCTCAGTGTCCCAGTGTCCCAGTGTCCCAGTGTCTTTGTGTCTCTGTGTCTCAGTTTCCCAGTGTCTCTGTGTCTCTGTGTTTCCGTGTCTCCGTGTCCCAGTGTCCCAGTGTCCTTGTGACTCTGTGTCTCCGTGTCTCAGTGTCTCAGTGTCCCAGTGTCCCAGTGTCTTTGTGTCTCTGTGTCTCTGTGTCTCAGTGTACCAGTGTATATGTGTTTCTGTGTCTCAGTGTATCAGTGTCCCAGTGTCCCAGTGTCCCATTGTCTCAGTGTCCCAGTGTCCCTGTATCTCTGTGTCTCAGTGTCTCAGTGTCACAGAGTCCCAGTGTCCCAGTGTCTTTGTGTCACTGTGTCTCTGTGTCTCTGTGTCTCAGTGTCCCAGTGTCCCAGTGTCCCAGTGAACTTGTGTCTCTGTGTCTCCGTGTCTAAGTGTCTCAGTGTCCCATTGCCCCAGTGTTTTTGTGTTTCTGTGTCTCAGTGTCCCAGTGTCCCAGTGTCCCAGTGTCCCAGTGTCCTTGTGTCTCTGTGTCTCTGTGTCTCCGTTTCTCAGTGTCTCTGTGTCCCAATGTCCCAGTGTCTTTGTGTCTCTGTGTATCTGTGTATCAGTGTCCCAGTGTCTCAGTGTCCCAGTGTCTCAGTGTCCCAGTGTCCCAGTGTCTTTCTGTCTCTGTGTCTCAGTGCCCCAGTTACCCAGTGCCCCAGTGTCCCAGTGTCCCAGTGTCCTTGTGTCTCTGTGTCTCCGTGTCTCAGTGTCTCAGTGTCCCAGTGTCCCAGTGTCCCAGTGTCTTTGTGCCTCTGTGTCTCTGGGTCTCAGTGTCTCAGTGTCCCAGTGTCCCAGTGTCCCAGTGTCTTTGTGACTCTGTGTCTCTGTGTCTCAGTGTCCCAATGTCACTGTGTCTCTATCTCAGTGTTTCAGTGTCCCAGTGTCCCAGTGTCCCAGTGGCTTTGTGTCTCTGTGTCTCTGTGTCTCAATTTCTCAGTGTCCCAGTGTCTCTGTGTCTCCATGTCTCAGTGTCTCAGTATCACAGTGTCCCAGTGTCCTTGCGTCTTTGTGCCTCTGTGTCTCCGTGTCTCAGTGTCCCAGTGTCCCTGTGTCCCAGTGTCCCAGTGTCCTTGTGTCTCTGTGTCTCTGTGTCACCGTATTGCAGTGTCCCAGTATCCCAGTGTCTTTGTGTCGCTGTGTCTCTGTGTCTCAGTGTCCCAGTGTCCCAGTATCCCAGTGTCGCAGTGTCTCTGTGTCTCTGTGTCTCCGTATCTCAGTGTCTCAGTGTCCCAGTGTCTCTGTGTCTCCGTGTCTCAGTGTTCCAGTGTCTCTGTGTCTCTGTGTTTCAGTGTTTCAGTGTCCCTGTGTCCCAGTGTCCCAGTGTCCTTGCGAATCTGTGTCTCCGTGTCCCAGTGTCCTTTCGTCTCTGTGTCTCTGTGTCACTGTGTCCCAGTGTCTCAGTGTCCCAGTGTCTTTGTGTCTCTGTGTCTCAGTTTCCCAGTGTCTCTGTGTCTCTGTGTCTCAGTGTCCCCGTGTCCCAGTGTCCCAGTGTCCCAGTGTCCCAGTGTCCTTGTGCCTCTGTGTCTCCGTGTCTCAGTGTCTCAGTGTCCCAGTGTCCCAGTGTCTTTGTGTCTCTGTGTCTCTGTGTCTCAGTGTCCCAGTGTCCTAGTGTCTCTGTCTTTCTGTGTCTCTGTGTCTCTGTATCTCAGTGTGTCTCAGTGTGTCTCTGTGTCTCAGTGTCCTAGGGTCCTAGTGTCTCTGTGTCTCTGTGTCTCAGTGTGTCTCAGTGTCTCTGTGTCTCAGTGTCTCTATGTCTCTGTGTCTCTGTGTCTCAGTGTCCCAGTGTCCTAGTGTCTCTGTGTCTCTGTGTCTCTGTGTCTCTGTGTCTCAGTGTCTCAGTGTCTCAGTGTCCCAATGTCCCAGTGTCCCAGTGTCCTAGTGTCTCTGTGTTTCTGTGTCTCTGTGTCTCAGTGTCCCAGTGTCCTAGTGTCTCTGTGTCTCTGTGTCTCAGTGTCTCAGTGTCCCAGTGTCCAAGTGTCCCAGTGCCCTAGTGTCTCTGTGTCTCAGTGTCTCCTATCTCTGTGTCTCTGTGTCTCAGTGTCCCAGTGTCCTAGTGTCTCTGTGTCTCTGTGTCTCTGTGTCTCAGTGTCTCAGTGTCCCAATGTCCCAGTGTCCCAGTGTCCTAGTGTCTCTGTGTCTCTGTGTCTCTGTGTCTCAGTGTCTCAGTGTCTCAGTGTCCCAATGTCCCAGTGTCCCAGTGTCCTAGTGTCTCTGTGTTTCTGTGTCTCTGTGTCTCAGTGTCTCAGTGTCCCAGTGTCCTAGTGTCTCTGTGTCTCTGTGTCTCAGTGTATCAGTGTCCCAGTGTCCAAGTGTCCCAGTGTCCTAGTGTCTCTGTGTTTCTGTGTCTCTGTGTCTCTGTGTCTCAGTGTCTCAGTGCCCCAGTGTCTCTCAGTGTGTCTCAGTGTCTCTGTGTCTCAGTGTCCTAGGGTCCTAGTGTCTCTGTGTCTCTGTGTCTCAGTGTGTCTCAGTGTATCTCAGTGTCTCTGTGTCTCAGTGTCCTAGGGTCCTAGTGTCTCTGTGTCTCAGTGTGTCTCAGTGTGTCTCAGTGTGTCTGTGTCACTGTGTCCCAGTGTCTCAGTGTCCCAGTGTCTTTGTGTCTCTGTGTCTCAGTTTCCCAGTGTCTCTGTGTCTCTGTGTCTCAGTGTCCCCGTGTCCCAGTGTCCCAGTGTCCCAGTGTCCCAGTGTCCTTGTGCCTCTGTGTCTCCGTGTCTCAGTGTCTCAGTGTCCCAGTGTCCCAGTGTCTTTGTGTCTCTGTGTCTCTGTGTCTCAGTGTCCCAGTGTCCTAGTGTCTCTGTCTTTCTGTGTCTCTGTGTCTCTGTATCTCAGTGTGTCTCAGTGTGTCTCTGTGTCTCAGTGTCCTAGGGTCCTAGTGTCTCTGTGTCTCTGTGTCTCAGTGTGTCTCAGTGTCTCTGTGTCTCAGTGTCTCTATGTCTCTGTGTCTCTGTGTCTCAGTGTCCCAGTGTCCTAGTGTCTCTGTGTCTCTGTGTCTCTGTGTCTCTGTGTCTCAGTGTCTCAGTGTCTCAGTGTCCCAATGTCCCAGTGTCCCAGTGTCCTAGTGTCTCTGTGTTTCTGTGTCTCTGTGTCTCAGTGTCCCAGTGTCCTAGTGTCTCTGTGTCTCTGTGTCTCAGTGTCTCAGTGTCCCAGTGTCCAAGTGTCCCAGTGCCCTAGTGTCTCTGTGTCTCAGTGTCTCCTATCTCTGTGTCTCTGTGTCTCAGTGTCCCAGTGTCCTAGTGTCTCTGTGTCTCTGTGTCTCTGTGTCTCAGTGTCTCAGTGTCCCAATGTCCCAGTGTCCCAGTGTCCTAGTGTCTCTGTGTTTCTGTGTCTCTGTGTCTCAGTGTCTCAGTGTCCCAGTGTCCTAGTGTCTCTGTGTCTCTGTGTCTCAGTGTATCAGTGTCCCAGTGTCCAAGTGTCCCAGTGTCCTAGTGTCTCTGTGTTTCTGTGTCTCTGTGTCTCTGTGTCTCAGTGTCTCAGTGCCCCAGTGTCTCTCAGTGTGTCTCAGTGTCTCTGTGTCTCAGTGTCCTAGGGTCCTAGTGTCTCTGTGTCTCTGTGTCTCAGTGTGTCTCAGTGTATCTCAGTGTCTCTGTGTCTCAGTGTCCTAGGGTCCTAGTGTCTCTGTGTCTCAGTGTGTCTCAGTGTGTCTCAGTGTGTCTGTGTCTCTGTGTCCTAGGGTCCTAGTATCTCTGTGTCTCTGTGTCTCAGTGTGTCTCAGTGTCCCAGTGTCCCAGTGTCCCAGTGTCTCTGTGTTTCTGTGTCTCAGTGTCCCAATGCCTCAGTGTTCTAGTGGATCTGTGTCTCGGTGTCTCAATGTCCCAGTATCCCAGTGCCCTCGTGTCTCTGTGTCTCAGTGTCTCAGTGTCTGTGTCTCTGTGTTTCTGTGGCTCTGTGTCTCTGTGTCTCTGTGTCTCAGTGTCCCAGTGTCCTAGTGTCTCTGTGTCTCTGTGTCTCTGTGTCTCAGTGTCTCAGTGTCTCTGTGTCTCAGTGTCTCAGTGTCCCAATGTCCCAGTGTCCCAGTGTCCTAGTGTCTCTGTGTTTCTGTGTCTCTGTGTCGCTGTGTCTCTGTGTCTCAGTGTCCCAATGTCCCAGTGTCCCAGTGTCCTAGGGTCTCTGTGTTTCTGTGTCTCAGTGTCCCAATGCCCCAGTGTTCTAGTGGATCTGTGTCTCGGTGTCTCAATGTCCCAGTATCCCAGTGCCCTCGTGTCTCTGTGTCTCAGTGTCTCAGTGTCTGTGTCTCTGTGTCTCAGTGTCTCTGTGTCTCTGTGTCTCAGTGTCCCAGTGTCCTAGTGTCTCTGTGTTTCTGTGTCTCTGTGTCTCTGTGTGTCAGTGTCTCTGTGTCTCAGTGTCTCAGTGTCCCAATGTCCCAGTGTCCTAGTGTCTCTGTGTTTCTGTGTCTCTGTGTCCCAATGTCCCAGTGTCCCAGTGTCCTAGTGTCTCTGTGTCTCAGTGTCCCAGTGTCCTAGTGTCTCTGTGTCTCTGTGTCTCAGTGTCCCAGTGTCCTAGTGTCTCTGTGTCTCTGTGTCTCAGTGTCTCAGTGTCCCAGTGTCCAAGTATCCCAGTGTCCCAGTGTCCCAGTGTCCTAGTGTCTCTGTGTTTCTGTGTCTCAGTGTCTCAGTGTCCCAGTGTCCCAGTGTCCTAGTGTCTCTGTGTCTCTGTGTCTCAGTGTCTCAGTGTCCCAGTGTCCAAGTATCCCAGTGTCCCAGTGTCCCAGTGTCCTAGTGTCTCTGTGTTTCTGTGTCTCTGTGTCTCAGTGTCCAAGTGTCTCTGTGTCTCTGTGTCTCAGTGTGTCTCAGTGTCTCTCAGTGTCCTAGTGTCTCTGTGTCTCTGTGTCTCTGTGTCTCAGTGTCCCAATGTCCCAGTGTCCAAGTGTCTCTGTGTCTCTGTGTCTGTGTGTCTCAGTGTGTCTCAGTGTGTCTCAGTGTCTCAGTGTCTCTGTGTTTCTGTGTCTCTGAGTCTCAGTGTCTCAGTGTCCCAATGTCCCAGTGTCCCAGTGTCCTAGTGTCTCTGTGTCTCTGTGTCTCAGTGTCCAAGTGTCTCTGTGTCTCTTTGTCTCTTTGTCTCAGTGTGTCTCAGTGTGTCTCTGTGTCTCAGTGTCCTAGGGTCCTAGTGTCTCTGTGTCTCTGTGTCTCAGTGTCCAAGTGTCTCTGTGTCCCAATGTCCCAGTGTCCCAGTGTCCTAGTGTCTCTGTGTCTCAGTGTCCCAGTGTCCTAGTGTCTCTGTGTTTCTGTGTCTCTGTGTCTCTGTGTCTCAGCGTCTCTGTGTCTCTGTGTCTCTGTGTCTCAGTGTCCAAGTGTCTCTGTGTCTCAGTGTGTCTCAGTGTCTCTCAGTGTCCTAGTGTCTCTGTGTCTCAGTGTCCCAGTGTCCTAGTGTCTCTGTGTTTCTGTGTCTCAGTGTGTCTGTGTCTCAGTGTCCTAGGGTCCTAGTGTCTCTGTGTCTCAGTGTGTCTCAGTGTCTCTGTGTCTCTGTGTCTCAGTGTCCAAGTGTCTCAGTGTCTCTGTGTCTCTGTGTCTCTGTGTCTCTGTGTCTCAGTGTGTCTCAGTGTGTCTCAGTGTCTCTGTGTCTCAGTGTCCTAGGGTCCTAGTGTCCTAGGGTCCTAGTGTCTCTGTGTCTCAGTGTGTCTCTGTGTCTCTGTGTCTCAGTGTCTCAGTGTCCCAATGTCCCAGTGTCCCAGTGTCCTAGTGTCTCTGTGTCTCAGTGTCCCAGTGTCCTAGTGTCTCTGTGTTTCTGTGTCTCTGTGTCTCTGTGTCTCAGCGTCTCTGTGTCTCTGTGTCTCTGTGTCTCAGTGTCCAAGTGTCTCTGTGTCTCAGTGTGTCTCAGTGTCTCTCAGTGTCCTAGTGTCTCTGTGTCTCTGTGTCTCTGTATCTCAGTGTCCCAATGTCCCAGTGTCCAAGTGTCTCTGTGTCTCTGTGTCTCTGTGTCTCAGTGTGTCTCAGTGTGTCTCAGTGTCTCAGTGTCTCTGTGTTTCTGTGTCTCTGAGTCTCAGTGTCTCAGTGTCTCAGTGTCCCAATGTCTCAGTGTCCCAGTGTCTCTGTGGTTCTGTGTCTCTGTGTCTCAGTGTCTAAGTGACCCAGTGTACAAGTGTCCCATTGTCTCAGTGTCCCTGTGTCTCTGTGTATCTGTGTCTCAGTGTCCTAGTGGCCCAGTGTCTCTGTGTCTCTGTGTCTCAGTGTCTCAGTGTCCCATTGTCTCAGTGTCCCAGTGTCTCAGTGTCCCAGTGTCTCTGTGTCTCTGTGTTTCTGTGTCACAGTGTCCCAGTGTCTCAGTGTCCCAGTGTCTCTGTGTCTCTGTGTTTCAGTGTCACAGTGTCCCAGTGTCCCAGTGTCCCAGTGTCCTTGTGTCTCTGTGTCTCACTGTCCCAGTGTCTCCGTGTTCCAGCGTCTTTGTGTCTCTGTGTCTCTGTGTCTCAGTGTCCCAGTGTCTCTGTGTTTCTGTGTATCTGTGTCTCAGTGTCTCAGTGTCCCATTCTACAAGTGCCCCATTGTCTCAGTGTCCCTGTGTCTCTGTGTCTCAGTGTCTCAGTGTCCCATTGTCTCAGTGTCCCAGTGTCTCAGTGTCCCAGTGTCCCAGTGTCCTTGTGTCTCTGTGCCTCCGTGTCTCAGTGTCTCAGTGTCCCAGTGTCCCAGTGTCCCAGTGACTTTGTGTCTCTGTGTCCCAGTGTCTCTGTGTCTCCGTGTCTCAGTATCTCAGTGTCTCCGTGTCTCCGTGTCCCAGTGTCCCAGTGCGCTTTTGTCTCTGTGTCACTGTGCCTCTGTGTCCCAGTGTCCTAGTGTCCCAGTTTCTCAGTGTCCCAGTGTCCCAATGTCCCAGTGTCTTTTTGTCTCGGTGTCTCAGTGTCCCAGTGTCTCAGTGTCCCAGTGTCCCAGTGTCCCAGTGTCCAGTGTCTTTGTGTCTCTGTGTCTCAGTGTCCCAGTGTCTCTGTGTCTCTGTGTCTCAGTGTCCCAGTGTACCAGTGTCCCAGTGTCCCAGTGTCCCAGTGGCTTTGTGTCTCTGTGTCTCAGTGTCCCAGTGTCCCTGTGTCTCTGTGTCTCAGTGCCCCAGTGTCCCAGTGTCCTTTTGTCTCTGTGTCTCTGTGTCTCTGTGTCCCAGTGTCTCAGTGTCCCAGTGTCCCAGTGTCCCAGTGTCCCTGTGTCTTTGTGTCTCTGTGTCTCTGTGTCCCAGTGTCTCTGTGTCTCTGTGTCTCAGTGCCCCAGTATCCCAGTGTCCCAGTGTCCCAGTGTACCAGTGTCCCAGTGTCCCAGTGTCCTTGTGCCTCTGTGTCTCCGTGTCACAGTGTCCCAGTGTCCCAGTGGCCCAGTGTCTCTGTGTCTCTGTGTCTCAGTGTCTCAGTGTCCCATTGTCTCAGTGTCCCAGTGTCTCAGTGTCCCAGTGTCCTTGTGTCTCTGTGTCTCCGTGTCTCAGTGTCTCAGTGTCCCAGTGTCCCAGTGACCCAGTGACTTTGTGTCTCTGTGCCCCAGTGTCTCTGTGTCTCCGTGTCTCAGTATCTCAGTGTCTCCATGTCTCCGTGTCCCAGTGTCCCAGTGCCCTTTTGTCTCTGTGTCTCTGTGTCTCTGTGTCCCAGTGTCCTAGTGTCCCAGTTTCTCAGTGTCCCAGTGTCCCAATGTCCCAGTGTCTTTTTGTCTCGGTGTCTCAGTGTCCCAGTGTCTCAGTGTCCCAGTGTCCCAGTGTCCCAGTGTCCAGTGTCTTTGTGTCTCTGTGTCTCAGTGTCCCAGTGTCTCTGTGTCTCAGTGTTTCAGTGTCCCAGTGTACCAGTGTCCCAGTGTCCCAGTGTCCCAGTGGCTTTGTGTCTCTGTGTCTCAGTGTCTCAGTGTCCCAGTGTCCCTGTGTCTCTGTGTCTCAGTGTCCCAGTGTCCCAGTGTCCTTTTGTCTCTGTGTCTCTGTGTCTCTGTGTCTCTGTGTCTCTGTGTCCCAGTGTCTCAGTGTCCCAGTGTCCCAGTGTCCAAGTGTCTTTGTGTCTCCGTGTCTCTGTGTCCCAGTGTCTCTGTGTCTCTGTGTCTCTGTGTCTCAGTGCCCCAGTATCCCAGTGTCCCAGTGTCCCAGTGTCCCAGTGTCCTTGTGTCTCTGTGTCTCCGTGTCTCAGTGTCCCAGTGTCCCAGTGTCTTTGTGTCTCTGTGTCTCTGTGTCTCAGTGTCCCAGTGTCTAAGTGTCTCGCTGTTTCAGTGTCCCAGTGTCCCAGTGTCCCAGTGTCCTTGTGTCTCTGTGTCTCTGTGTCTCCGTGTCTCAGTGTCCCAGTGTTCCAGTGTCTCTGTGTCTCTGTGTCTCTGTGTCTCTGTGTCTCTGTGTCCCAGTGTCACAGTGTCACAGTGTCCCAGTGTCCCAGTGTCTCTGTGCCTCTGTGTCTCCGTATCTCAGTGTCTCAGTGTCCCAGTGTCACATTGTTTCTGTGTCTCAGTGTCTCAGTGTCCCAGTGTCCTTTTGTCTCTGTGTCTCTGTGTCTCTGTGTCCCAGTGCCTCAGTGTCCCAGTGTCCCAGTGTCCCAGTGTCTTTGTGTCTCTGTGTCTCAGTGTCCCAGTTTCTCTGTGTCTCTGTGTTTCAGTGTCCCAGTGTTCCAGTGTCCCAGTGTACCAGTGTCCCAGTGTCGCAGTGTCTCTGTGTCTCCGTATCTCAGTGTCTCAGTGTCCCAGTGTCCCAGTGTCTCTGTGTCTCCGTGTCTCAGTGTCCCAGTGTCCTTTTGTCTCTGTGTCTCTGTGTCTCTGTGTCCCAGTGTCTCAGTGTCCCAGTGTCCCAGTGTTCCAGCGTCTTTGTGTCTCTGTGTCTCTGTGTCTCAGTGTCCCAGTGTCTCTGTGTTTCAGTGTCCCAGTGTTCCAGTGTCCCAGTGTACCAGTGTCCCAGTGTCGCAGTGTCTCTGTGTCTCCGTATCTCAGTGTCTCAGTGTCCCAGTGTCCCAGTGTCTCTGTGTCTCTGTGTCTCAGTGTCCCAGTGTCTCTGTGTCTCTGTGTCTCAGTGTCTCAGTGTCTCAGTGTCCCAATGTCCCAGTGTCCCAGTGTCCTAGTGTCTCTGTGTTTCTGTGTCTCTGTGTCTCAGTGTCCCAGTGTCCTAGTGTCTCTGTGTCTCTGTGTCTCAGTGTCTCAGTGTCCCAGTGTCCAAGTGTCCCAGTGCCCTAGTGTCTCTGTGTCTCAGTGTCTCCTATCTCTGTGTCTCTGTGTCTCAGTGTCCCAGTGTCCTAGTGTCTCTGTGTCTCTGTGTCTCTGTGTCTCAGTGTCTCAGTGTCCCAATGTCCCAGTGTCCCAGTGTCCTAGTGTCTCTGTGTCTCTGTGTCTCTGTGTCTCAGTGTCTCAGTGTCTCAGTGTCCCAATGTCCCAGTGTCCCAGTGTCCTAGTGTCTCTGTGTTTCTGTGTCTCTGTGTCTCAGTGTCTCAGTGTCCCAGTGTCCTAGTGTCTCTGTGTCTCTGTGTCTCAGTGTATCAGTGTCCCAGTGTCCAAGTGTCCCAGTGTCCTAGTGTCTCTGTGTTTCTGTGTCTCTGTGTCTCTGTGTCTCAGTGTCTCAGTGCCCCAGTGTCTCTCAGTGTGTCTCAGTGTCTCTGTGTCTCAGTGTCCTAGGGTCCTAGTGTCTCTGTGTCTCTGTGTCTCAGTGTGTCTCAGTGTATCTCAGTGTCTCTGTGTCTCAGTGTCCTAGGGTCCTAGTGTCTCTGTGTCTCAGTGTGTCTCAGTGTGTCTCAGTGTGTCTGTGTCACTGTGTCCCAGTGTCTCAGTGTCCCAGTGTCTTTGTGTCTCTGTGTCTCAGTTTCCCAGTGTCTCTGTGTCTCTGTGTCTCAGTGTCCCCGTGTCCCAGTGTCCCAGTGTCCCAGTGTCCCAGTGTCCTTGTGCCTCTGTGTCTCCGTGTCTCAGTGTCTCAGTGTCCCAGTGTCCCAGTGTCTTTGTGTCTCTGTGTCTCTGTGTCTCAGTGTCCCAGTGTCCTAGTGTCTCTGTCTTTCTGTGTCTCTGTGTCTCTGTATCTCAGTGTGTCTCAG